>NC_054830.1:11202500-11505000 GCF_018345385.1 Vulpes lagopus | reverse complement strand
GCCGGCAGCGCTCCTGGTATTCTGGGTGCTTTGCCAGGTTGAACAGGACCCAGGAGAGGCCACTGGCTGTGGTGTCATGGCCTGAGAGGCAGCCAGACAGGCTTGGGTCTCTGGGCTTGTTCAGCACCAGAGGGTGGGCAGCGCCTTTAATTAAGGCCCTCAGGGAGGATGGGAGGATGGGATGGAATGGGGTGGTCCTGCGAAGGACCCAATGACGAATCCTGGTCCAATCCAGGACCCACCTGCCAAGTGTCCCGGATTGGCAGTCCCCTGCCCCCCTATAGTTCCACACTGGGATGCTCACCCTCAAACATAAAGGTGTCAGCTTCAGCTCGGATATCCTTGTCTGACAATTGCTTTCCATCTTCATCCTGGAGAGAAAGTAAGACACACACACACACACACACACACACACACACCCCAAATCATATCAGTTTTGAGAGCTCCTGAGCATAATCTGAGACAGTCTCTGAAGTTCTCTCATCCATCCAGAATCCCAAGCCGACCCTTCACCCTTAAACCTCCTTTGCTCACTATCACCAGAGGCCCCCACCCCACCCTCTTCTCTTGCTTGGCCTCTTTCCCTCCTGCTTTGTCCTTGGTGAGAAGAATCAGTTATCCATGAATATTTCCCTGTTTCTACATGATGAGAACTTTCTGGAAAAAAGTTACTGGCAACCTGGATTACATTCTAGGATAGTAAATCCAGAGATTCCTCATCTCCCTTGGCAAAAAAAAACCCCAACAGAACCTATAGACTGCCTTCTCCGCAAAGTGGACTTTACATTCTAACTCTCTCTCTCTGTCATCACTTGCATGGATGCACATACATACACACACACACACACACATACACACACACACACACAGAAGAAGGTGCAGATGTGTCAGCAGTCTTATATAAGTTCCAAGCTTCATAATGTATAGTTACCTCTTCTGGGATGGAGCATGGCTGCGTGTACAGATAAAAGCATCAGATAGCTCCCAGAAGAATCTTAGAATGAGGAATCACAGCTACAGTTCTACTCTGGCTACTCTTACTTCTGTGAGTAATAAATGGGCTTCTCTGATCCAGGTTCTGGTACATAAATACACACACACACACACACACACACACACACAACTACCTTATTAAGCAAAGTCTCGAGTAAAAGAGTAAAATCTCAGGTCACAGATTCAAAATTAGAAGACCTCTACAGTCTAGATTCCACATACTAATCTCTAAAACATATCCATAATCCATCCCTCCCTTTCTCAAGCACCTCCCTTGGCTCTCAAGCACACAGTACCCTCTGGGCCAAGTGTAAGTTCTTCAGTGTGAAATTTGAAATCAAGGTCCATTCTACCTCTTGAATTCAGATCCCAGAGAAACTCACCTTGGACAGCAGGAGCACATCAATGAAGTCCAAAGTCTTAGTCTTAGCCTTGGTCATGAGGAAGTCATCAACACCCTGAACCGGGAGAGTGCGGCGCCGTTCCTGAATGACAGCATCTGTGAAGTTGTGCACCAGGCGGCAGGCTCTGCGGAAGCGCTGTCCGTCTGGAGTGAGGTAGTACAGGAAGTCCGTGTGCAAGAAGATCTGCTGATGCCGTTTTGCCACAAGGGCACTGAGTTCTAATATGGCAGCAATATATTCACTAGGCTTCCTGTAGGATGAGGACATGAAAGGAGGCCACAACTTAGCTCACCTGAAGACTGAGAAAAATGCCTCCCACCAGATGCTGGGAGCTACTTCCCATCAGAAAAATTGGTATCCAGGAGCAGATGGTCCCACAGGTACATGGTAGGATGACCCAAGAGACATGACTCCCCACACTCTCTTCCTTCCCTGATTCCCATTGCTGTGAGCCGCCTCAATGCCCCTGACCCATTAAATCCCAGCTGAGATATTGTACTTTTGTCCTCCATCTCCATACACCTCAGACTTTATCTTCTCTCATTAGGTCAATGGACCCAGCTCCCTCCCTACTCTAGCATCTCTTTGGAACAAAATCCACTATCTACACAATGGCTGGTCTTCTCTAGAATCAGAAATCCAAGAACAGCTTTCCCCATGACTCTCAATGCTCAACCACTTTCCATGCCTCCGAGAAAACTCGAAAAAATTCTAGTGCCTTTGCCTAGTCTTTGAATATCCTTAAGATACAGCCTCTGCCAATGCCTCCAAACTCATTCCCAAAGAGACTCCTCACTGTGGCACATGCTTTGCTCATCATAGCCCCCTGGACTTTATCACACATTTCTACCTACCCTAAAGGATCACTGTTCCTCTTTCCCTTCCTTGTCCCTCAATGTCTAGTTCTGATCCATCTCCTTCAGGAAGTCCCTTCTGCTTGTGTTGATCATCCCTCCCTTCCCATCTACTCCCTTGGGTCTATGGCTAATATTTCAGACCCTGAGCAGAGACTTACTCCTGGCAATTGCTGTCAAAACTGAAGACACATTTCTGCAGACTGTCCAGGGTCATGAGGCTGATGTGTTCAAACATGTCCAGATGGGTGCTGCCCTCTGACACCAGGCGCTTCCACTTGGCCTGGGCAGAGAGGGAAGCAGAACTGGGGCTGGAACCTGCCTCCTCTGAAAGCCCTCCCCAACACCAACCACCAAGATGCAATCCCCAAACCTAGCCTCCTGGCCCTCGACAACCATCCTCAGGGAGGACCGAGACTACTTCTACTTGGGTAGAAGTAGAAATTGTCACAGTTAAGGCCCCATGGCTGAGAGTCAGGAGATCTGAGTTCAAATTCTGGCTCTGCCTTCTAAACTCAGTGTGCCCTTGCTCAGCTCACTGCCCTCTGGGATCCACCTATCAAAACTTACTAACAGTTAAGACGACTTGCTCTGGTGTCAAAGAAACCAAGTTGGAATCCAAGCTCCACTTACTAGCTTACTTGCTAGCTGTGTGAATGTGGGCAAGCTCCCTAGCTTCTCTGAACCTCATTGTCACTACCTGTAATAGACAAGATCCTCTCTACCTCATAGAGTTGTAAAAATCAAATCAGAGAGTATATGTCATGAAATATGCACATGGTTTCTAGCATACAGTAAGTACTTAATAAAAGTTAGCTTTCACCAACTTCATTGTTACAAGTTAAGAAAAAATATCCTTTGGGGGCACCTGGGTGGCTCAATTGATTAAGCATCTCCCTTTGGCTCAGGTGATGATCCTAGGGTCCTAGACTGGAGTCCCACATCAGGGCTCCCTGCTCAGTGGAGAGCCTGCTCCTCCCTCCCACTTGTGCTCTCTCTGCTCTCACTTGCTTTCTAATAAATAAATAAAATCTTTTTAAAAAGGAAAGAAAAAGTCTCCTTTTTGAGAAAGGTAGTCCATGGACCCCGAACACCACTGCATATTCTTGCTGATATGCCAAAAAATGCAAGACCCAGAGCTGTGTTTGCAGCAAACACCCTTGAGGGATAAGGTACTGTTTCCCCCTGGACAAATGTCAGCTTTGCTTCTAATTGACAAAAAAAAAAAAATCATGGAGTCCCTAAACCTCCTCTTAATGCAACATACTATATAAGCATTGAAGCCCACTTGTGTTATTCTCATGAAGTCTGATGACCTCATGAGGTCATCAGAATGCAAACCAAGAAGCATATGTGCAAACCAAGAAGAAAGAATGCAAACCAAGAATGCAAACCAAGAAGCATATGTGCTTGCTGTGCCATGAGTAATAAACTGTTCTTTGTCTCTAACACAGAAGTCTCATGTCTTCTGACAGAATCCACAAAACAATAATAATCTCACTCTTCAGCTTGCAAGTATGAAAAAAAATCCCAGGCACTTTACAAAATCCCCACTTCCATTTTTTCACTTCTCTGTATCCATACCCTTTGCAGTGTGATTTTTCTGCAACATCCATTAAGGGATGGAGCCCCTTTCACTACCTTTGGATTCTATGCTGACCTTTTGCTTTGCTTTGGCCAATAGACCATGGTGAAAATGATGAGGTGATCTTCCTAAACCTAGATCTCAAGAGGCATTGAAGTTTTCTCTCAGTCTCTTTGACCCCTGCCTCAGCCATGTGAACTAGCCTGTGATGCCTCCTGGAGGCAGAGAATCACACTAAAGAAAGTTCCGTTGTCTAAGCTGAGACCAACCTAGATCAGCCTGCAGCCACCAAGCCCCAGACATGTGAGAGCTCAGATCAGCAAAGTAATACCTGACCCACAGCTGATCACAGGTAAATGTGACCCTACCCAGATCCAGAAGACCCAGCGAACCGACTCAGAGACTTGTTAGCAATAATAAACATTCATTGTTTTAGACCAATGAGTTTGGAAGTGGTTCATTAATTCAGTAATAACTACTATGTGATGTTCATGGATATTCAACTGTGTCTCTGGTTCCAAAGCTTCTTTGTAAGGGAAACATAGAAACTAACATCTTTTGAGCACCTACTATGTGCCACGAACGTGACTATCTTACATTATCTTGACCACCCAGCAAAGTGTGGGCTGCTATTTTCATTGTACAGCTGAGAAAACTGAGGCTTAGAGAGCAAGATCAATGGCCCCAAAGCTAACCCAGAAGAACCAAAATTCTAGACAAGATGTCACAGAGCCCCCATCACCCCCAAGGCTTCAGCTGGGACCCTGGTTTCCAGAGACTCACATGCATGACATTTGTGCTGTAATTGAAAATCTTCACATAGGGCTTCAGGATGTTGAAGTGGAAGGCAGGTGTCAGCATGCGGCGGTGGCTGCTCCATTTGTCACCAGCACTCAGCAGAAGCCCATCCCCTAGTAGAGGTAGCCACAAGGAGTGGCAAGGGCAGTGCCTTCCACTGAGTCCCCAAGGACCGCAAAGGGGTCCTCAGTCCCCTTTACCCAATTTACTCACCCAGCCAGGGCTTCAGGAAGCTATAGAAGACCATGTCCTTGGGCGCAATGGCAGCTGACATAAATGAGGACAATCAGGGGTCATAAAAAGAGGGAGAGGAAGCGCTTTGGGTTTGGGGGGTGAGGGCTCCCAACCAGGGGTCTGCATACCCCCTCCAAGCCCAGTGCAGCAGGAATGGAAACAAGAGCAGAGGAAACAAGAGGAGTAGGGAGATGAGGGGAGACCAGACCAGGCTACAGCACATAGCAACAAAGACAAGGCCTGCAGACACACCCCCATTTAATTATATGCACCCTAACATGCAAGAACATTCCTCAACATACCTTGACATGGCTTCTACCATGTCCAACATTTTCAAAACACCAAAACATAAATTAGCACCCCACAATATGCCTTTACAAGGAATTGGGACACCACATCTGTTCTGGAACCCCCTGACATCTCCCGAGACTTCTCACATAGCCCCAACCAGTGTTAACATGTCCTGACAAGGAACAACATGCATAGCACACATTGACATCATGTACCATGTTCTGACATGGACCCTAAGACAATCTGACACAACCTCAGGGTGACCCACAGATGATCCCAGGCAGGACTTAATTATGGCCCCACTAATGTCACAGATGTGGACCAGATATGACGCAGATATATCTAAGACCTACCCTGGACAAGATTCACATAGTCTTCGACATTTCTCAGAAGAACTCTGGGTTGTGGAGTGCAGACAAAACCCAAACTTGGTTCAGACATGACCAACAGGAGGAGCAGACATCTCAAATGGCATCAGATATTCTTGGCCACAGCGGAACCAAACACAAGTAAGCCCATCTTCATATGGCTCGGGAGTAACCATATACCAGGTATAACCAAGCATAATGTATTCTAGGTGGAACCAGAGGCAGGTAGAAACATAAAAGAGACCAGACACGGTCATACAACAGACATTGCAAAATCACACCCTAGGTGTGAGCGGATATGACCAGAACGAAGTCTGGCAGGTGAGGATCCAGGTGAGACAGAGACAGTGGCATCTCTGAACATTCCCTCCTGGCTGCTTCTAGGTCACAAGCCAAGCTGGAAGCAGCACAGAGACCTCAGCTGTGAGCAAGCCATGACCATGGGGTGTCTACCTGAAGAAAAGAGCACAGGCTTGATGTAGGTGGGGTGGAAGATGCGGATGACTGCATGCCAAGGGCCCACCCACCAGCAGCACACATCCCCATAGGTGCTTGCCAGGTCCTGTGTGTACAGGAGACCTTCCTCTGAGCTCTGAATCTGGAAAGGAACAAAGAGGGCCCAATTCACACTCTTTCTAGGTGGCCAAATAGAAGGACCTGCTGGGCTAAGACCCAGCTCTGAGCCCCATGAAATCCCTCCAGCAGCCCAGCCTCCTCCTAGGATCCTTCCCTGGTCCATCGATATGACAATTAGGGTCTCTTGGTTACAAGAACAAAAAGGGTCATTCCGCATTTTGGATTCCAAACACTATGTTCACCTGGCTTCTCTCTATCCCCATGTTCCAGGTAAGAGAACTGAGGCTCTGATGGATGAAGTAACTTGCCTACTCTCCCAGATAATTCTCCCAGTGCATTCCTGACATCTAAACCCAGCCCTGCCTGAATCCAGGACCTCCGTTCCTAGCCACTGAATTGCTTTGAGCCCCAAAACCACAACTCTGAGAATCTACTCTTGCCAAGATCAGGTGGTCAGATCACAGTGATTAAATGAAAAGTTGACCCTGTAGACCAGACAAATTGAAGGGAATTCTGCAACTTTTCCTGGAACTGTGGCAGTAAGCTGACGATTCCACAGGAGTTAAACTTCTTGGACTCATATCTACAAGAATAAGAGTGGAAACACCTCAGTGGAAAACAGAACCAAAAAAAAATTAATACAGGTTTTGATGATGTTCTTTGACCTGGATCCAGCCATGTTGAAGACAACATCCCTGAAGTTCACTGTAAATTGTCTTTGATTAGACTATACAGGGTTGAGTTTCCACCACTCACAACTGAAAGAGATCTTGGCAGCCAGAAAGAGCTGGGGGCCTTCCAAGCCACCCAGAACCTGAGTTTCAAAGCCAAGGTCTCTGTTGGGTGCTGCTCATCAACCTGCTCAGTCAGTCTGTCTGGAGGTGAAAGAAGCAGAAGGGATGGAAGCCAGGCTGGGGTAGGGTCTCCCTAAGGGGGAGATTCCTGGGGCCTGGAGTGGGAGGGCAATGAACTTGGAGTAGACAAGCTGTAGGATAAGGTGGAAGGAATCAACCCACCAGAAGTGGATGTCACAGAAACAGCAGCCCAGGTACTCCACCAGCTGCCAAACCTCAAAGCTCTGGCCCTGCAGATGGGTGACAATGAGGCCAGACCTGGCAGGGGACCTCAGATGCTATCAGTACCCACTGCATCACTCTGCTCTCTGCTCTAAAAAATTTCTACTTGTCATCCCAGATCTAGGTCCAGTAACTCCTCCAGGAAGTCTTCCAGCCTGCCCCAGCAGAGGCCTTGATTCACCTGTGACCTGCTGCACCATTCCATCTGGCCAATTCTTACTTCACCAGGTGACAGATCTCTTGTCTAGACCCATATCATCATGACTGAGGGTTATTCCAGGACAGAGCCTTGGAATGAGGTCTCTTGGGGACTCATGGTGCAGGCAGGGGAGGAGACAGCAGTGGAGGGAGTAGAGGATGAAAGGGGAATTGCTGAATACATGAAGAGAAGAGGAATATAGCTAAGAGAGAAGAGGGGAGGAGGGCCCAGGGACCTGCAGGGGGTGCAAGGAAGGTGGAGGTGGAGGCGTTGGAAGCCCTGGGTTGTATC
The DNA here is from genome assembly GCF_018345385.1 of Vulpes lagopus. Lineage (NCBI taxonomy): Eukaryota > Metazoa > Chordata > Mammalia > Carnivora > Canidae > Vulpes > Vulpes lagopus. The sequence continues at coordinate 11,497,331 of NC_054830.1, read as the reverse complement.
AAGGCACCCACCACCACAAGCTCTGCAAGAGTACCTGAGGCACTGGTGATATTCCGGATCAAGTCGGGGTGGCACAAAACAACAAGGGGCTTGATGGGGCCCATCCACATCTTAAACCCCTGGGTATAGGTGGCCACCAGCTGAATTATGACCCTCAAGCCCTGCTCCGAGGGGGGGGCCTACAAGCAAGACAGGGGATGTCACCTCCACAGAAGAAGACACAGCAGGGCCCCCTGCAGCCTCTACAGTGGACAGAGTGTCCAGATTCTACGTGGATGGAGGGAATCTCTGCTTCCTCCCCCTATTTCTCTCTGAGGACAGATGGGTCTGGAGGCTCTCCACATCCCAAGGGTGAATCCAAGGACACAGGGAGAAGACATGCTCTCTCCCCACAGAGAGGCTGACCTTGGCTTGAGAAGTGGGATTTTTCTGGTCCTGAGAGTGGTTCCAAACTCAGAGAGGTCCCCATACAAGAGTTTTGTGGGCAGCAGAGTGGCCTCAGGACTTGTACTAGGCCTCATTCCCGCATCCTGTTAGGTCCTGGCCAGTCCACACAGCCCCCAGTTCCTCACATGGTGACATGTCTGCAGCCCTTCCAGTCCTGGTAAACCCCAGGGGACAGATGTGAACTCTGCTCATCAGACAGGAGGGCAGCTCCCACCTATGAGTCCCTACTGCCTACCAGGCTGTACATAGTGAATCCTGTCTATCTGTATATCATCTATCTATTATCTATCTATTATCTATCTATCTATGTATCTATCATCTATCTCTTCATACCTGTGTCCCCTGATCCTATGGACTCTGATCAGTTGTGTCCCTTACAAATGAAGACACCAAAGCCACATCCACCAAATGGAGAAGGAGGGCAGGGTTAGCTCTTGGGGAGACATGCTCTCCAGTCCCCCTCCATCCCTCCAGGATGCCCCATCCTGGCCTGACAAAAGCCCTCAGGTGCTCCAGACAGGTGAACAGAAGGCATTTCACCATTGTGACTGCCCCCTGCTCCCCAAAAACCCTGAGGAACTTAATGAGATTAGTCCAGAGAGGGAGAGTGACTCAGCTGAGGTCACACAGCAAGATGAACTAGAGAGAAGAGTGACCCAGACCAGCATCCATGACCAAGCCCTGGAGGGGGAGGGGGAGCAGTAACTTTATAACATTCCTGCTACCCCCAAGGTTTGTTAGGAACATTCCAAGACCCAGAATCTCAGGCAGCCTTCAATGAGCCTCAGAATGCCCCCGTTCCAAATTAGCTATAATCAGCAATAAAAATCACAGGAAGTCCTCCCCCTACCTATGGTCCTCAACCTGGGCAGTTAAGGTGAGCTGTGTCCTCAGCCTGCCTGGAGATGGGAGGAGCTAGCTGCTCATCCCTTTGGCCTTGACCATGGCCGGTGATGGCAAGTTCACCACCTATGTCATCAAACACTTACTTTCAGTGCCTGCTGGATGCTAGCCCCTGGACTGTGCACTCTAGTGTCTGCTCCCCAGGGCAGCTATCCAACTATCTAGTTGGATAGGTGGAAGATAAGTAATGAGACAATTAACTCCTGAATGGGGCATGAGCAGACCCAGGTCAAGGTCAACCTCTGATTCGCTGGTGAGGACTCAAAGAAAGCTTCTGGAAAGAGAAGTGAGCAGTTATCTTTATTCAGGTTGGGCAATGGGCCCATTGGAACATCTTAGCAGGGAAGAGGAAGCTGAGAGGAAGTTAGCCTGGGGAGAGGTGTGAGTGGGAAGTTAGAACCCTGTAGGGTGGGGAGGTCATAACTAATTCCTGTAAGGTAGGGAGCAGACACAAGGGAATGGGCCAGGCAGGGAGCAGACCCTGGACAGGGTCCCTGACAAGGTCTCCAGGGTAACCATGGATCCTGGGAATGCCAGAGGACTGTGCCCTGTGCAGCCCACCATGGGAGCCCTCAGAGGGACAATAATGTGGGTTCAGAGAGGCAGGAAGTAAATCCAAAACAGGCAGAGGGTGGGAGGACAAAGATGTGCAAATGGCCTGGATGGCAGAGCAGAAGAATGAGTGGGTGAAAAAGGAAGACTCCACTAGCCTCCCTGCTTCTCCACTGACCCAGACCCCAGCCAACCCCTGAGCATCATTCCCAAACCTTCAGGAAGTCCATTTCCTGACACCCCAGACCCATCCTCCACCCATACTCACCAGGCCCAAGTGACCCCAAAACCAGTTGCGCTTTGGAGGCTGTGGGAAACACTGGAGGCGGCGACGGATATCATAGAAGCTGTAGCTCCAGGCCAGGATCCGGGTCAGAAGCCAAGTGGCCCCCGCCAGCAGCAGGAGCACCCATGGGGAGGCTGCAAGCTGCCCCAGTCCTAGCCAGGACAGGCTCAGTTGCAACATCCTGGAGCAGAGGGATTAGAGGGTGAGCCCCTCAGGACCTGGTCTGGGACAGAAATGTGAGCTCACTGACTGCTCACTTCAGAGGGAAAGAGCCCAGGATGGGAGGGACAAGGCAAATGGGGAGTGCTGGGAACTGTCCACATGGTGTGGGGGGAGGGAGGGTGATCAAAGTGGGGGAGGTTCAGGAGACTTCCAGAGGAACAGGCAGAGTGAGAGAGAGAAAGAGACGGGGTGAGAGAGAGTTAATCACCCACGAGTAGCCCCTCTCACTCCAGGACAGCTGCTCCCTGGAGCCACCCCACTTTGGGAAGAATCCTTCCCCACCTGGGGCCAGGACACCCAGCCTCGTACCTTCAGTCAGGAGCAGCTTATCCACACAGCCTCCTCTCCTCTCCTCTCCTCTCCTCTCCTCTCCTCTCCTCTCCTCTCCTCTCCTCTCCTCTCCTCTCCTCTCCTCTCCTCTCCGAAAGTCTTTGCTTCTGGCCGCTGACCTAGGGGACACTGCCAGTGGCCAGGCTAAACCAGCCAATCCCTGCCTGCCTGCTTACTTCCTCCCTACTTGGCAGTGGTCCAAATGGTGGGCTGGGGAGGGAGGCTTCAGCATTATCAAGAGCACTTGAGCTCTAGAACCTCAAAGTCAGTACCTCCCACTTGGGGTGCGTGGTGGTTTGGGGGATGGGTAAAGGTGACTCTGCATCCCCACGTTAACAGCCACACTCGCCCTCTCCAGGCCTGTGTGGCTGGTAAAAACTTGAACTTCAGAGTTCAGGTGCCATGGGAACAGGATCATGCCAGCCTTGTCCCAAAAATATATTTGGGGCCTCCCTCTACATGTAAGTCAGGAGGGTGGCTTGCACGATTTTCCAGCACAGAATCAGGAAGCCTCTGGCCTCTGGACTGCACACCTTGGCGGGAGTTCAAGCCCTGCCTCCAAGAAGCCCAGGGACCTGGTTGAGATAGGACTGCAGAAACAAAAAACCGGCCAGGCTGGGGATTACCGGCATCAGATGGAGGGGTAAGGGGCCCAGTCTGAGGAGGGCACCTGGGAGGGGTGAGGATGTGGGGGCCGAAGGATCCAGGAGAGGGTGGGGCTCAGATAGAGGAAGCAGAGCTGGGAGACCCTGGGTGGAGTTCTGCTCCTCCTGCCTGGGTCTGTGAGCTGTGCCAGCCCCCTGTGGGCTCAGTACTGCCATCTGGGAGATGGGTGTCAGATGAGGGCCTGAGATTAGGAAGACAGGAACGTAGAAAGGATCAGGAGCCTCTGAAAAACCACAGTGAAGAGAAAGGGCTGGCAACTAGCATTTGTGCTGCTGGGTGCCAGCACTCCACATAAAGTAAACCTTCTCTTTGCAGAAAACTGTACGTAAACTGGGCCTACTGTGTGCAGGGTACCATAAAAAGTGTGCCTACAGTGCATTTTGGGGCTCTACATGAAGTGTGCTGTGTGCCAGGTACACCGTATGAAGTGCACTCACTGTGTGCCAGATACTCCCCACAATGTGCACCTTCTGTGTCCCAAGTGCTCTGCACAATTCCTGTGTATGCCAGGTGTTCTACCTAGAGCGTGCATATTGTACGCTGGGTACCTTCCCTAAGGCATACCTACTAAGTGCTAGGTGCTCTACCTAAAGCACACTTACTTGTGCCAGGTACACTATGTAAAGCACACCTACTGTGTGCTGGGTGTTCTATGTGAAATATACATACTATGTGTCAGCTGCTTTACAGAAAATAAGCCTACTCTGTGCAAAGTACCTTACATAAAACATGCCTACTGTGTGCCAGATCCTCTACATAAAGTGTACCTGCGATTTGCTGTGTACTCGACATAAATCCTGACTACAGTATGATGGGTGGTCTACATCAGGCATACCTACTGAGTGCCCAACATACTACGTAAAGAGCACCTACTATGTGCTGGGGCTCCACATAAAGCAAGTCCACTGAGTGCCAGAAGCTGTGCATAAAATGCTCCTTCTGTGCGCCAGGTGCTCTACATAAAGTAAACTATTGGATGCCAAATGTTCTGCCAATGAGGTAATGCATCACCCTCCCCTCAGCTCTCTGGGCCACTGGCCTGGGATCAGACAGGGAGACCTGGGTGACGGCATCCACAGGAGGAAAGATACCCTATTTAATAGGAGAGCAAACTGAGGCTCAGAGAGGGCAAGCCTCTAGCCCAAGTTGCAGAGCTCAAAGGAACCCAGGTCTCACATACTCCCAAGCCCAATCCTTTCCCCTCTGCCACGCTTTCCACAATTGTTCATAAAGGACAATGCCCAGTGAATCCAGGGACATTTATATGGTGGAATTTCAAGCAATGTGTGACCCAGAAGGAGATCTCTTTGAGCACTTCGGTTGCCAGGTGGGTTATCCTCTCACATCTAGTAGGCACCACTCAGCAGATCTAGCGCTCTGCTCTGGGCCTTTCAATGGTCTGTCTAGATCTGCCTATGGGGTGGTCTGATGTGAGAGATGACATGAGGGATGGGCTCCTTGCAAAGCTACTGAGCTGGAGATGGGGAAAGAGTCCTTCTGACACTGGTAGGGTGTTGGGGAGACCCCACACTTCCCTCTCCCCCATTCTCACTGGCCAGAGTGTTCAGGTGGCTGGTCCTAAAGCCCTCAGTTGAGTGGGGGGTTGCAATCCCTCCTCCTTTATTTCCTCCCCATCTGTGGAGGCAGACATCACTTGCTGGCGAGTCCACCCACATCAGGGTCAGGGGCAAGGCCAGAAGCCAGGCAGAACTTTAGACACACAAGAAAGAGCCCCTGGTGCCCAGAGAAGCTCAACTCACTGCAGACCTTCCATGTGCCAGCAGTGGGCAGGCAGCTACAGCAGGAGTCGCATTTGCCAACATGAGCCACGATCTTGTTTTAAGCTCTGATATATTCACCACTTCCCTCACTCACTCGTTTTACAGATGACAAAGCTGAGCCTGAAAGCTCTTTGAGTGACTTACCTAAAGTCCCATAGCTGGTAGATCCAGGCTCTGCACCACACAGCCCTACTTCATATGGGGTGCCCTGAACCACTGGGCTGTGCTCCCTCCCTTCTGAGGATGAGCATTTCATTAGCAGCACCTCCTAAGGTAGCAGGAATAATTTTAAAAGACAATGAATGTAGAATACATAGGACAGAGGAAGGCCTTAATAAATGCCAGTCACTGCTATTGCTACTGCTGTTGCTGTGTAATTATCCAACAGCCTGCAAGACCACATTCATGAGCTCATTTTTACCGAAGAGGAACCAGAGATTCAGACAGGAAAAGCAACCAGCTACAGCCCCACCGCTGATTAGGTAAATATGACAGCACAAGTGACAGCAAAGCCTAGCACCTAGTTGGTGCTCACTGAAATCTGGGCATGAAAGAAAGGTTTGCAGCCATCAGCTCTAAGCATGGTCCTCAGACCTCCACTACAGGCATCACCTGAGAGCTTGCAGGAAGTTCAGGATCTTATACCTCTACCCAGAAATATTGACTCTAAACTGCATCTAAGTAGTTCCTCAGGAAAAACGTGTACATGCCTTCCAGTGTTAAGAAACGTTTTTTTAAGATCTTGGATTCCAGGTGCTGCATGGATGATGGAGGGGATAGCCTTCACTTCTCTGATTCCCAAGGTGAGGTTTTTTTTTTTTCAGTTATAAAATAAGGAGAAAAACCTAAATCTCCAGGGACTGTCCATACAACCAAAAGTTTTGGAACCTCTCTACTGTGTTGGGCATATTTTAGGCAACGGGAATCAGTGCTGAGCACAGCAGACCCAGTCTCTGACATCAAGGGGCTCACATCTTGTGATTAGATGGACAGTGATCAAATGAATGATCAAGAACATATCAGTGATAAATGATGTGCTGGGGGTAAGGGTCCTACCTTAGGCCAGGCATCAGGGTGAGGCCTGAAACAAGAGTGTGAGTCACCACGGGCAAGCATGGAGTAGGATACCCATGCTGCACAAAAAGGCAAGTGGGTTCTTGTTCTTTTGACGTTGAGGCCAAGAGAACCAACAGGCAGGATCACATCATTGACCAAGGCCAATGTAGACTGCAAAATCTGGCCCCATATTGAAGCCCTAAGTAGGTGTTGAACTTGCACGAGCCATACCAAGGCCTAAAACCCCAGCGGGTCTCTCCAGCCATCACGAAGGCAGAGTCTATCCACCGGGGCTCCGCCTGATTCCTGAGGCAGGAAGCCTCAGGTGGGCACTTTCTAGTCTGAGCCAGAGAAGGCTGGAGCATCCCCAGTGTTTCTCATCCAATAAGGAAAGTCTCAGCTGCCAAATCCCACAAGCCTGGCTTGTGGAATGTCCCCCACCCAGTGGTGGAGGGAAGGCAACCACACACTGAGAGGCAGAGGCTGATCCTTCTATCCTACCCAGAGCTGGGAACTGGACAAGCGTGTGTCAGACCAGAGGTGGTAGCCACTTTGTGAGTCACCAACTTTAGGCAAAGCCTGCCATCCCTTTGAGCCTCAGTCTTCATATCTGTAAAGTGGGCTTGATAAAACATCAGAGTACTGCAAGCATTCTATCAGATGCAGAGAGAGGAGGGGGAGTATCTTTCAAAGTGGCATGTGAAGGAAATCTTTCCATTTGTGACAACATGGATGGACAGATATACCTTGAAGTCATTATGCTAAGTGAAATAAGCCAGAGGGAAAGACAAATACCATATGATCTCACTTATATGGAATCTTTAAAAAAAAATAAATGCACTCATAGAAACAGAGGACGCATTGATGATTGCCAGAGGTAGGGTGTTAGGGAGTGGGTGAAATGGGTGAAGGGCGTCAAAAGGTACAAACTCCAGTTACGAAATAAGTCAGCCCTAGGAATGCAATGTATAGCTCCGTGACCATAGTTAATAACAATGCATTGTGTGTTTGAAAATTGCTAAGAGGGAATCCCTGGGTGGCTCAGCAGTTAAGTGCCTGCCTTCAGCCCAGGGCATGATCCTGGAGACCCTGGATCAAATCCCACGTCTGACTCCCTGCATGGAGGAGCCTGCTTCTCCCTCTGCCTGTGTCTCTGCCTCTCTCTCTCTCTCTCTCTCTCTCTCTCTCTCTCTCTCTCCATGTGTCTCTCATGGATAAATAAATAAAATCTTTAAAAAAAAAAAAAAAGAAAAGAAAATTGCTAAGAGAGTAGATCTTAAAAGTCTTCATCACTAGTGGTGCCTGGGTGGCCCAGTCAGTTAAGTGACTGACTCTTGATTTTGGCTCAGGTCATGATCTCAGGGTAGTGAGATCCAGCCTGTGTCTGACTCTTTGCTCCGCATAGGGTCTACTTGTCCCTCTCCCTCTGCTCCTCCTGGCACTCTCATTCTCTCTCTCTCCCTCTCTCTCTCTCTCTCAGATAAATAAACAAATGAAAATCTCTAAAATAAATAAATCTTTTTTTTAATTCCCACCTCTTGAAGAAAAATCCTGTAACTATATGTGATGATGGATATTAATAAATTTATTGTGCTGATCATTTTGTAATATATACAAATATTAAATCATGCATACATCTGAAACTAATATAATGTTACATGTCTGTTATACCTCAATTAAAAAATTGACATTTGAGTGCTGGTCACATCTACATATAAAACTTATTAATGTGCGTATGGGTCTGTGGGTGCACATGTTGGCATATGCATTGAAGAAAATTCCGGAAGAATCCACACATCACAATGGAACTAGAGGAAGTAGAATTGAAGTCTTCATTCTTTTGCCTTGCTACTTGTCTCTAATGCTTTCTCTAACGCTTTCTCCCACACTGAGTCGCTATAATTTTTATCACTAAAACACCAACTTTAAAAGAAATAAAGTACGGAGGCATGTAATTGGTGCACACAACAGATGAACAGTTTTTCTTTTGTGTCACCACAGAAACATACCTCCCAGGAGTCAGCCTGGGGTCTCTAGAGCAAGCATGCAGGCTGCCTGGTGGCTGAGTCCCTCTTTTCCTTTCCTTGGCCGTTAGGAAGGAACAAGTTCTGGATTCAGCACAACAGAGTTCAGATCCCAGCCCTGCTCAAAGCTGGGATCTGCTCAAGTCGCTTGCCCTCTCTGAGCTTCATGCTCTCCTTGGTAAAATGGATAGGGGGACTTGTACCTCCCAAGTAGTTCATTCTTCAGCAACAAACTGTACTTGTGTACCTAATCCATACCAGGCATGGTACTAGGACCCAGGACCCAAGATGAATAAGATAGATGAAGTCTCTAGACAGTGGTGCTCATGCCTGATGGCAGAAGCCAGTGGGGAATAGGACCAAGTCAGATGGTGGTGGTAATGAAGGATATTAACAGAGTGAGAAGAGCTAGTAAGTGACCAAGGGGCAACCAGGAAGGGCTGCCCTATGGAAGTGATCTTTGAGCAGAAACCTGAATGACATAGAGGAGTGAACAGCAAATAAAGATCACTCCCCATCACTAAAACCACACGAGGACCGTAAAGACCAGCACAGAGTGGGGTAATCAACTGACCTAAAAATGTGTAATTCTTACTTCCTTTCTCAGACTTGCTGAGATAAACAAAGACAGTGAGGCAATTTCACTCAGCATTCATCTATGAAGGAAGCAAGAACTAGTCCAGGAGACCCATGACAGTAAAATCTGGCCCAATACTCAAGCTGGAAATAGTTGCAACATTTCAGTTAACATAATAACGATCAGGAAACTCAACCAGCCCCTGAAGCATGACAAGGGTCAGATCCATAAGCTGGAGCTGCCAGCTTCTTGGCAGAAGTACCAGGGGAGCAAAATGGCTGGCTTTGGAAAAATAAGGCTGAAGGGGAAGTTCTGGAAAGTCCTGAGGCCCCACAATAGTTGACATCAACTTCCCCTGGACAAGAGTTTTGGATGGGACAAGCTCTGAAAAGTAGTCAGACCACCTCTACCACTTGGACAGGGTGGGTTGCTGTCAACAGAGATCATCCCTGTGAAGTGTAAAAGGGTATTTCTCATACAACAGCCAAAGGAGGGGGACCCCAACAGCATCACGATAAAAGCAGTAGAGCTTGCAAGGGATGAGGCAGGATTTCTCCCCCCATTCTGATGTCTGCTTAGCCAGCAGGCAAGGAAGCCACCTTGGTACAGAGGAGCTGAGTGAACCCCCATCTGCGAAGGCATGTGGAGCGGATGCCCACCCAATTTAAAACCATGGGCTAAAAAAAAAAAAAAAAAAAAAAAAAAAAAAAAAAAAAAAAAAAAAATAAAACCATGGGCTACAACAGGAGTCTTTGGCCACCTACCTGCAGCCTCTCTGGGTCAAATAAGGAAATGGTGTCTGGTCAGTGTCAGACACCTGCAGGCAATCAGAGGATATTATAAAATAACATCCATTCTCTGCCAAAGGAGAGACTTTGCATGACAGTGTTTTCCATGACAGCGAAGCCCTCTAGATTCCAGGAATAGCAACTCCCTGGCCCTATGGACCTGGGATTGATGGCATCTCTCAGCTGTTCCTACCTCCAGGACACTGAACTAGCCTTGATGGTTTCCTTGGTCCTGCCCATACCTTTGTAAAGGGCTCCTTCCTAAACTCATGCTTAGGAACGCCTGGGTGTCACAGTCCATTGGAGCTTCCGACTCTTGGTTTCATCTCAGGTCATGATCTCATGATCTCGATCTCATGGGATCGAGTTAGCGTTGGGCTCCACGCTCCATGAGAGTCTGCTTGGATTCTCTCTCTGCCTCCTGCTGCACCCCCACCCCTGCTCTCTCCCTCTCTCTCTCAAATAAATAAATCTTAAAAAAAAAAAAAAACTCACGCTCATTTAGTCATCTAAGATCCCTGCCAGTTACAGGACTTAGTGACTTCATGACACACACAGTCACACCCTTACACACACACACGCACACATAGTCACATACAAACACCTATGCACCCACACTTGCGCACTATTACACACACGTACACTGACACATGCACACACAAACACATTTGTACACTTATTCATACACATGTACCCAATTATATGCATACACTCACATACACACATACTCACACCTGTGTACAAACAATAACGTGAATGCACACACAGTCACACAGACACTTATACCACACACACACACACATACACACACACACACAGTCACACAGACACACATACTGAACTAATGGGGACCAGATGCCTTAGAGTCTATTGTCCCCAAACTGTCCAGCAGAGGGCAAGAGTGGAGCACTCAGAAGAGGAAGGAGAGCCACAGCAGTCAATGATAGCAGGCTAGTGTCCTTTAGAATTACACACACGGGTACATCTCTCATTTATTTACCATCATGATCCTTAACCAGGATCATGCCTGTTTGCAGTGGGACAGGAGACACTTAACACTACAAATATAGATCACACGTTGAAGGAGTGAGCTACATGTTGGAGGAAAGAAACGGTTCATCAGTTGGTGGGAAAGTGGATCAGGAAAGGGACTTTTTAAGATTGAGGAAATAGTATTATTTGCATCCCAATGAGAATTATCCAAAAGAGTTCAGGATACATGATCGATATACAAAAATCTAATAGAATATATTCTACGGTAGAATATAACACATAGAAATTCTACTTCTGTATTCCAGGGGTCAGCAATCCATGGTCCATGGACCTAATTTGGCCTGTGGCTGGTTTTTGTATCATCTGTGAGCTAAGGAATGTTTTTATATTTTAAAAGGATTGTAAAAGGAGAAGGAGCAAGAGAAGGAGGGGATCCTGAATGGGATGTGTAAAGCCTAAAATATTTACTATATGGTCCTTTACAGAAGAAGTATCCCAAACCTACTTATGGTAGTAGTAAAATTGGAAAACAATTGGAGAAATATTTTCATATACCATTTTTAAAGTATTATACACCAGAAAAAGTGTAATACTCAAGATATAAATCTAATAAAATAGATTTAGTCTATGTATACATTTATACATCTAATAAAATGTTCTAGATCTCTGTGATGCAAACTCTAAAACACTGATGAAAAAAAGCCAAGAAGATCCAAATTGATGGAGAGATAAAACAATATTCATGGATTGGAAGACTCAGTATTGTTAAGATATTAAGTCTCTTCAAATTGATTTATAGATTTGAAGAAGTCACAACCCCAATCCCAGCAGGACATTTTTTTAAGAATAGATAAGCTGATTATAAAATTTACATGAAAATGTAAAAAGACTTATAATAGCCAGATTTTTTGAAAAGGAAAGTGTAATGGGAGGATTCACATGACCCCTTTCAAGACATACTATAAGACAATAATAACCATAATAGTGTGGCATGGGCCAAAGATTAGACATAAATTAATGGAACAGAATAGAGTCCAGAAGTAGACCCACCCAAATTCAGTTGACTTTCTTTAAAATGTGCAAAACAAGTCAATGCACAAAGGATGGTCTTCAATAAATGATACTGGTACAACTGGACATCCACATGCAAAAAAAGAAAAGGAAAAGAAAAAAGTCAACTTATATCTCACACTTTACAGAAAATTTAACTTAAAATGGATCATAGAACTAAACTATGTAAAATCTAACATTTTTAAAGATATTTTTAAATTTATTTATTTGAGGGAGAGTGAGAAAGTGAGAACACTGAGGGAGAGGGAGAGGGAGAAGCAGACTCCCCATTCAGCAGGGAGCCCAACTTGGAGCTTGATCCCAGGATCCTGAGATCATGGCCTGAGCTGAAGCAGATGCTTAACTGACTGAGCCACCTAGGCGCCCCCAATATAAAACTTCTAGAAGGAAAAATATGAGCAGCCTATGTGGCTCAGCAGTTTAGCGTTGCCTTCAGCCCAGGGTGTGATCCTGGAGACCCGGGATGAAGTCCCATGTCAGGATCCCTGCATGGAGCCTGCTTCTCCCTCTGCCTGTGTCTCTGCCTCTCTCTCTGTGTGTGTGTGTGTGTGTGTCTCATAAACAAATAAATAAAATCTTTAAAAAAAAAAAAAAGAAGAGAAAATAGAAGAGAATCTTTGTGATCTTGGGTTAGACAAATAGTTCTTATATACAACACCATAAGCATAATCCATAAAATGAAAATATTGCTACATTGTACCTTATAAAAAAAATGTTCGCTCTGTAAAAGAAACTTAGATAAATGAGAAGGCCAGCCACAGACTAGAAAAAAGACTTGCAGGGCAGCCCGGGTGACTCCATGGTTCAGCGCCGCCTTCAGCCCAGGGCATGATCCTGGAGCCCCGGGATCGAGTCCCATGTCAGGCTCCCTGCATGGAAGCCTGCTTCTCCCTCTGCCTCATGAATGAATGAATAAAATCTTAAAAAAAAAAACTTGCAAATCACACGTCAAAGGACTTTTGTGCAAAATACATAAAGAATCTCAAAGTCCAAAAATAAGAAGGCAGACAACTCAAGGAAAACTAACAGGCAAAAGATTTGAGCAGACACTTCACCAAAGAAGATAAATGGATGGCAAATAGGCACATAAAAAAAAAAAGGTCCATTATTAATCATTTTAAAATGCAAACTAAAACCACAGTGAAATATCACATACTCATGAGGACGGCTGGGGGAAGAACTGACAACATCAAATGCCAGTGAATATGTGGCACAATTAGAACCCTCATATATTACTAATTGTAATTTTAAATGATAGACACTCTGGAAACAGCTTGATCATTTCTTTTAATGTTAAACATACATGTATAAGATGGCCCAACCATCTCACTCCAAGAGCAACGAACACTTGAACACAAATATTCATAATAGTTTTTTCATAATAGCCCCAAACTAGAAACAATCCACACATTTTTCAACTGGTGAAGAAAGAGTGGCTTATCCCTATGATAGAATATTGCTTAGCAATAAAAAGAAGTGAAGTACTGGGGCACCTAGGTGGTTAAGTAGACAAAATATTTTTTTAAGATTGTATTTATTTATTTATAGAGAGTTTGCTAATGGGGGGGCAGAGGGAGAGAGAGAATGTCAAGCAGATTCTACACTGAGTGATGAGCCAATCTGGGGCTGGATCTCACGACCCCAAGATCATGACCTGAGCTGAAATCAAGAGTCAAGCAATCAACCAACTGAACCACACAGGTGCCCCACAAGACATACTTTTAAATTATTTTCTAATATAGTGCCATTTAAAAAAAATTAAAAGTGGCTTGAAACTTAACATATAGAGATTTTAAAGACCTCAAAATGATGATTTTATGTCATAGAAAGATGGTCACAGTATATTGTCATATGAAAAAACCGAGATTAACAAAAAATATATGATAAAATAAAATTGCTTGTTGTTGAGGTAAAATGCACATAATATAAAATTCACCATGTTAACCATTAAAAAGTGTACAATTTCATGCATTTAGTACATTCATAGTGTTGTGCAGCCACCACCTCTATCTAGTTCCAGAATATTTCATCACCCAAAAAGGAGACCTCCTACCCAGGGCAGTAACCCTCCAGTTACCACTGGCCAGCCTTGGAAACCACCAATCTGCTTTCCATATCTATAGATCTTCCTATCCTGGACATTTCATATATGGAATCATACTATATGTGACATTTCACGCGGTATAATGTTTTCTTTTTTTTAAGATTTTATTTATTTATTCATGAGAGACACACACACACACACACAGAGAGAGAGAGAGGCAGAGACACAGGCAGAGGGAGAAACAGGCTCTATGCAGGGAGCCTGATGTGGGACTCGCTCCCAGGTCTCCAGGATCACACCCTGGGCCTCAGGTGGCGCCAAACCACTGTGCCCCCAGGACTGCCCCCAGTATAATGTTCTCAAAGTTCATCCGTGCTGTAGTGTGTATCAATGCCTCATTCCTTTTTATAATCCAGTAATATTCTTGTTCTGGGTATACCACATTTTGTTTATCCACTCCATTTACCTGACCGTGGATATTTGGATTGTTTTCCAATTATCCAACTTTTAACAATTGTGAATAGTGCCACTACAGAACTCGTGCTTTTGTTTGAACAACTGTTTTCAATTCTTTGGGGAATATACTAAGCGTGGAATTGGTGCCTCATATAGTAGTTCTATGTTTAATTTATTGATGAAACACCAAATGTTCTGCACCATTTTGCATTCCCACTGGCACTGTATCAGGGTTACAACTACTCCACATCTTCACTAGACTCGTTATCTTCCCTTTTTCAGATTCTTGTCATCCTCGTAGTTATGAAGGGGTATCACATGTGGCATTGCTTTGCATTTCCCTAATGACTAATGATGTTGCATCTTTTCACGTGCTTATTAGCCAGTAAAATAGCATTTTTAAACAGGGGATTACATGTAAATGTAATACATTTAGATGTAAATAACATTTTTTTACTTCTATGAAGATTATATATAAATAAAAGCTGGATGTATATGAAAGAAAATATGAACAGTGATTGTTTTGACGTTTGAATTATGGGTATAAAAATGATTTTTATTTCTCACTTTTTCTTCTTGTGTTTCTCTTATGAAGATATATCATTTTGGGGATATGAAAAATAATTTAAGAACTTGGCAAAGAAAAACACATGTGATTTTCAGCTTAGAATATATTAAATATTTATTCATTTCATCTTGCAATGCTCCTTTCATATTTTGCCCCAGTCGTGTGGGCCCTAGAAAGGTTTTGAGGCCCTGGACTCCGTACCCCCAAAAGGGGAGGGGGCGTTGCTCCTACAGCTTGAGAGGAGGGAAGTCCGGGGGTCGGCCGCTGTCCCAGGTGCTGAAGGAGGTGGTTCCACTCCCCCACCCTCCACTTTCTCCTGACTATTGGGACCCCCAAGACCTCCACCTCCTAAAACCTGTAGGCGAAAAACGAAGTCCAGATCATGCTTCTTTAACAGGAAAAATTGTTTTTTCATTTCCTAGCTTCAAGACCAGCTTGGCATCAAAGGCCCTTGGAGTTTCTCAGAGGTAACTATGGATATTTAGAACTAACTGGGTCTTCTAATGATAGTTTTCTTCAACAGAAGGTTGCCACATTTCTCAATACTTAAATTTAACTTTTGTGACTAAAGCTTTTTAAATTTTAGAACGTTATGGAAAAAGAAGAGAGAAGGGAACATTTTAACCCTCACTGAGTACTGATGCTTACCAGATAGACTCAATGATGTTGCACATGCTGGCTTATGCAATCTCCCCATCAGTGTAATAAGGTGGCTATTACTATATGGAAATGGAACTGAGGTTCAGGGAGATCAACAGTTTTCCCCCAACCCAAACAGCTAGGAAACAGCATACTGGGATTGTGACCTTGGTAATATAACTCCAAGGTGTGCTGGATCCAGAGTCATTTGACCCTAACTGCATTTAATTATCTGCAAAGAATAGTCTTATCCTCTTGATCCAACATGGAGCTCCAGCTTCCCACATCACCCCAAAAAGCAGAAAAGAAGAAGGGAGAAACTGGACATAGAGAATGCCCAGCTCTCTTTTCAGGAGGGTCTCCAGAATTACCAGGTACTCTTTGACTTCTCCAAAAAGGACGCCGTATAGTAATTTAGCCAGTTGAGTTTCAAAAAAAGCTTTCAAATATTATTTGTATTTCAGCCTGCCATGCAGCTAACTAAAAACTAAGGACTACAAGAAGGCAAAAATGAACAGCGGGATACACAGTTAGTAGTCTCTGACACCATCCATCTTATTGACTACCAAAGCATCTTTTGTGTACTCCTCTTCCTACACAAGGAACATCCCCAGGAAAGTCCACCTCAAAGTCAATGTGCTCTCTCCATTTAGCCCAGGTTCCAAGATCTCTGGGTGATGTGCTGTCCTCTCCCTTAAGCCCTAATGTGAGCTTTTTCCTGGTATGGGAATTTATACTTAAAGGCAATTATCACCCTCAATACATTCAAAAGTTGAGTAATAACTGGGTTGTGACCATTTAAAATTCCAACTGAGACTTTCTGTTCCCACTAATGGTAAGCTAGGTTATTTAGGTTAAACTTTTTTTTAAAAGATTTTATATATCTATTCATGAGAAACAGAGAGAGAGGGGGGGGGGGGCAGAGACATAGGCTCCATGCAGGGAGCCCAACGTGAGACTCAATCCCGGGTATCCAGGATCACGCCCTGGGCCAAAGGCGGCGCTGAACCACTGAGCCACCAGGCTGCCCTTAGGTTAAACTTTTAATTTTTAAAAAACAACTCTCATAATTGGATACTTTTCCAGTTTCTTAAATAAATACATGACAATGAAAGACAGTAAAGAATTACAAAGACTCCACTCAAATGAAAATAGAACCCAAGAGCTAAATGAACATGAATTATACTTTTGCTCTGGAGGCATTTCTCAAGTCAGGAGATAGTGAAGCTGTTTTGATGGCCTCTTGATTGATGTAGGAAAGACACAAGAGTTCGAAGCCAATGGCCAAAAAAGAATTATTGAGACATCTTTGGTGCAAAAAAGGTGGTTTCATAAAACCACGGGGACAGGAGTCATGGGCAAAAAGAGCTGTACTGGGGTCATGAGGGTGGCTCATTATATACTTCAAGTTGGGAGGGGGTTAGGGATAGCATGTCTCTAAGGAATTTTGGAAGCAAGGTTTCCAGGACCCTGAGGGGCCTAGCTATCATTGGAAAAAGGTCACTTACTACTGTCTAATAAAACCTTAGTCATGAGACCCTGCAGATATATATTAGTAGGTTATATGCTTGGGGAATGGTTGCCAACATGTATCTTGGGGATAGAGATAAAGAAGTTTCCAAAGGAATTTTCATATGTTAAAGTAGACTTACAGGATCCTGGAGGTTGGACTAAGATTACCTTTTAATGGGGCACCTTGGTGGCTCAGTGGTTGAGTGTCTGCCTCTGACTCAGATCATGATCCTGGGGTCCTGGGATAGAGTCCTGCATCAGGTTCCCCACAGAGAGCCTGCTTCTCCCTCTGCCTATGTCTCTGCCTGTGTGTGTGTGTGTGTGAGTGTGTGTGTGACGAATAAATAAAACCTTTAAAAAAAAAGATTGCCTTTTGTCCTTAGCAAACTATTAACATCAAGGCGATTGAATGTCTAGAGGAATGTCACCCTGCTTTTTTCAAGGACTTGTCAATGGGCTGTAAAGTGGTAGGAAATTTAATAATTTTTCTTTTCGCCTTGTTTCCTACATCAATGATCAGGGGAGAAAAATCAAAGCCTACAGTGATAGGGAAAAAGAGGAATTGCAAGAAGACCCTCCATACATAAGTAGAAACCTCAAAAAGCTCCACCCCTCAAGGCAAGAGCACAGGAGTGGAGGAGCCTACAATGTGATCTCAGCTAGAATTTAAACTGCCTTCATGATCTTGGGCACCACAAGCCTTGAACTTCACTCAACATTATCTTCAACCAGCAAGTCTCCAAGACTTCCTCCTTAGACAATGCTACCTTCTTCAAATTCTACAAATGTTATTTCAAATATGATAAACTCCCAGGCGAAGATAACCAGGCACAAGTACACCCACCCTACCAGTGAAAACCAGCAAAAACAGCAGGCTATATAACAAATAAAGTGATTTCAATGATCAGACACACAGGATAAAGTATCTATATTTTGCTATGTTTAAGTATACAAGGCAACCATAGAAACACAGTGAAGGATTAGGAGGTTAGAAAAGTTCGGGCATATTAGATAGGAACAGAGGTCAGGGCGATCACTATGGGTCCTCCTCTGACCCAGAATCTCAAACATGCCCCTTAACTCAGTCCTTAACGCTGGTCCCTCTCCTGTTAAAAAACACCTCCCATGGCTCCCTATTGCCCACGGGACAGACTCCCTTAATGGGCTCTGAGAGAACCTGCCATCAGGACGGGGATCTGGGATGAGCTGGAAGGGCTGTCAGGGCCCGGCCCAGACCCAGCCTCCCCTCCACCCCGCCTGGCCACCCCCCCACCCCACCCCTGCGTTCCCGCGGGGCCCACGCGCCCCCTGCTGGCTCCCCGTGAGGCTCGCGCGGGGGAGACCACGCGCTTCTATTCCCGGGAACCTGCAAGGCGAGGCGCGCGCGTCGGGCTGGGCCCAGCCGGAGCTGGCGGGTCACTGGGGGCGCGCGCTCAGCGGCTCCACGCGCAGCCAAAGTCCGCCCTCGGCGCGCAGGATGAGCTCCGGCTTCCTGCGCGGCTGCTCCTCGTGGGGCAGGACCCTGAAGCGCAGCAGCGTGAGCGCCAGCACCACCTTCATCTCGCTCATGGCGAACGCCTGCCCGATGCAGTTCCTGAGGGCGGAGGGGGGCTCGCACTCGCCAGGGACCCCGGCAGGGCCCATCGCGCCCAGAACCCAGCCCGGGCGGGACCCGCATCGCCGCCCGCAGGGATGCACAAGGGGCTGACGCGCCTGGGACCCCGCTGGGGGCTTGCCCGTCCATCCCGGGAGCTGGGCCCAGACCCCAGCCTTGAACTCAGGCCCGCAGGCGCGCGCGCGGCAGAGATGCTGAGCACCCCGCGGACCCCTCGTTGGACCCAGCCGCCCCCACTCCCCAGACCCTGACTCCTAACCTCCGGAGGAGGGGAGACAAGGAGAGCCATCCTCAACGTCCCCCCTTTCCCTCTCCCACAGACGTTCCTGGGATCTCAGTCCCAGACCCCTGCCCCCACCACCCCATTCCCACCTCACATACCCTCTTGGCTCACCTGGGCCCAGCAGAGAAGGGAATAAAAGCTAAGGGTGACCTCTTCTGGGGGATTTCTGGGTCAAAGCGCAAGGGATTGTATACCTGGGGGCACAGAGAGGTAAGGCTGCTGGTCAGGGTTTCTCAAGATACCTAGACCCGGATACAAAAGACAAGTGGATACAGTGGAGGGGGATTGTAAGACACCCCGGGTCAGGACTCCGCCCCCTCATCAGGTGGTGGGATAGAGAAGAGGGATGCGCAGCACCTCAGGATCCGGCCAGACTGATGGGTTGTGATGAATCCCAAAGATGCTGAGGACACAGTTGTTCCCTATGGGAGAGAAGGGGAACAGTCAGGATGAGGTCTCGGCTGATGGGACCACCACCCTTCTATCCCTGATGCTGTGGGCACCTTTGGGGATAACCCGGCCATCGGGGAGCACGACGTCCTGGGTACATCGCCGGGCAATGACTGTGACAGGTGGGTGCAGCCGCAGACTCTCCTTGATGCACA
This sequence comes from Vulpes lagopus, assembly GCF_018345385.1. Taxonomy (NCBI): domain Eukaryota; kingdom Metazoa; phylum Chordata; class Mammalia; order Carnivora; family Canidae; genus Vulpes; species Vulpes lagopus. The sequence continues at coordinate 11,477,913 of NC_054830.1, read as the reverse complement.
TGGTCAGGAAGGGCAACTGGGCCAGGTCGTCCCTAAGGAAGCCCCCCAACAATTATCCACCAATCGTATCAAAGACACCCCCCAAGCCCTCCTGCTGCTCCTAGAGACTCTCTCCCTTCCTTGCTCTGACCCTCACTTCTATAACAAAATAAACTCCAGATGAGCCAAAGATTTAACCACTAGAAAATGAAAATTGAGACGCCTGGGTGGCTCAGCGGTTAAGCGTCTGCCTTCGGCTCAGGGCGTGATCCCGGAGACCCAGCATGGAGTCCCACATCGGGCTCCCTGCGTGGAGCCTGCTTCTCCCTTTGCCTGTGTCTCTGCCTCTCTATGTGTGTGTCTCTCATGAATAAATAAATAAAATCTTTAAAAAAAAAAAAAGAACAGCTTAACAATAACCCACAACCCTCAGACCAACTGAATGATGGGCACTGAGGGGGGCATTTGGCGGGATGAGCCCTGGGTGTTATGCTATATGTTGGCAAACTGAACTCCAATAAAAAAAAATAATAAAAAAAGAAAAGAAAATGAAAATCACAAAAGTCACTCCTGGAAGGAAATTTAGCCTAGCATTCTTAGAAGTATTTCTGAGAAAAATACATTCACAGGGTATCCTTTTCTTTGTTGTTGTTGTATATTTTTTATTGGAGTTCGATTTGCCAACATATAGCAAAAAACCCAGTGCTCATCCCGTCAAGTGCCCCCTCAGTGCCCGTCACCCAGTCACCCCATCCTCCCCACCCACCTCCCCTTCCGCTAACACTTGCTCATTTCCCAGAGTTAGGAGTCTCTCATGTTCTCACAGGGCATCCTTAAAAGCGTAGTATATTTGCATAAGAAAGTTTTTTTAAGTTATTCAATTAGCTGAAAATGAAATCTTGGTACTGGACTTAACAGGTTATTTGAACAAATAAGATCCACACTAAGGTGGGATGACCTAATAATAAAAAGGTGTGGATTCTTTCTAAGTTAATCCATACATTCAGTGCAATCAAATAAAAATCTAGTTGATTTTTTTGGAACTCGGTAATTTTATTCAATTTGAAAAAATTAAAGTTCAAGAGCTCTATCAACTTAAAAATAAAAGATCAAAGAAAGACAATTCATCCACTGGATATTAAGACCTATTATAAAAGTGTGGTAATAATAAATAAAGTCACAGCATGGTACTGTTGCAAGAACAAGAAAACAGACCCATAGGATAGGATAGAGAGCTCACAGACAGGCATGTAAATAGGTGAAAACATAGCATCTGGTAAAGGAGGCTCCACAACCCCGGATAATGGATGGTTCAGACAACTGATTATATGGAAACAAAAAGAACTCATCACCATGCACTCCATATACAAGATGGAGTCTTCTCTTATACATGAACAGTAAAACCACAAAGTTAAAAGAAGATATAACATAGAAGACATCTTTGTGATCTATAAGTTGGAAGGAATTCTTTAAAATCCCTAAACATGGGATCCTTGGGTGGCGCAGCGGTTTAGCGCCTGCCTTTGGCCCAGGGCGTGATCCTGGAGACCCGCGATCAAATCCCACATCGGGCTCCGGGTGCATGGAGCCTGCTTCTCCCTCTGCCTGTGTCTCTGCCTCTGTGTGTGTGTGTCTGTGACTATCATGAATAAATAAATAAAATCTTTAAAAAAAATCCCTAAACATAAACTGGAAAACCAAAACAAAGGAAAATGAAAAATATGCACAGAACTAAGGATTTCTGTTTAACAAAAGACACCATGGACCAAATTAACATTCAGATGAGAAATTCACAGATTATCTACAATAATTATATGGATCTAGAACAATATCATGAATATACAAGGAATTCCTGCAAATCAACAAGAGAAATGACAGGCAACTCAAGAGATAAGTAGACAAAGGACATGATCTAGGAATTCATGGGAGCTCAAACTCAGAGATTTAAAACATGAAGAGAAGTTCAAAGTTATGCAAGAAATGGAAATTGTATAGCAATGAGCTATTACTTCACATCTATTCGAGGGTAGAGTTAACAAGGTGGGTGATGGTAAGGATTAAGTAGCTGGTGTGTAGGAGTAGAGAGATCCCATGTGCTGATAGTGAAGGTACAGACAGGAGCCACCACTCTGGAGGCATCATTGTGGTCAAAGAAAGGCAAGGCGTGTTTTGCGACCTAGCACGCTGGCTCTGGGGCATAGAACACAGAGAAATTCTCAGGCAGATAAAGCCATGCACACGAAGATGTTCATTGCAGTAATGAGACTGAGCTCTCCTGGATGTTCAGCTCTAAAGGACTGGAGAGGGAAGTTCTATATGACAATCAAAGCAATAACCTAAAGGTACTTAGAACCAGGAATGTCTAATAACATCATAGTACTATGTTTCTGAAAATGCTAAGAACCAGCAGAGGTCTGTGATATAACACATATCTGTGAATTTTAAAATGCATTCGCCCAAAACAACAAATTATGCAAATAAAAGGATTAGACACTCTAGAATTATATTGGTGGGGAGCTGGAAGTGGAGAATTTGAATGAATGGAAATAAGTAAGTATTGCATTAAAAAATGATGATAAGTAGTCATGAATTGAGGGCCGCAGCTAACTTCATCCTTGGCACCTGACGTCCAAATAACTAACTAAAATTTTGAAGGCTATTTTTCAAACTACCCAGTCCAATCACAGAGTTCAAATGAAAAAAATAAAAATTCAAGAAAAAAATGTAAAGGCAAAGTAATGAAATAGGAACAACTTTATCGAGTATGAAAATGTTTTTTAATATGATCATAAAGACTGCTTAGTGCTTATATATGAATATATAAATAGAACAGAATGGGGCCCAGAAATAAACCCCAATAAATGGACAAATTTTGTTTATTGGAAAGCTGCTATTATTTAAAATCCTAAGACAAATACAAAATATGTAACAAAATCTGTTGAAATAGTTAGCCATTTGAAGGAAAAAAAAAGATTCCTCCTTCAGTACTTACATCAGTATAGATTTCACATGGAAAAGGGATCAAATATAATAAATAATAATAAAAATATTAAGTAAAATTTAAATTAAATAAAATGGTTTTAATAACTAAATCCGTTAGAAGAAAACAAACAAGTTTTACAGTTTAGCATTAAAGTGTGAAGAGCTTTTTCTTTTATTTATTTTTTTTTTAATTGGAGTTCAATTTGCCAACATATAGCATAACACCCAATGCTGAAGAGCTTTTTCAAGCATTAAAAAAAAAAGAAGCTATTAAAAAAGTTAATAAATGTGACTACAAATAAATCAGTGAAAACTAAAATAAAGTCAAAAGACATCCTGGGAAAGAATTTTTTCATAACAGAAAAGGAACTAGTTCTCTTTATATTTAAAGAGTCCTAATAAATCAATTTTTAAAAAACCTCAAAGTAAAAAGGACTAATTATGCGAACTGACGCTTCACAGAAAAAGAAATATGCATGGTTCATAAACGTGAGAATAGTGCTGTTTTACCAACACTTAAAGTGATGTTCATTAGAAAAACAAAGTATTATATTCACCTAACAGATTGGGGAAAGTTTTAAAGTTTCATAACACACATTGTCAGAAAGTATGCAAGGAAATTGGCACTCTGAAAATCTGTTTGTAGGAGTGGATTTGCCAAGAGCTATTAAATTCTGAAAACTCAAATGGTCTTTGATTCAGCAACACTACTTCTAGAAATTTGTTCTGGAGAGACATCCACACACATGAGCAAAAATCAGGGTACACGGATGTTTGCTACGTCATGTTTATTACAGCAAAACGTCCCAAACGACACAAATGTCCATCGACAGAGGAATGTTTAGATAAATTGTGGTACATTCGTGTGATGGCATACTGTGCAGCTATCAAAAAGGTGGAAATAGGGATCACTAGTCCTAACATACACTATAGGGTATATCAGTACGGAGATGCTGAAAGGAAGTTCAGCAATATCTGTCATACTATAAATCTTCACATAAATGTCCTCAACAGAGTGGGGAGCTGAAAAACTTATGCAATGCTATACAGTGCTCAGAAAGGAGCTCTAAGCTGTAATATTGAGTGAAAAGAACAAGTGACCAAATGTATGGGTGTATATTTCTATTAAACTATAATAATCATATAAATATAAATATAAATATAAGAATTTCAGAAAAGCCTGAAAGAACATATGACAAACTGATGTCCCTAGAGACCCCTCAGGAGACAGGGGATTGATTAGGCTTGGGGTTCACCTAATTTTCAAAAGTGAACATAATTTTCTCCATAGCGTTTCATTTTGTGCAAGAAACAATAAAAAGTCTTCTTCCCATTATTGATTTTGTAATTCAATTTAATTTCCCAAACTTATATCTTGGGGGAAAAAAAGAAAAGACCTTGAAGTTATATTCTCAACACGCATGTCTGAATGTTCTGTGTATACTTTCAGTTGTAGGAAAAAAACTGAATGAGCAAAGTAACAGAAATGGAGGACAAATACATGTGGGTATAGGCTGAACATTGGAAGGTGGAGATGGGATTGGGGTGCTCGCATAAGACGGAGGCTTATGTGAGATAATAGAAGAATTTAACCTTTTACTCATCTTGCAATATATACGTATATCAAATCCTTGTGTTGTACACCTTAAACTTACACAGTATTATGTGTCAACTATACCTCAACAGAGCTAAGAAAGAAAAAAGATGAAGACTTATATCCATGGCAAACCATTTCATACTGTTTGAATTTTTACCAAGCACATAATTGAAGTTGGAAGACGCACACAAAGACTTCTCCACTTCACAGAACTGCTGTGCTGAGCAAAGCCTTGAAGTTGAGGCCACTACCTCCAAAGTGTCCAGTTCAATATCTCCTCTGCATCTTTCAGCCCTTGGCCACAAATCTGCCCCCCAGACCTCCAGGCTCTAGCTCATCCTCTCCCAGTTTGCCCCTGTAGCTACAGATATTTTTAATAAGAATATCTGGGGGATCCCTGGGTGGCTTGGCGATTTGGCGCCTGCCTTTGGCCCAGGGCGCAATCCTGGAGTCCCGGGATCGAGTCCGACGTCGGGCTCCTGGCGTGGAGCCTGCTTCTCCCTCCTCCTGTGTCTCTGCCTCTCTCTCTCTCTCTCTCTCTCTCTCTCTCATAAATAAATAAATAAATCTTTAAAAAAAAAAAAAAGAATATCTGACTTTTCTCTCCAGCCCAAGCTTTCTCTTGCATGGCTCCCAGCCAATGACAGGGCACGGTGGGCCCTTGCTTCCTGAGCATTTCTGCCCAACGTGAGACTCTCCTAACGGCAGCATCCCTGCCCACTTTTATCTTTTATCCAATATTGGCTTCCCAGAAAATTGAACTGACACATTTGGAAAGTCTTCACATGGTTTCCAAAGCATTCCAGGAAGGACTAGCCTCACTGAGAGCCCCTCTGATTCTTTACACTGTAAATTTCATGAGGCTCTAGCCACTTTGACCTCCTCCCTAACAAGCCAGGCTCACTCCTGCATGCCTCCATCCTGGCCTTTGCACAAGGCCTGGATGTCCACTACCCACAACCAGAGTGGTGAATTCTTATTTGCTGCTTCACTATCCAGCCTCGCCCACCTTCTTTCCTCTATGTGTCAGCCTTGTCCAGGTAAGACTCGAATGGGACTGGACACGGAGTTGGGAGAGGACAGATAGTGTGGACACGTTTACCAAACAAAGAAATGGGTAATAATTTTTACACCCAAAGACCTCTTGTGAATGCCTGGAATAGATTGTTTAGAATCTATAATTAGGTATAAGAGCACAAATTAAGGGGAGTAAGGGTCTTTGGGGGGAAATGTGTAACCTCAGGCAGAAAAGCAAAGGAGGGGAGAAGTTCGTTTACTGAACACATGCTGGATGGCATCTGTTCTAAACACATTGTCACAGTTCTCCAAGCAGCCCTGTGGAGGAGAGATTCCCTGCCCCACCCCATTTACAAAGGAGAAAAGTGGTATTCAAAAAGGGGAACTGATTTTATTAAAACAGAGCAATAAATATGGACACACATCTTTCTGTTTCCCCTGTTCTCCAGGCTGGGTACCAGCCTGCCTTCAGGCTCCACCCCTATTCCCAGGAAACAATAATGACAAAATTAACACAAAGTTCTTTCCCCTTCCCCAGCTGGGGAACAAAGCCTATGAGAAGGGTTCAAGAATAGACCATAAGGACCTGCACTCACCATTCAATCTCTTGAGGCTCACGGTCCCTCAGGAGCTCTTGCACCTCCTGCCGGCAGCGCTCCTGGTATTCTGGGTGCTTTGCCAGGTTGAACAGGACCCAGGAGAGGCCACTGGCTGTGGTGTCATGGCCTGAGAGGCAGCCAGACAGGCTTGGGTCTCTGGGCTTGTTCAGCACAGAGGGTAGGCAGCTCCTTTAATTAAGGCCCTCAGGGAAGATGGGGAGGATAGGGTGGGATGAGGTGGTCCAGGGTCCACCTCCCAAGTTCCTGGGATTTGACAGACCCCTGTCCCCCTGTGGTCCCACACTGGGATACTCACCCTCAAACATGAAAGTGTCAGCTTCAGCTCGAATGTCCTCATCTGACAATTGTTTTCCCTCTTCATCCTGGAGAAAGGGCAAGATTTCTTGAATCAGACCAGCTCTGAGAGTGTTTGAGTCTAATCTGAAACAACTCCTCAGGCTCCATCATCAAAGCAGGATCCATCCCTCATCATCTCTAGAGCCCACCCCACAGGTCTTCTCCCTGGTCTCCAGCCTCCTATTTATCCCCTCCAGGCAGCCTTCCACAGAGTCATGTCTAAAATGTATTCCTGACCCATGTCTCCCTTCCTCAAGTACCTTCCATGGCTCCCCAGTACCCTCTGGATCAAGTCTAAGTTCTCCCATATGACATTTGAAGTCAAGCTCCATTCTATCTCTTGAATTCTGATCCGAGGGAAGCCCACCTTGGCCAGCAGGAGGACATCAATGAAGTCCATAGTTTTGGACTTAAGGAAGTCACAGGAGCCTCTGCTAATGAGGGTATGGCGCCGCTCCTGGATGATAGCATCTGTGAAGTTGTGCACCAGTTCGCAGGCCCTGCGGAAGCGCCGCCCATCAGGGCTGAGATTGTACAGGAAGTCCAAGTACAGGAGGACCTGCTCATTCCGTTTCACCACAAGGGCACTGAGCTCCAAGATGGCAGCAATATATTCACTGGGACTCCTGCAGGGCAAGAAAACCTTAAGAAACAGCTTCTTAACCCACATGGAAACCTAGAAGCACCTTCCAACCAGAAACCCACAAGCATGAAACCCTAGAAGCATCTACCAACCAGAAGCCCAGAAGCACTGTAGCACATACCTTGCTCATCATAGGCCCCTGGCCTTTATCCAAAACGGAGACATGCTTCTCCAGGCATGCTTCTCCCTCTATCCCACCTCTATGAATGGTCTCATGTCCCAGACTCCAGGACAGAGCTTGGGTATCATGCTTGTCTTCCTCTCTTTCTTACACAATATATGACCCTGACCATTCTTCCTTAGTTTCTCCCAAATCTGCCCCATTGTCTTCACCAAATTCAAGCCTCCTATTCTACATGGTCTCTTTGAATTCTATATCTATACAACAATTGGTCTTCTCTAAAGCCAGATGTATGAAAACAGCTTTGACCATGACCCTCAACTGTTCAAACACCTTCCATGCCTGCTTGGAAACCTCAAGATAAACTTCAGATGCCTTTTCCTGGCTTTTGAAAGTCCTTAAGTCACAGACCCTGACAACCCATCCAACCTCATTCCCAAGGTAGCTCTTCACTGTGGCACATGCTTTGCTCATCATAGCCCCCTGGACTTTATCACATATTTCTACCTACCTGAAAAGATCACTCTTTCTCTTTCTCTTCCTTGTCCTTCAATGTCTAGTTCTGATCCATCTTCTTCAGGAAGTCCCTTCTGATTGTGCTGATCAGCCCTCCCTCCCCTATCTACTCCCGTGAGTCTATGGTTAATGTTTCAGACCTTGAGCAGAGACTTACTCCTGGCAATTGCTGTCAAAACTGAAGACACATTTCTGCAGACTGTCCAGGGTCATGAGGCTGATGTGCTCAAACATGTCTAGATGGGTGCTGCCTTCTGACACCAGGCGCTTCCACTTGGCCTGGGCAGAGAAAGCGGCAAATCTTGGGCTGGCCCCTGCCTCCCCTGAGCTTCTTCTCAGTCCCAACCACCAGGATGGACTCCCCCAGACCCAGCCTCCTTATCCTCCACTTCAGGCACCCATCTCCAGGAAGAACCAGGCTTGGGTGGGAATGTAAACTGTTACTATTAAGAACCCCTAAGGGGGAAAAAAAAAAACCCATGGCTGGGAGTCAGAAGACCTGAATTCAAATCCTGGCTCTACCTCCTACACTCTGTGTGCCCTTGGTCAATTCATTGCTTTCCTCCTGTCAAAGCTCATTGGGTTCTACCTGTCAAAGATATAGTAACAGTTAAGATTACTTGCGTTGGTGTGACAAACCAGGTTGGAATCCCAGCTCCACTTATTAGCTCATCTGCTAGCTGTGTGAACATGGCAAGTTCTCTAAACTCTCTGAGCCTCAATTTCATCACATGAAACCATCAGGGGCAATAATAGTCACCTCTACCTCATATGGTTGTGAAAATTAAATTAGACAACATATGCAATAGAACTGGTGCATCATTTCTGGTATACAGCAAGTGCTGAATAACTGTTAGCTCTCATCCTCATCTTCATCATTATCATAGTGGTAGGTGACTGTTGAAAAATGTCCCCACTTCATCTCTCTCTATACCTTCACCCTTTGCAACGAGGTTTTGCAGGTCTTCTATTAGGAGGTAGAACCTCTTTGTCCAGCTCTTGAATCTAGCTGGATGTGGGACTTGTTTTGGTCAAGAGAAGAAGGTGGGAGTCATAGCTGCCTGGTTTGAAATTAGGCTTCGAGAGGTATTGCATGTTTCTCTTCGTTCTCTTGGAGCCCAGCCTTCATCGTGTGATCAAGCCCAGGCTAGCCTACTAGAGGATCAGGGACAAATGCAGGAGTCCAGTAATTCCTCCAAGGCCATCCCCAACTAGCACCCCAAACGTGCAGCAGAGCTGAGCCTGGACAAGCAGAATTGTCTTCCAAGCCCACCCATGACCACAGACATGTGAGTGATTCCAGCCAACATAAGAACTATTCTATTGACTCATCATCTTGTGAGCAATAACAAACACTAATTCTTTCAACCCAGTGAGTTTTAAGGTGGAGAGCTATGCAGAAAGAGCTACTATATAATCTTCATCTTAAATTTTACAGTTTCAGTGAGGCAGACTACAAACTAAAACCTTAAGAGCACCTACTATATGCCAGGATCATGATTCCATTACAACATCTTGACCACTCTTTAAGAAGGGCTTATTGCCCCCATTTTACAGATGGGGAAACTGAAGCTTGGGGAGGAAAAGGAATGGCTCTAAAGCCATTCAGCAAAGCCAGGACTCCAGATCATATGTGTCTGAGGCTGCTCCCCTTTTCCCAAGGCTCCAGCTGGGACCCTGGGTTTAAGGAACTCACATGCATGATGTCTGCACTTCTGTTGAAAATCTTCACATAAGATTTCAGGATTTCAAAGTGGAAGGCAGGTGTCAGCAAGCGGCGGTGGTGGCTCCACTTGTCACCAGCACTCAGCAGGAGCCCATCCCCTAGTAGAGACAGCCACAAGGAGTGGGCAAGAGCAGTGTCTTCTACTGAGACCCCATTGTTGTCCCCAACCCCCTTCATCCACGTTACTTACCCAGCCAGGGCTTCAGGAAGTTGTAGAAAAACATGTCCTTGGGTACTATGGTGGCTGACACAAGAGATAGACCATCAGGTGCCATGGAGCAGAGGTGGGAAGGGGCTTTTGGTTGGGAGGTGGAGGATCCCAACAGGGGTCTGCATACCCCTTCCAAGCCCAAAACAACAGGAACGGGAACAAGGGTAGAGAAAACAGAGAGGAGTGGGGAGATGAGGGGACACCAGACCAGGCTGCAGCACAGAGTGGAACAAAGGCAGAGCCCACAGACACACCCCCATGTACTTACATACACACTAACATGGCACAACACACCCCAACATGGCTTGACATGGCCTACCTGGTCCAACATATGTGAAACTCCCAAACACAAATTGGCACTCCACAAAATGCCTTTACAGGGACCTAGGACACTATATCTGTCCCAGAACCCCCTGACATCTCTTTGGACTTCTGACATGGCCCCAGCATGTATGAACATGTCCTGGCATGAAACATCATGCATAATATATATTGACATGACAAAACATGCTCTGATGTGGGCCCAAAGACAACCTGACATGACCTCAGTGTGTCCCACAAATGGTCTTGGACAGGACTTAAAGGTCTCATTAATGTCCCAGACGTGGCCCAGGTGTGACCTAACCTTCCTCAGTATCCCCTTCCATGTCATACTCATCATTAAGTGCTTAGGTAAGGGGTTCCTGTGTCCTTAAGGAGATCAAAGTCTACTGACATCCTTAGATGCTATGCTCCTCTCACCACAAAGAGAGCCGCCACTGCTCCCTTGGCCTCTAGACCAAGGACCCTCTAGACCCAACCAGACACAGTTAACCAGCCTGAGGTTTGGTAGATCTTCCCCCACAATACTCTGGTCATCTTCACCCCCAAAATCCCCTCCAGCTTAGAGTCCCTCCCAGCAGAGGCAGCTAGAGCAGCCAAGAACACAGAGAAGCAAGAGAGAAGCTTCAGGATACTATGTAGCCTTCAGAAGTTAGTATGCCTCCTTGAGTCTTGGTTCCTCATCCAGGAAATGCCCACTAGCAGGGATGCTGATGGATGGGCACCTGTGCTATCTGCCTGTCCAGGATCCATCTCCTTCTGGAACTAGCATTTCATCCCTCTTCTACTCTCAAATCCAAGTAGTTAGGAGGATGACCATGTCACCCGATCCTCTGTTCCAGAGCTAAACATATGACCGTAAGCATCAGCAGTCACTTCTCAGCAACTAGATAAATAATTGGTCCCTGTGATCCAGGCCAGGCCAATTTAAAGGAATCCTGCAACTTTTTCTGGGTCCTCAGAGAAAGAGCTCACATTTCCATGGGGGCTGAACTTAAGCATGACAGTGAAGCTGTCACAGAGGAACACAGAACTACAAGATGAAGACAGAGTTCCAATAGCACTGTTTCAAGACCTGGATCCAACCATGCCTGAAGACAATATCCCTCAGCTTTTCAGTCAATAGATTCACTTCTTTACTTAGACCAACAGTGTTGAATTTCCACCACTCAAAACCGAAAGGGACTGGCAACCAGAGAAAGCCAGGGACCTGCCCAGAGTCACCTAGCAGGTTAATGGTAAGGCAAGGAGTGTTGTCCAGAAATGGAAAGGACTGGAAGGAGGAACAGGGGAGTGGCTAGGTTGGGGGCTTCTGGGAGAGATACCTGGGGCCTGGAGCAAGGGGGCAACAAACTTAGGATGGACGAGCCGCAGTACAGGGTAGAAAGGCCCTATCCACCAGAGATGAACATCACGGAAGTAGTGGCCCAGATCCTCTATCATCCTCAAGCCTTCCTCATTGCTCTTCACCTGGGGATGGCAGGGGCAGGGGAGGGGAATGAGGCCAGGTCAGGCAGGAGACCCCAGAAGGTTACAACTGCCCACTGCAACCCCTCACCCCCTTCCGCTTGCATTATTAGTCTATACCTCTACATCTCACTAAGTCAGCTTCCTTCTGTTGGTCTATTTGTCTTTTTGTGTGCCTATCTATCTATGAGTCTCTCCATGTCCCCTCACTCTCTTCATCTGTCTCTTTAGGTAGTTGATAGATAGCTAATTGATAGATATATTGATAGATAGATGATTGAGATAGATGATAGATAGATAGATGATAGATAGATAGATAGATAGATAGATAGATAGATAGATAGATAATGGATGAATGGAAGATGGATGATTGGACAGATGATGAATGGGTGGATGGATGGATGGCAGATGGATGGATGGATGGATGGATGGATGGATGAGTTGATGAATGGATGGGTGGCTGTAAGGATGGATGGATGGATGGATGGATGGATAGATGGATGGATGGATGGATGGATGGATGGATGGATGGGGAGAGATGAAAGATGGATGGACAGATGATAGATGATATGTGTTTGCATCTGTATATGTGTATGTTTCTTTTACACTCTGTATGTCCTCTGTCTCTCTCCCTTTTTCTCTGCGTCTCTCTCTTTATTCACCCCTATTTTTCTTTCCATCTCTTCCATTCCCTGAGTCTGTGCTTCCTCACCTCCATGCCCTCTATGGCTTTCCAGAGACCTCAGAATAAACTCCCTGCCTTTACGCAGTCCTGTAGGCCCTCTGGCTCTGCTGTCCTCACCACCTTTTCCCTGCCTCTCACTGGCATCACTCTCACTGCACTGAATTCCTTCCTGCTCAAAAACCAGGTGCTCACTATGTCCCCTTCAGGGCTTTAAGTGGCTATTCCTCTCCACAGCATATACTTTATCTTTTTTTCTTTAAAAAAAAATCCTACCCATCATTCCAGACCCACTTCCAACAACTCCTCCTCCAAGAACTCTTCTAGCCTGCCCAAAGAGCAAAGGCCTTGCTTTCCCTTGGGTTCCCCGTCTCTCCCTGAGACCCACTCTGACCACCCATAATTGGGGGTGTCTCTAGCTCTACATGCCCAAGATTGGAGTTCCTCCAGGACAGAGCCTGGGGCTGAGTCTCTCCAAGCATCCCAAAGCAGTGTCCAGAAAGGAAGAAATGGCCAATGGCACTTGGCAGCAGCAAGGGCCTTGAGATCCACAGGGACTTCCCAGAAGCTTGGTAAGGAGGGGCTTCCAGCCCTTAGATGCTGGCTGCTCCGGGGCACGCCATCATGTTTTCCAGGTGAGGACATGTGGCATGGTGACAGACCAGGCAATGTCAGGATGGCAAAAAACGGTAAGACCCCAGGCAGAACATAAGTCCCTGGGTGTAGGTAGCCACCCTCAAGTCCTGCTCTGTGGTGAGGGGCAGGGAGGGCTACAAGTAAGACAGGGGGTGTCACCTCTGCAAAAGGAGCCATGGCAAGGCTCCCAGCAGCCTCTACAGTGAACAGAGTGTCCAGATTCTCCCTGGATGGAGGGAATCTCTGCTTCCTACTGTTCCTTCCCTCTGGGGACAGGAGGGTCCTGGAGGCTCTCCACGTCCCAAGGATGCATCCCAGGACACAGGGAGAAGACATGCTCTCTCCCCACAGAGAGGCTCACCTTGGCTTGAGAAGTGGGGTTTTTCTCCTTCCAACCTCAGAGAGGTCCCCATGAGGGAGGTTTGTGGGCAGCCAAGTGGCCTCAGGACTTGTACTGGGCTCATCCCCGCATCCTGTCAGGTCCTGGCCAGTCCACACAGTCCCCAGTTTCTCACATGGTGATGCATCTGCAGCCCTTCCAGCCCTGGTAAACCCCGGGGGACAGATGTGAACTCTGGTCATCAGACAGGAGGGCAGCTCCCACCTATGAGCCCCTACTGCCTACCAGGCTGTACATAGTGAATCCTGTCTATCTATCTCTCTTTTTTTAAGATTATTTATTTGTTTATTCATGAGAGACACAGAGAGAGAGAGAGAGGCAGAGACACAGGCAGAGGGAGAAGCAGGCTCCATGCAGGGACCCCGACATGGGACTCGATCCCGGGTCATGAGGATCACACCCTGGGCTGAAGGCAGGCGCTAAACTGCTGAGCCACCCAGCGATCCCTCTATCTCTGTCTCTATCTCTGTCTCTGTCTCTGTCTCTATCTCTATCTATCTCTATCTCTGTCTCTATCTCTATCTCCATCTCCATCTCCATCTCCATCTCCAACTCTATCTCCCCTGCACTTATGGACTCTTCCATCAGACATGCCCTTTACATGGGGATCCCTGGGTGGCTCAACGGTTTGGCACCTGCCTTCTGCCCAGGGCGTGATTCTGGAGTCCTGGGATCGAGTCCTATGTCGGGCTCCCTGCGTGGAGCCTACTTCTCCCTCTGCCTGTGTCTCTGCCTCTCTCTCTCTCTCTCTCTCTCTCTCTTTCTCTCTCTCTCTCTCATGAATAAATTAATAAAGTCTTTTAAAAGAAAAAAAGACATGCCCTTTACAAATGAAGATTACCAAGGTCACATCCCCTAAAAGGAGAAGGGGGGGTTAGCCTGGTGAGGCATCCTCTCCAGTCCCTTGGGGTGCCCCATCCTGGCCTGACAAATACTCTCAGGTGCGCCAGAAAGGTGAACAGAAGTCACTTTCACCTTTGTGACTGCCTTCCCCACCCCCTCCCCCATCCCCAAGGACCCTGAGGCACTTGATGAGATTGGACCAGAGAGGGAGAGTGACTCAGCTGAGGTCACACAGCGAGAAGAACTAAAGGAGAAAAGAGTGACCCAGATCGGTTTCCATGGCCAAGCTCTTAGGGCATAGGAACTGCTGTAACTTTATAACATTCCTGCTACCCCCAGGGCTTGGTGAGAAATTTCCAAGACCTAGAATTTTAGGTAACCTTCAGGACGAGCTTGGGACATTCTGTCCTGTAATGAGCTGGTCTGCCGGAGGGGAGAGGAGGAGTTGGACACCCATCACGTTGGCATTGGATGACCAAGAGAGGTGATGGTAAGTTCACTCGAGCCTAGGACATGGCCTCCACCATGACATCATCAAACATTATTTATTAAGTGTCAACTGTATATCAGCTCCTGATCTAGGCATTATAGATATCAGGTCTGTCCCCCAGTGCTGTTATCTAGTGGGAGAGAGGGATAACACACAAATAATTGGGCAATTTACTGTTTAAGCTTGAACAGGACAGAGTCAGAGGTCAAGGTCTGATGGGGGGAAGTGAAGGGAGGCTTGGAGAAATTACACTTGCACTGAAAATAGAATGAAAAAGAGGGATCAACCCAGTGGCTGCAGGAAGGGAAGCCCTTCTTGGCAAAGGAGCAGAACAAGTAAAGGTCCTGAGATAGGAATGGTTTGGTTCATAGGGGAGAGAAAGGAGCAGCTTGGAGTGTCTAGGATATGCACAGGGCCTGGCAACATTAAGTCTCTATGTTCAGAATGATGGGCAATCTGTTAGAATGATTTTTAGCCAAATAGTGGTGTTAAAAGCTAAACTTCAGAAAAATCTCTTCAAGACTAAAAAGGGGACAAGAATGGCCAGGAAGAGCCCAGAGAGTTGGAGAGAGAGCTTCCCAAAGAAAGATGCTAGTGGATATGGCAGGAGAAGTGACAGGAGGATGCAGAGAAGGGATAGATTGAGGAGAGGCTATAGAGGCAGCATGTCTGGCTGTGCTGAAGGACCAGACTGCAGGAGAGAAAGGAGGGAAGCCAGGGGCCCCAAAGCATGAGAAGTGGGCAAAGAAAGGATGGACAAGATGGAGGGTGGGACAGGATTGAAGAGGGAGCCTGAGTTCAAATTCTGACTTGATAGAATGAGGTGCTTAGGAGACCTCACTCAACCAGGGGAGGCTGGGGTTGGAGAGACCTGAATTTTTAATTCACCTGTGGAAGGAGCCCATGACCCACTTGGTAGTTAGACCCAGGGTAAGGTGATGGCCTTTGGAGCCAGAGAAGATGGAGGGTGGGTTGGGACCCTCAGGTCTTCCCACATGGAAAGGTTGGGTGAAAGAGGAGCCCAATGGAGCCCAGTGGAGGGCGGTGTGCTGAACACTAAAACACAGAGAACAAGGAGGTTCAGGCCTGATGCAGTGGTTCACAAGGTCAGATTGCTTCTGGGAGGTCATGAGGTCATGGTCATCTCATGGAAGCCCAACAGGGGGTGGGAACCAGGCTGGAGCAGGTGAAGATTGGCCAGATGGGGGCAATAAGTAAAATAAGTTTGGCCATTAAGGTTGAGACCAGAGTGATTCCTTCTCAAAGGGGAAGTGGTCAACTTTGATCCAAGCTGGGCAGTGGGGCCCATTGATATACACCGTGGGGGTGGGAGGCAAGATTACAAAAGGAGGAAGAAGAAGAAAAGGATAGACAGTCTACACCTCTCCTCTGGCCCAGTTGCAGGGAGGGAAGGGGAGAAGTCATAGTTGATTCCTGCAGAGAAACCAAAGCCCAGACAGGAGCACCTGCTGGCCTGAGGCCAACAAAGATGGGCCAGGCAGGGAGCAGATCCTGGACGATGGCCCTGAGGAGACTGTGGGGGCACCAGGGGACCCGGCTCTGTGCAGCCCTTCACCACTGTCCCAGACCCCAGCCCCACCCCTGAGCCCCATTCCTGAACCCGCAGGAAGTCCATCCCCTGACACCCCAAACCTGTCCTCCCACCCACACTCACCAGGCCCAGGTGACCCCAAAACCAGTTGCGCTTCGGAGGCTGCGGGAAACACCGCAGGCGGCAGCAGTTGTCATAGAAGCTGTAGCTCCAGGTCAGGACCCGGGCCAGGAGCCAGGTGGCCCCAGCCAGTAGCAGGAGCACCCATGGGGAGACTGCAAGCTGCCCCAGTCCCAGCCAGGACAGGCTCACCTGCAACATCCTGGGGCAGAGGGACTGGAGGGTGAACCCCTGAGGACCAGGACTGGGGCAGAAAGGTGACCTTGGTGAACTGCTCACTTCAGAGGGAGAGGGCCCCAATGGGAGGGACAGGAAGGGGCAGGGATGGTGAGCGCTGGGAAGTGGGCAAACAGAGGCTCAGAGAGGAGCGGGGAACCCAGGGACTTCCAGAGGCAGAAGAAGTGGGAGAGATTGGGGTGGAGGAGGGAGAAAGAGAGAGAGAGACTTATGAAAAAACACTCAAACTCAATCAGTGGGAGGTTGCCTCGAGATCCAGTTACAAGGAAATCATCCTCCCCCAGCCAGCTGGATTCCCGGAAACTTTTGCCTGCAGCAGTGTCTCCTCCCCACCCCCCAGACCAGAACACTCTCAACCCTGCCAGCCCCAGCCTGTCACCTTCTGTCCGGAGGGATTTAGGCCACACAAGCTCCACTCCCCTCCTCCTGGTGGGTCTTTGTCCCTGGCCCCTGACCTCTGAACTGGGGGAGGCTGGGCTTGGCTGGGTCAGCCAATGGTGGCATGCCCGTCTGCCACCTCCCCACCTGGCAACCACCCAAGACCTGAGGACAGAGCCAGCAGGCTACACAGAGAAACCAGTCCAGGGTCACATGGCCTGGGCGCTGGTTCCTCAGGCTCTGTGCCTCCCACGTGGGGTGGGGGGTGAGTTGGGGGATGGGCAAAAATGGCTGCGGGGTGGGGGGGGGCATGTTAACAGCCACCCCTGCCCTTTCAAGGCCAGTGTGGCCGGTAAAAGCTTGAACTTGAGGGTTCAGGGGCAATGGGCACAGGGTTGGGCCAAGCCTTGTCCCAGTACATCTCTGAGGCTCCTTCCCACGTGTGAGTCAGGAGGGTGGCTTCACCATTTTCCAGCACAGAATCAGGAAGCCTCTGGCCTCTGGACTGCACACCCTGGCAGGAGTTCAAGCCCTGCCTCCAAGCAGCCCAGGGACCTGGTTGAGATAGGACTGCAGAAACAAAGAAACCAGCCAGGCCTGGGGATTACCAGCATCAGATCCAGGGATAAGGGGCCCAGTCTGAGGAGGGCACCAGGGGGGTGGTGAGGATGTGGGGGCCGCAGGATCCAGGAGAGGGTGGGGCTCAGATAGAGGAAGCAGAGCTGGGAGACCCTGGTGGAGTTCTGCTCCTCCTGCCTGGGACTGTGAGCTGTGCCAGCCCCCTGTGGGCTCAGTACTGCCATCTGGGAGATGGGTGTCAGATGAGGGCCTGAGACGGGGCACATCTTGTCCAGATCCTGTCCCAAATCTCCCTGTGAGGTGGTCTCAGCCCCTAACAAGGTCTCCCCATGTCAGGCTCCAAGGTGAAGGAGAGTTTCAGGGCCTACTGAGCAAGAGAACTGGAACAAGCATTTCTCCTGGGATGACAAGATACTAAGGAAAGGCATTTCCTCTCCCCCAACCCACACATTCCTTCTGGCCCTGCCCGATCCTGCCGCAGGTGGCTGCTTGAAGCCCTCAGCAAGTTGAGGTACATTGTCCTAGATGTTCCTCCTCGGCTGGGGTGGATCCAGTCGCTGATGGTCCATCCAGAGAAGGGCCAGCGCCAGATAGGTCTGAGAAGGAACAGGAAGAAAGAGGAGGAAAGAAAGGCCCGGGAGGTACCCTAACTCCCTTGAGCCACACAGAGAAGTAATTCAACATGATGGCACAGGTGAAGGTGAATCCTGGCACATAGTGGGTGCTCATTAACTATTCAGGGAAGAAAGGGACTTTTGCAGCCAGGGGCTCTAAGAACTGACCACTCAGAAATATCAGAAAGAGAAACAGAACATGAGAGACTCCTAACTCTGGGAAACGAACTAGAGGTGGGGGAAGGTGAGGTGGTCAGGGGGTGGGGGTGACTGGGTGACGGGCACTAGGGGGACACTTGATGGGATGAGCACTGGGTGTTATTCTATATGTTGGCAAATTGAACACCAATAAAAAATAAATTTACAAAAAAAAAAAGAAGAACTGACCACTTAATTTGTGGTCCTCAGACCATCGGCGTTGGCATTACCAGCAGCATCTTAGAAATGCAGAATCTGAGGCTCTAAGCCAGACCCACTAAGGCAGTGGCTATATATATATATATATTTTTTTTTTTTGCCATTGTCCCCAATAAGGGGAGGAATTTATTTCCCTTCCTCTTGAATCTGGACTGGCCTGGGACTACGTAACCAATAGTGTGTGGTAGAGGTTGTGCCATGCCAGTTATGGGCAACAGAGGGACGGCAACCCACACTGACATTTGCTCTCAGGATGCATCTCCAGCTGCCATGCTGTGAGGAAGCCCGGGCCCCATGAAAGGGCCTCACTCTTGGGCATCTCTGATCACCAGCCCCAGCTGACTTCCCAGCAAACCATGAGTATCAACCACCCGCCACATGAAGGAGCCATTTGGACATTCAAGCCCAGTTGAGCCTCCAGATGAGCACAGCCCCGGACTGATGTCTCATGGAGCAGAACCATCTGGTCTGAGCCCAGTCCACATGCAGTCACTGCGTGGTCATTGCTTTAAGCCACTAAGTTTTGGGGGCTGTCTGTTGTACAGTGATAGCTCATTGATACACCAACTGAATCAGAAATCAGGTTTTCACCAGATCTCCAGAGATTTGTGTGCACATCAAAGCTGCTCTAAGAGACCTGGGTCAGGTGACTGGGTGGCTCACTCTGTTAAGCTTCTACATTCGGCTCAAGTCATGATCTTGGAGTCCTGGGATCGAGTCCTGCATCAGCCTCCATGCTCAGTGGGGAGTCTGCTTCTCCCTCTCCCTCTGCCCGTGCTCTCCCTCTCAAATGAATAAATAAAATCTTTAAAAAAAAAAAAAAAAAAAGAGAGAGAGACCTGAGTCTGGCTCTGCGATGTACCTTAGGGAACTTTGTCTGTCCCTCAGTTTTTTTTACTTGTCAAATGAGGAGAAAAATCTGTCCTTTCCAGGGCTGTGTGTTTATTGAAGGCCTTACCCTGTGCTGGGCATTATTCTAGATGCTTGGATGCAGCAATGAGCATGGCAGGCACTGTCCTTGCTGTCAAGGAGTTCATATCTAGTGGGGACAGTCAATGATCAATTGAATAAATTATCAAGAATGTATTGGACAGTGATTATGATGTGAGGGTTTCAGGAGGAGGTGACCTTTGAGCGGGTCCTGAATGAAGGAGTGGATCATGTTGTTGAAAGGGCCCCACAGTCATGGGATAATAGGCCCAGCCATGGGCATAAGCAAGTGTGTCCTTATTCCACTGACACCCACACTCTGATTACAGCCTAATGGTCCTTCAAGGAACCAGCCAAGGTGGCAAAATTTAGTCCAATATTCAGTCTAGAAGCAGGTCCTGAAGATTGCTTCACCATATCCAAGAACTCAAACCCCAACAGGTGTCTGTGGCCATGCAGGGACAGAATCCATCCATCGTCCTCATTTCCTGGATTAGGTGACAGGAGGAGGAAAGGAAATAAGAGGCCCATTGAGGGAGGCAGGAAGCCTCAAGTGGGGACTTTCTGCTCTGAGTCAGAGGAGGCTGGAATGTCCATTTCTCATCCAACAAGGAATGTCTCAGCTGCCAAATCACACAAACCTGGCTTATGCAATGTCGCCCAGCCAGTGTTGGAGGGAGGGCAGCCACACACAGAGAAGCAGAGCCTTATCCTTCTCCAGGGATCCTTCTACCCCCACCCAGAGCCGGGCAGTGGACAAGCATGTGTCAGACCAGAGGTGACAGACACTCTGTGGGTCATCGGCCCCAAGTATGGCCCGTCTGAGCATCAGTCTTCACAGCTGTAAAATGGGCTTGATAAAACCTCTCAGAGGACTGCAAGCGTTCTATCAGACTCAGAGAGGACAGGAGAAAGTACAACTCTAAGTGATATGTTAAAATGGTCCCATTTGCATATAAAACATTGTGCATATGGGGGGGTGCACATGTTTGCATATGCACTGAAAAAGAATCCAGAATAATCCACACTTCATAGTAAAATTAGAGAAAGTAGAATTGGAGTCTTTATCCTTCTAACTTGCTACTTGTCTCAAATTCTTTCTCTCTCCCTCACTGAGGTGCTATAACTTTTATCACTAAAAAACTAATAGGATTTGGCACGGGGGCAGGGGTTTACATAGTTGGTACACAAAACAGATGAGCAGTTTTTCTTTTGTGTCACCATGGAGACACACCTCCCAGGAGTCAGCCTGGGGTCTCTCTAAAGCAAGCATCCAGGCCACCTGGTGGCTTTCCTTGGCCTTTAGGAAGGAACAAGTTCCGGATTCAGCACAACAGAGTTCATATCCCAGCCCTGCTCAAAGCTGGCTGTGTGACCTTGGTCAAGTCGCTTGCCCTCTCTGACCTTCATGCTCTTCTTGATAAAATGGAGGGGGAGACTTGTACCTCCCAAGTAGTTCATTCTTCAATAACAAACTGCACTGGAGCACCTACTCTGTACCAGGCATGGTGCTAGGACCCAGGACCCGGGACAAACAAGACAGATGAGGTCTCTGAATAGTGGTGCTCATGTCTGATGGAAGAAGCCAGTGGAAAATAAGTCCGATGGTGGTAGCAATGAAGGAAATTAACTGAGTGAGACATGCCAGCGAGTGACCAAGGGGGAATACTCAAACAGGGCAATATTCAGGGAGGGCTGCCCTGTAGAGGTGACCTTTGAGCAGAAACCTGCATGATAGGAAGGAGTGGGTCACCAATAAGGGCCGCCCCCTGCAGTGTGCCAGGACTCTAAATACCTAGCACTGGGTGGGGCACGCATGTTTGTCTTACACATGTTCATTCTTGCTTCTGTCCTCAAACATGCTGAGACAATCAGGGCTGGCGGGGCCCCTGCAGTCAGGGCAGTGGGAGTAGCAGGAAGCAGCCCTGTTGGAGACCTGCGATGGTTGGGAAAATATGGCCAGACATTCAGCCAAGAAGGTAGCGCTGAGGTTTCACTCCACATAATCAAGAAGTCGAAACAGACAGGCTCCTGAAGCTGTGTTGCGGCACGACCAGCTGGCAGAAGACCAAAGGAACCGGTTGAGGAAGTAGAAAGCCTAGAGGAAAACTCAAGAAAAGTTCAGAGGGCACGCAGCAGCTAGGAACAACCACAGGGGATTGTCTGTAGGCACTGTACTCATCGATAGCCTCCCTCCTCCCCCTCCTCCTCCTCCCCCTTCTGCCCCTCCCCTTCCTTCTCCTCTCCTTCCCCTCCTGCCCTCCCCCCTCCTCACCCCCTCCTGCCCCCTCCTTCCCTCCCTCCTGCTCCCTCTTTCCCTCCCCTTCCTCCTCCCCTTCTGCCCCTCCCCTTCCTTCTCCTCCCTTAACCCTCCTCCCCCTCCTGCCCCCCTCCTTCCCCTCTGCCTCCTATTCCTCCTTCCCCTGTCCTTCTCCTGCTCCTCTTCCTTCTCTCTCTCCCTCTCTGATTATTGGATAATGATTGCTCACTGGAACCAGCCTGACCACCACCACCACCCCAAGCCACAGGAGGGAGACCTGGAGACAGGACCTTCGGGAAGTGTCGTGTCATAAAAAGAAGCCATTTGGCCCCTCTCCTCCCCAAGTGGTAGATTACAGATGGCACCAAACTCTTTGCTAGCCCTCCCCTCGAGAGGGTGTGATGATTAGTCGGTCTGAGGCAGCTGGACTAGGCTACAGTACCCACTGTTTACTTAAATACTCATTAGGTGTTGCTGTGAAGGTGTTTTGGACTTGGAGTTAACACCTACAATCAGCTGACTGTAAGTAAAGGAGTAAATCACAGGATGTCAGTGTAAATGGGCCTCATGCAGCCCGCTGAAAGGTCTTCAGAGCAGAAATTGAGGTTTCGCAGAGAAGAAATTCTGCCCTGAAACCACAACATCAACTCCTGCTTGAGTTTTCAACCTGGTGGCCTGCTGGCCTACAGATTTCAGACTTGCCAGCAGCCCCAGTCACATGAGCCAAGGCCTCAAGATAAATCTTCATATATACATAAACAAGTGTATTTTTTAGTCTTAAATATATACACAAATCTTAAGATAGAAATGTATATATAACATTTATTTATAATAGAATGTATAAATCTTAAGATATTAATTTATATATAATCTATATATAAATATTTACATATATAGTCTCAGATATAAATTTATATATAAATAAATTGAATAATGTAACACATAAATTTATATATAAATATACAAATCTTAAGATATAACCTTTTATAATATAAAATGTATATATAATATTTATATATTAAATATATAATTTATATATAAATGTATATAGATTTATATATATCACATATAAATCTTAAGATAAATACACAGTATATAGATAGATGATAGTTGTAGATGGATGGATGGATGGATGGATGAGTGGATTGATAGATGATAGATAATGAGTAGGTGATAGAGAGAGCTTGATGCTTATTAGTTCTGTTTCTCTGGAGAACCCTGACTGATACAGAGGCAAAGTATAATTCCCTTCTTCTTGAACCACAAGCTGTCCTCAGTGACTCTGGGGACTCGAAAGTCTAGATTGTAGGAAGACTTGCGACTTGCTTCTAGTCCCCTTGGAACACACCCTTTTGGATTCAGCTGCTATGTTAAGAGGAAGCCCAGGCAACCCCATGGAGAGACCCCACCTTGAGAGGAACTAAGGACCCCAGCTAATAGCCAGCACCAAATTGCCAGCTGCGAGAATGAGCCATATCGAGTAAAGTATTTATCACAACCCTCCCTAGGGATCCCTGGGTGGTGCAGCGGTTTGGTGCCTGCCTTTGGCCCAGGGTGCGGTCCTGGAGAATCAAATCCCACATTGGGCTCCCAGTGCATGGAGCCTGCTTCTCCCTCTGCCTGTGTCTCTGCCCCTCTCTCTCTCTCTGTGACTATCATAAGTAAATAAAAATTTTAAAAAAATAAATAAAATAAAAATCACAGTCAGTACCATGTATGTGTTTGCCATTATTTCTCTTATTTTATAACAGAACAAGGACACGAGCATCAGCCAGGAGCCTTGGGTGTCTCTGGTGCACATAGGAGGGACTTGGTCATGAATACACACTCTTTATTCCCTTGGTCCTTAGCAAGGAAGCTCTCACTTGGGGCACCTGGGGCTCAGTCTCTCTGGGGAGACCGCAGGAGAATAGGCACCTGCCAGTCATTACTCAGGGCCACTGCGGAGGGCATCGTTTCTCCAGAATGTCCTGCCTGCTGCAAAGGGGTGGAGTTTGGACCGTGACCTGATGTGGACACTCACCGTTGTTCAGTGAGTGGGGTTCTCTCTCCTCTCTTCCCAATACACCCACACGCAGTCTCACACACACTCTCACCCACTGATACATGTACCCTCACTAAAGCACACAGGCATGCACACTGTCTCATGCACACATATACTCACCCACACTCCACGCTTGCACGCGTACACTCACTCACATGCACACATAGTCACTCACATGCGCACATCCACACACGTGCACATGCCCATACAGTCACGCGCGCGCGCGCACACACACACACACACAGGTCTAGTGGAGACCAGGCGCCCGGACCTTGTTGTCTCCGAACCGTCCAGCAGAGGGAGCCCCCGACACACTCAGGAGAGGAAGGAGACCCACAGCCACCGGGACGGCCCAGGCCTGAGCGTTGGGAGAATTGGGACACGCGGAAGCAGCAGGTGCCGGGGATCCACGAGCCTCATGCCTCCCCTCCTCCTTCCCTCACTCGCTCCCCATCGCCCACCGTAGCGGAAGGTCAACATGCATGAGAAGCATGATGAAAAGTCCACCTGGCGAAGGAGCACCGAGGTGCAGAAAGGGCTACTCACGTGCGCAAGGCCACCGCTAGAAAGGGGCAGAGCTGGGGTTTGAACCCACATCTGTCGCCTCCCAAGACCAAGGTTTATTATTTGCTGGAGGAAGAGTAACCTCGGATGGGGAATTCCGGCCCATGATCCCCCACAGGCCACTCGGGGACGTCGCGGGACCCACACCGCCGCGGCCTCCAGCATCGCGCCTCCCTCCAGGCCTTGACTTCTCTCCACCCCCCCCACCCACGTACCCCCCCCACCCACGCACCCCGCTCCACCCACACCTGCCGACGCCCCCGATAGGCAAAGCGAGGCACTAGAAGCCTGAGAGGTGAGCCCCCCCGCTGATGCCACGCTAGGAGGACATGGGGTGAATCCTCTCTAGGGAACTTCGCTTCCACCTCCGTCCAACGAGAGGATGGCAGTGCCCATCTCGTGGTAACAGTACCTGCGAGAATTCCGGGCGAATATTTGGGAAGGGCCCCAGGGAAGCACTCGGCCAACTCTCAATCTCATCATGGTTATATCAACTTTGGAGACCTCCGGGATTGGTCCTTAAACCCCTCCATCTGGAAGGCACACAGGGTGGCACACAGGTGCACGCACACTCGCACACACACATACACACGCGGGGCGGGTGGGGGAGAGGGGGTCGCACCAGCCTTGGGGCTTTTTAAACAATCATCTAAGTGCTGAGTGTCCCAAACGTGTATCATGAGCGAGGCCAGAACTCTCTGGAAGTCAAGAGCTGCCTATCCAACTGGCCACCTGACATCCCAACTCCCTCTGGCCCACACTGACAGTGCTGATCTCATCGCCTCCCCCCCCCAAAAAAAAAGCCCTCACTCTCTTAAGCATCCTCCATCTTAAGGTGTCACTTCTCTATCTTTGCAGGTGCTCAACACCCAAACTTGGGGTCCCCCTTTTCTCCGAAATCCTCATTCAAAGTATCAGCAAACCTGCCAGCGCTGCCCTCATAAAGCGATCAGTCATCAGAGTCCAAACACTTGTCTTTACAGCCCCCAGTTTCCTTGGAGCCACTGTCATCTCTCCCCTGGACAAATCTGGTCACCCCATCTGATCTCCCTAGTCTCATCCTAGGGAGAGCCTCTATTCAACATAGCAAACAAAGACTGTATGACAAATCTTGTCCCTCCTCTATCCAGAATCCTCCATGGCTCCCTATGTCTGTCACAATAAAAATCAGTGGACTCCAAGGTTCTGTGGGACCTGCTCCCATCCCCTCCCCGCCCTTATCTCCTTCCATGCTCCTCCTCCAGCCACACTGGTCTCTTCAATGCCCCCTCAACACCCCAAGCTTGTTCCCTACTTTAGGGCCTTTGCACTGTATCTCTCTACCTCAAATACTCTTCCCCTAAATATCCACTGGCTCTTGCCCTCTCCTACGTGAAGTCTTTGTTGAAATGACCCCTTCTCGGTAAGGACTTCACTGACCATCTAGCAGCTGCTCCCCCCACCAGCATTACAGAACATCCCCACACACACAGTTACCCAGCCCAGCTTTCTCATAGCACTTATCACTTCTCTCACATGGGCCAATGCAGTCACCCCATCTGGCCTCCCTGGTGCGACCCTTGCTTTCCCACTTAGCAGCCAAAAGAATACTATAAGGACCAAAGGACAAACCTGTCCCTCTGCCCAGAACCCTCCCATGGCTCCCCATTTCTGTCACAATAAAAGTCAAGAATCCTCCAAGACCCCATGTGAATTTACTTATTTATTTGCTTATTTATTATCCATCATCTGTTAACACTCCCCCACCCCGGCAACACATGTCAATTATATAAGGCCTCAAATACGGCCTGGCTCACAGCAGATGCTCAATAAATATTTGATGAATTAATACAATTATTGTAGACACTGCCACCGCCCCATCTCCTGTATCATTATGTCGGGGACCATGCCGTCTTCAGTTCCCCCAGCCAAAGACGTGGGAATCAAGCTTACCTCCTCCCTCACTTCAGCCCCTGTGGCTCGATAGTCACCCTTCCTGTCCTGCCTGGACCTCAGTCTCTCTCTTCCCCAGATTTCCAGTCCCCAGTGCGCCCCCACTTCCAAGCCACCTCCCTGCCAGCCCACATTTGACCATGTCCTGTCCTGCCCCCCTGCTCGCATGCCCTCTGCAGCTCCCTATTGCCCTGAGTGTAATGCCCTGAAGTGAGATGTGGCCTCTACTTTCTGGCAGTTGGCCCCTGACCAACTTTCCTCTATTCTGCCCCCTTTTCCAGAACCAGTCACCCCGGGGTGGTGTTCCTCAAGAACACCATGCTCTCCTTCCCCTGGGGACTTTGGCAGATGCAGGTCCTCCTGCCTGACATGCTCTCCTCTCCCTTGTCACCACTCAGCTTGTACCCTCACTTCAGCATCCCAGAAGCTTTCCCTGAGCCACCCCCTGTTGTGTTTGCAGAGCACCAAGGGCCTCTCTTTTGGGGCACTTGTCATGATTATAAATAAAACTTCATATGAAATATTTGTTCAACATCTGTCCCCTGTTCTCCTGAGGGCAGGATTTGAGCCCCGGCTGCGGCCCTGGCCCAGTGCCAACAATTAATATGTGGTCTGCTGACGAGATAAATGAATGCACAAAGTGTCCCAAAAAGCTTGAGTTTATGTCTGAGGGCGAACGGCTTCCCAGCCTCCTGGCCCATAGCTTCCCTCACATGCCTCCCAACTGCCCAGGGACCTTCGTTTCCTTGCTGGGCTCCAAGGGAAGCATCTGGCGGGGCTAGGGGGTGGACCCTGGGGGGACGTCTGCATCCCTTGGTTTTGTTCTACAAAAATCAGAACACTCAGCAAAGGGCCTCACAGCAAGGGAAAGGGCAGAGGGTTGTGAAGGAGGGTCTAGGTCTCCAAAACAACAACAGAAGCATACATCGAGCCCTGGGATGCAGCCTGGTGCCAGAGGAGCTCACCCACAGCAGCTGGGAGCCTCAGGAAGGTGATGCCCGGGTTCAAGGCTCTAACTTCGGGCTCCAGCTCCCAAGTCTTCATCTTGGAAGCCAGCCGGGACCCACAGAGGGGAATGATCCTGAATCCCAGAGGCCTTAGGGGTCGTCTCAAGTCCTGGAATCCCCCTCCAGCAGGAGGGCGGGAAGGGCGCTCAGGGGACTGGACCTGGACCTCAAGGGGCGGGACCAGGTCGCCGGAGGCGGAGCCTTGCCGCGAGGGGCACGGCTGGTACCACCGGGCTTCTCCCCAGAGGAGCCGAACCTGAACTTCGAGGGGCGTGGTTTCTGCCCTCAGGACCGTGGGGGCGGGGCCTGGGCCCTCGGGGGCGGGGCCTGGGCCTCTGTGGGCGGGGCTTGGGCCCCCGGGATCCGCAGGGCGGCGCCGGCGCTCAGGCCCGCGGAGGCAGCGGCTCCACGTTGAGCCAGATGCCGTTCTCCGTGCGCAGGATGAGCTCGGGCTTCCGCCGCACCTTGCGCGTTCGGTCCACACTCAGGCGGAAACGCAGCAGCGTCAGCGCCACGGCCACGCGCATCTCGGCCATGGCAAAGCTCTGCCCGATGCAGTTCCTGGAGGAAGGGGGACGGGGGCGGGGCTCAGGCTCAGCTACCCTGTGAGCCTGGAATGGGGGGAGTCCCCGCGTAAAGGGCCTCCCGCTCTGAGCCTCAGTTCCCTCATCTGTAAAATGGGGGCAGTGGCATCATAGAGTCCTCGGGAGCACATAAGCCCAGAACCCAGGGCCTGGCACAACAATAGCTGCTCAACACCCAGGGATACTATCGCAGAGTCTGATTTGGGGGAATCCTGGTGCATCGGAAGCATGAACTGGGTGCTGGGTTGGCAGAAGGCACATCTGGGTGGGAGGTGGTCTCTGCCCCTGATCTGCACATCCCTGACCTTCCGCTGGCCTCAGTGCTCCTCCTACGCTTGGCTTGGACTGGGGGAAAGAGAATTAATTACCTTGGTCCTGCAGAGAAAGGCACATAGGCCAGTGGGGAGCGCTGCTGTGGGTTGTCCGGATCAAACCGATAGGGGTTGTACACCTAGACAGGATTCGCCTGGGGGTGAGTCTGGGGGCTTGGCCCAACCATCCCAGCTTAGCCCCCACCCTTCAGCTGGACAGAGAGAACCTCGCTACTATCCAGCCACACTCTCTTCTTTCCGTTGTTCAAGCATGCCAGGCTCATTACAACCACAGGGCCTTTGTACTTCCCGTGGAACGGGCTTCTCCCAGCTCTTCACACTTTTCAGGTCTCCGCTCAAATATCTCTTCCTCCACAAGGCCTTTCTTCACCACTTAAGCTAAAGTGCCCCCCACCGCACTCCAGTTTATATTTCCTTTGTACCCATATCAATATCCACGACGATAGCTTTTGCTTATTTTCTTCCCCTGAACTTCACCATGAGCTCCATGAGGGCAAAGACAGTGCCCAGCATAGAGGCTGGCACACAGTAGACATTCAATAATATTTGTAGACCTGATGAATCAACAGTGAGTGAGTAGGTGGGGCAGGGGCACTCAAGCTCTGCATTCAACCAGGCCATCTGTATCCCTGGGGAGCAGGGTAGGGAGGCCTCACCTCTCCCCAGGACTCCCCTTCTGAGAAGGAAGAAGCTGAGGGAAGGGAGAATTGAGGCAGGGGCTCACCTTGGAGTCAGGCCACACTGTGGGGTTGTGGTGGGTCCCATAGATGCTGACCAGGCAGATAATTCCTGTGGGGAGGGTGGGGTCAATAGGGCCATTGGAGCTGAGGGGAACCAGGGCCTTCTCTGAAGACCTCCTCCTCCCTCGCTTGCTCTTCCTGGAGCCATGCTGTTCCCATGAGCCAACTGCTACCCTTTCTTGACCATCCTTCTCTGAAAAACTCTGCTGCTATGTCCACTCTCCCTGCTGCTCCATAAAAGGTCCCCATAACCTTCTTTCTAGCTGTCATGCTGGCCACACAGGGATTTTCTTATTCACATACCTGACACTGTTCCTCCTCAGCTCAAATACCTCCCATGGTTCCCTACTGTCCTGAAGATCAAGTTCAAGTGCCTCAACCCAGCATTCCAAATCTTTCACTACCTGTACCCTGAGACTCTGCTCCATAAAAATGCTCTCTTTCACTTCCAACCTCCAAGGCTCACATCTCATATTTCCTCTTCCAAGCAGCCCTCCCTGCATTTCACCCCAAATAAAGTCATCACTCTATTTTGGGCCGTTCCGGCCCCTGTTCCTCCCTTTAGCCCATCTTTGACCCCACATGACTGGGGATGTCTATGTTCTGCTGTGTCTCCCTCAGACTGGGTGGTACTCAAGGCCTGGTTCTGGGAACAAGGCCTCTCTAGATCTCCAGCATCCCTTGGGCTTAGTGTCCAAGGGATATCTGGCAACTGAATGAAACCATCTTTCCCCTACCTGCACCCTCATAGGGCCCACCTTGCCATACCCACTGTTGTCTTTCCACCTGGACTCCTCCATCTCAGTCTTCCCACTACACAACTGGGTCTCCTCCCTCATCCCAGAAGCCACACAGAGAGACACCCAATCTACAGGGAGGGTGCACCTGGGGCAGGCATGACCAGGCTCCCATGGGAAGCAGAGCAGCCCAGTGGCTTGAAGGACATAATGGGCACCTTTGGGGATGATGCGCCCGTCTGGAAGCTTGATGTCCTCCGTGCAGCGGCGGGAAACCAAGGTCACTGGCGGGAACTGGCGTAGGCTCTCCTTGATGCACATGGTGGTGAAGGGCAGCTGGGTCAGGTCATCCCTGGGGAGCATAGAACATGGAATGGTGGGTGACTTCAGGCCAGACCACGGAAACACTCACTTCCTCAAACAGGCACACACACACACACACACACACACACACATACACACACACACAAGCACACACATGCATTCAGGAGCAACGTACAGGAAACCAGTCTAGGGTCTCAGACTTGTCCCATGCACATATCACTAATCCTCAGCATGCAAAATATCTGACCCCCAACCAATCAGACCAGCACCCACAGGCTTCTGCACACCCAGCATTAACCCTTTAACTGATGAATTATGTGGCAGTCAGGGAATAGCTGGGAGTGGTGCCAGGATAGTCAGGGGGCCCAGGGCAGCAGTAGTTTACCAGCCTGTATGAATCAATTTCAATATTTAAAAGCCCATACATTCTCTCCTATGCTATTAACTTTTTTCCATTGTATTCCAGGGTCCCAATTTGGATTAATTAGAATCCTTGGTCCATGATCTGGATCATTTTCTTTCTCTTTCAAAAAAACATTATATCGCTATGGTAAAGGGCAAATGGCATGCCTGGCTTAAAAGTACCCATAACCTAAACACCACTGGGAAAACAGAAGAGTTATTAAATTCTAGCTAGACCCATCTCCTGCCCAGTCCTCAGAACCTGAGCCATCTTCTGCCTTCATTAAAAAGGCAAGTTCACAAGGAGTTGAAGATACGATGGCACCCCACTGAGTGTCTCTCCCAGACATCAAAATCTAAAAGGTGAACACACTGAACAGAAAAGAGCTTTCTCGCTGTCCAATGCTATTTAAATGCTGTTTTCTTTTAGTCATCCAGAATCAGCTCTACATGGCACACATCTGAAGTAAATTGGATTATTGTTCCTGACTCTTCACTCTCCTCCCACCCCCATGTTTGAATTACATACCCCATGCCCTTTGCATGCGATTCTGCAGTGCCTTCTACTTAGGTGAGTGGAATGTATGCCCTGCCCCATTTGTGGTTGACGTGGACATGTGACTTGCTTTAGCTAATTGGAATGTTACAATGCAACCAGAGGTTTTAAACTGTGGCTCTTTGTGCTTCTGGAATCTGCCTGAGAAGAATGTGCCCAGGGTAGCTGCTGGTTCAAGGAGAACGAGGACACATGTGGAACAGACCTGAACCCACACATCTGTTTGGATACTACCTTATTCAACAACACCCAGCAGTAGCAAGAGTAACATACAGGCAAGAGCAAGAAATACGTGCAGATCAGAGCAAGAAATAAAGGCAAGCAAGCTCTAGACTCAACCTGCCCCCCATGACCCCCCTGACCCCAAACCAACCACTCCAACTCCTCCAGCTCCCGGCCTTTCATGACTTCTTGGATCTCCTCTCGGCACTTCTCCTGGTACTCTGGATACTTGGCCAAGTTGAATAGCACCCATGAGAGCCCACTAGACGTTGTGTCATGACCTGGAGGTAGAGGAGGAGCTCAAGTGGAGGCTGTCTAAAGACAGCGAATATGTGATTTTCAGACAATGGGATCCCTCCTGGCCTCCCCCAGCCTCACCCCACATCCTCACCTTCAAACATAAAGGTGTCCGCCTCAGCTCGGATGTCCTCATCTGACAGCTCCCTCCCATCTTCATCCTGGAGTGAGTGGGGGATGATGTTCAGCCCACTTCATCCCACCTTCCACATCCTAGGGCTTCTCTAAAGTCAAGATATCTGCCCCTCTCTCAAGCCAAGCTGCAGGGGGAAGGACTCCAGGCAGATAGAGGTAGGCAACTGGTCTAAGAAAGATGGAAAGTGGGAGGAAGAGTCAAAGATGAAGAGAATAAGGGAGTTTGTATTTCTTGAGTAGCTACTGAAACCATACAGCCTGCTGGATGCCCAACAACGATCTGAGATCACGCCTCATGACTGCCATGTCATAAATGCGGAAGGGAAGGCTCAGAGGGAAGAGTCAGATGACTAAGGTCAAGCATCCACTAAGCAGCAGGGCCAGAACTGAAACCCAGGACTGTTTGAATCCAGAACCCAAGCACTTCTCAGAAATTCCACAGAAGCAATCTCTGCAAGCATCACGTTTCTTCAAAGTCTTGTTATTTCATCATGGTACGTACAGTGGGCAAAATTGTGTCCCCCACACCCCATACCCACCACCATCAAGAATTCTTATGGTGAAGTCTTAACCCCCCAGGGCCTCAGAATGTGACCATATTTGGAGATAGGGCCTTTAGAGACTTAATTAAAGTATAATGAGGTCCTTAGGGTGGGCCCTAGTCCAACATGACTGGTGCCCTTAGAAGAGGAATTTTACAGAGACACAGTGAGAAGACAAAGCGAAGATATATGAGAAGGTGCCATCTACAAGCTAGGGAGAGAGGCCTCAGAAGAACCAATCCTGGCAGTGCCTTTGACCTCAGACTTCTAGCTTCCAGAACCTTGAGAAAATTAATTTCTGTGGTTTAACTCACCCAATCTAAGGTAGCCCTAGCAAACTAATACAGTAAGTCTTAACGTGTGCTGCATCTGCCCGCATCCCAGATCTATGTTACTTTGGATGTGGATCATTTTACATTCACCAAGGGGCCGTCCTGGGCAGGGCTCCACCCTTCAGGGTCCAGCCTCACCCGGGCCAGGAGCAGCACATCAATGAAGTCCAAGGTCTTGCCCTGCTTGCCCTTCAGCCAGGTCTCAGCCCCCTGCTGGCGGAGTGCCTGCCGCCGCTCCTGGATGACCTCCGTGGTAAAGCGGTGTACGGTGTCACAGGCCTGCCGGAAACGCCGCCCATCTGCTGTGAGGTAGTAGATGAAGTCTATATGGTGATGCAGGCGATACTGGCGCCGGACCACCAGGGCACTCAGCTCAATGATGGCCGAGATGTAATCGCTCATCTTCCTGTTGGGGAGGTAGGGGGAAGAAGAACATGGGCCTAGCCCTTAACACAAGCTGCTTCTCCCCGTGAGTAGGAGACAGAGAGAGGCCCTGTATAGATGATATTCTCTTATTTTCTTGTATTCTTTATGCTGTGCCTTCTGGGGCCTTGCTAACTGAAGAGACACTGCCCCTACCAGAATAACTAGTTCTTAGAGACAGCCAATGATTCACCCAAGAGCATGCTTCATATCAAAACCAAACAATCCAGATCCTTCCTTTACACTGAAATTTATCACACTGAACCTCTACCACCAGGACTTAATCACCCCAGGGCCAGGTACCGACACCTAGGGACAGCCCTGTATCCTCCAGGGCCCTCTAAAATTATTCAAACTAGCCAATCCTAAGCCTGCACCCTGCCATGCTGCTCCTTCCCATAGAAACCACAAAAAAAAAAGACTCCTGCCACACTTTCTCCTGACTGACACTGATGCTTCCCAGGGTAGTCCTGAGTGGTGTGGCACACCCCCTCCTCTTGGAAACTATAAGTAACAAACTAATTTTTTAATGCCAATCATGTGATCTGTTAGACTCATACCTAAATAGAACCAAAATCCAGGTACATTTTAAAACAGGCCCAAAGGATTAGGACTTCCAAACAGATGTAGCCTATAAAGAATAAGAATAAAGGCCTACAAAGCCACAGAATGGGAGAACTCCTGTTCCTGGTGATAAACTTGTATCTAAAACATATAAAGAGCTCTCAAAACACAATAATAGACATATAACCCAATTTAAAAATAGGCAAAGCATATGAATAGATGTATCTCCAAAGAAGATATACAAATGGCCAAACAGCACATGAAAATATACTTCACAGCACTAGCCACTAGGGAAAAGCAAATCAAAACCACAGTGAGATACCCCTTCAACTACTTCCCAACTAGGAATAGCTAGAATTAAAAAGACAGATAATAACAAGTGTTGGCAAGGATGTGGAGAAATTGGAGTCCTCACATACTGCGCAGTTAGGAATATAAAATGGTGCATCTACTTTGGGAAAAATGTCTGGCAGTTCCTCAAAGGCTAAGCAAAGAATTATCACATAACCCAGCAATTCCACTCGTAGGTACAGACCTCAAAAGAATTAAAAACATGTGTTCACACAAACACTGATACATGAATGTTTACATAATAGCCAAAAAGTGGAAACAACCCAGATATCCATCAACAGATGAGTGGATAAACAAAATGTGGTGTATAAGGTAAATGGACTATTACTCAGCAACCTAAAAAATGAAATTGATACAGGCCACAGCATGGATGAATCTTGAAAACATTATGCTGAGTGAACAAAACTGGACACAAAAGTCTGTATCATTCCATCAATATGAAATTTCCATGATAAATAAATCTGTGGAGACTGGTGGAAGATGCGTGATTGCCTATACTGGGAGAAGTGGGAATAGGGATGAGTGATAAAATGTATAGGACATGTTTTGGGTGAAAATATTTTAAAATTGATTATGGGGATGGTTATACAACTATGTGAATATACTAGAAACTATGTTGCTAACTAGAGAAACTAGAAATTATGTTTCTAGTATATTTACATAGTTGTCTATTTTAAACAGGGGGTGAATCATATGATATGTGAACTACATCTCAGTAAACCTGTTATTAAAAACACACAATGATAATTCTAGGGGCACCTGGGTGGCACACCTGGTTAAGCATCCAACTCTTGGTTTTGGCTCAGGTCCTGATCTCGGAGTCAATCAAGCCCCACATCAGGTTCCACACTCAGCACAGAGTCTGCTTAAGATTCTCTCTCCTTCTCCCTCTGACCCTCCATCCCCCCACCCTGTATGTGCCTACTCTTTCTCTCTCTTTCTCTCTCTCCCTCTCTATCTTTCTCTCAAATAAATAAAATTTTTTAATGAAAAAAAATAGGGGATCCCTGGATGGCTCAGCAGTTTAGCGCCTGCCTTTGGCCCAGGGCATGATCCTGGAGTCCCAGAATCAAGTCCCACATCAGGCTCCCTGAATGGAGCCTGCTTCTCCCTCTGCCTGTGTCTCTACCTCTCTCTCTCTCTCTCTCGCTCTGTGTGTGTGTGTGTGTGTGTGTGTGTCTATCTCATGAATAAATAAATAAAATCTTTAAAAAAATAAAAAAATTTTAAAATTAAAAAAAACCCTGGACAAGTGTGCAAGGGGCTGTCCTTGGTCCTGAAGTATGCTTGTTTTCATATATTTGTCACAGACTGTCATTTTCTTGTTTATTTATTTGTGCATGGTTACTGCCTTTCTTCCCACCATGTAAGTTCCAGAGGAGCAAGACTTTGTCTATTTTGTTGACCACTGTATTCATAGTGCCTAGCCCAGGAGTGGTGGTTAGTAGGCACTCAGTAAATATTTTTGGATTAATTAATTAACCAATCACTAAGGCCATCCCCACCTTACCCAACTGAAGCATAACTCTACAAGGCCCAGAGTAACAAAGTCAGCAGCTTACTACTAAGGACCTACTATGTGCTACAAACTTGCCACCATTTATGATGTCTCTTTTTCCTTATATCCCCACCTAGATCATAAATTCCAAGGGGAAAAAAAATTCCAAGGGGAATAAGACTGGGGCTTAGTCTGTTGCTCACCACCATATATCCAGTAGCTACCATAGTATCAGACATATCCAGTATAGGACTGGGGCTTAAACTGTGGAAGGAGCCTCGGTGTCCATCGAAAGATGAATGGATAGGGATCCCTGGGTGGCGCAGCGGTTTGGCGCCTGCCTTTGGCCCAGGGCGCGATCCTGGAGACCCAGGATCGAATCCCACATCAGGCTCCCGGTGCATGGAGCCTGCTTCTCCCTCCGCCTGTGTCTCTGCCTCTCTCTCTCTCTGTGACTATCATAATTTAAAAAAAAAAAAGATGAATGGATAAAGAAGACGTGGTTTATGTATACAATGGAATATTCCTCAGCCATTAGAAATGACAAATACCCACCATTTGCTTCAACGTGGATGGAACTGGAGGCTATTATTCTGAGTGAAGTAAGTCAATCGGAGGACAAACATTATATGTTCTCATTCATTTGGGGAATATAAATAATAGTGAAAGGGAATATAAGAGAAGGGAGAAGAAGTGTGTGGGAAATATCAGAAAGGGAGACAGAACATAAAGACTCCTAACTCTGGGAAACGAACTAGGGGTGGTGGAAGGGGAGGAGGGCGGTGGGTGGGGGTGAATGAGTGACGGGCACTGAGTGGGGCATTTGACGGGATGAGCACTGGGTGTTATTCTGTATGTTGGCAAATTGAACACTAATAAAAAATAATTTATTATAAAAAAAAAAAGACTGGGGCTTAGTCTGTTGCTCGCCACCATATATCCATGAGCTATCACAGTATCAGGCACAGAGTAGGTACACAACAAACATCTGATGAATGAATGAATGAACCAGAACAATGGTTATCTTATTCACTCATTCAACAAATATTCACTAGGCATCTGTGTGCCAGGCCAGTGTGACATCATTTTATTCCTTTTTTTTTTTTTTTTTTGAAGCACAAAGTGCTATTTGTTTAGAGTATGAGCAGGGAGGAGGGGCAAAGGGAGAGAAGCAGAGAGAAGCTCAAGTAGGCTCTGCAAACACAGAGCCCAACATGAGGCTTGATCCCACAACCCTGAGATAATGACCCAGATCAAAATCAAGAGTTGGAAGCTTAACCAACTGAGCCACCCAAGCACCCCAATATCATTTTATTTTTAAAACATCTCAGAGGGTCAAGGATTGTCATCCTTGTTTTATTAAAAAATGACACTGAGACTCAGAAAGTGGGGAGACACTTTCCAAAGGCCAAACTACTCTTCATGGAACAATGAAGGAAACTAGCATTTATTAAGCACCTACTATATGCAAAACCATCAACCTACATTATCTCAATACTCACACGATGGCTAAGGGGAAGGAACTGGGATTCCATTTTCAGATAAGAAGATAAGCTCAGAGAGATGATGTCCATTTTCAGGAATACACAGCCTGTCAGTGGCAGAGCACCAATAGCCCAGGGATGCCCAACAACTGAGAGTTTCCTTTCTTTTCCCACCACCTTGCCCTAGAACAACTGGCTCTATATTCCCCAGGGAAGCTACACTCACTCCTGGCAGTTGCTGTTGTAGCTGAAGACACATTTCTGAAGACTGTCCAGGGTCATGAGGCTAACATGCTCAAACATGTCAAGGGAGATGACTGAGCCCTGTGCCAGGCGCCGCCATTTACCCTGGAAGAAAAGGATACATGGCAAATTGGCATGGAGACCACAGACTTTAAGCCAGGCTAACAATGACCCAGCTGCCCACTCACTACAACCCCACTTTATAGGGTAAAGGAAGTGAAGCTTCCTGACATTGCCCAGCTTACCCATGAGCTGGAGCCCAGACCAGTCTCACTCTTAGGATACCCTCTTCCCAAATAACCCTGAGACTCACATGCATGATGTCTGTGCACTGGTTAAAGATCTTCATGTAGGGTTTCAGGATGTCAAAGTGGAAGGCAGGTGTCAGCAAGCGGCGGTGCCGGCTCCACTTGTCACCTTTGCTCAGCAGCAGCCCATCCCCTGGGCCCAGAAGACGAAGATTAGGGGCCTCCCCTATTACTCTGAAATACTACAAGAAACCCCAGGCCCCACCACGTCTTCCCTGAAACCCCAGCCCCAGGTATTCAGTTGCGCACTCACCGAGCCAAGGTTTCAGAAATCCATAGAAAAGGTCATCCTTGGGGGCAATGGCAGCTGTGGAGTGAGAAGAGGTGATGATGACTCAAAACAGAGTTCTAACACTTGACCTCTGTTTATGACCTCTTTGGGCCTCCTCTCTGAGCTCTGACATCAACCTCATCCCTCCAGTCCATCCTCCATACCTGCCCCAGAAAGATCCTTGTAACCTGCTGAACTGAACATGAGCCTCCCATGGCTCTCTATCACCCCAATAAAAAATTTCAAGCTCAGGCTAGGACTGAAGGCCCTGTCCATCTTGCCCCTATATGCCTCTCCTACCTCACCTATCAACATATACCCAATAACCCCCACATGCTGGCCCTACTTCCAAACCTTTGTCCAGGCTATGCTCTCCATCCAGAATGGCCCTCTTCACCCTAATCACCTCTCTTTTCTGCCAACTCAGGCCATCTGAATTATACCTCCTGTGTTTTCAGTCTGCCCTGTACTCTAGTCCCGGGAGGTCTTATCAGATGCTAGATCTGACCATGTCCCTTCCTACTCACACCCATTAGCCAAAACCACCAACTGTTTAGCCCATTTTCTTTTTTTTTTTTTTTTAATTTTTAAAAAATTTTTATTTATTTATGATAGTCACAGAGAGAGAGAGAGAGGCAGAGACACAGGTAGAAGGAGAAGCAGGCTCCATGTACCGGGAGCCCAACGTGGGATTCGATCCCGGGTCTCCAGGATCGCGTCCTGGGCCAAAGGCAGGTGCCAAACCGCTGCGCCACCCAGGGATCCCTGTTTAGCCCATTTTCAAAGTCATGAATGATCTACCTCAGTCCAGCCCTTTCACAACACCTCTATCCTCCATTTTCTACATGTTCAATGTTCTAACATCACAGGATTTTCTCATCTCCTTGAAAAAGTCTCATTCTTTCTTTGTTCCAGGTCTCTCAACCACATGCACTCTCTGCCTCAAACACTCTTCCCTCATCCATCAAGTCTCTACTTGGATGCCATCCCTCCTCCACCAATTCCTCTGTATTGTATCTATCCAGTTACTGGCCCCTTGAGAGAAAGCACCATGTTGATCACTGATACACTGGTGCTAAATAATGTTTTTACAGAGAGGGAAAAAGGAGGGAAGAACAGAGGGAGAGGGAAAGAAAACCTTTTTTTTAAGGTTTTATTTATATATTGAGGGGGGCAGAGGAAGAAGGACAAGTAGACTCCACACTGAACACAGAGCCCAACATGAGGCTTGATCCCACAATCCTGAGATCATGACCTGAGCTAAAATCAAGAGCCAAACACTTAACCAACTGAGCCACCTAGGCATCCCTAGTGCTAAATAAACTTTTATTGAATGAACCAACCAAAGGATGAATGAATGCAAAAATGGATGGATAGATAGATGGATGGGTGAGTGAGTGAATTCTCTTTCTACATGTTGAACAGACTTGGGACAGAATGGGCCGGGACCCAGGAAGGAAGTACCTGAAACTCAAGTGATGTCACTTTTATCTGAGATGTGACTCAGCCACCTACACACACACTACCTAGGAATTGGCCAATTGTGCACACAGTCATATGTCCACTCATCCTCCTATTTAGAACATCTCTTCTGCTATCTTCCTGTACCCAACCCATGCTGGGGACCAGGAATGGCTCAGGTCCACACCCTGCCTGGAGGAGCATCGGGTGGGGTGAGAAAGGGAAGCAGAGGCACGCCATGCAATTATCAAGAAGGTAGAAAGTGTGCCAGAAGCAAAGGAAGGCACAGAGAAAGGGCTGCTGGAAGTCACGGCTGGCTTCCAGGAAGAGGCAGCATTGGAGAAGAAGGCGAAAGTCTAGTGACTCCTTTCTTCTCTGAGAACTGGACTTCAGCTTACACCCCTTGAGGGTCTTTTCCTTTGCTCTCCCATCCTCAAGTCCCTATGCCACTCCAAATCTGACCATCGATTCCAGGAGAGGCTGTGTCCGGGCTGCCTTCCTCACCAGTGCCCCCTTCAGTAAAGAGGGAATATAAAAGTCCCCACCCCATGCCCAGCAGGAAGGACCCTATCACTGTGGTTGAGAGCTTGGCCTCTGGGCGGGTCAGGTCTGGGTCCAAACCCCAGCCCTACCATTAACCCCTTGTATAAACTTGGGCATGATAGCCCTCTGTCCCTCCATTTCCTCATTGGCCAGAGGAGAAACCAAACAATCCTGCCTGTCTTGTGGCATCCCTACAAAAACTCAATGAGCTAATATGTTCCTGGCACACGGCAGGTGCTCATTAAATATTTGTACACATAAATGAATAATTAACCAACTGCTGGCTATTTTTATAATTATGATTATAATTATTGGTCACTGGTGTCAAGAACTTGTGAGATGAGTATCTGCATCTCCAGCCCCCAGCAAAGCCCCTACCATGAAAAATAAATGCCTAGCCATTGAGGATAGCAGTTTAGTGATTCCTTAAAAAGTTAAATGTAGAATTTCCATATGGCCCTGCATTTCTATGCCTTGGTATCTCCCCAAGAGAAAGGAAAATATACATCCATGCTGAAATTTGTACATGTGTGTTCATAGCATGATTCAGAATGTCCAAAATGTAGAAACAACCCAAATGTCGGCCAGTGGAGGAGCGGATAAACAAACGTGGTATATCCATATATCCAGACACCCAGACTAGGGACTATCACTCAGCCTTCAAGAGGAATAAGGTCCCAGTAATCACTACACTGTGGATGAATGAATGAATCTCCAGGACAGGCAAAGCCACAGAGATGGAAAAGAAATTGGTACGTACCAGGAGCTGGGGAGAGAGGAGAATGGGGAGTAATCACTTAATAGGTTCAGGCCATTTTATGGAGCCATGAAAAATGTTGAAACTAGAGAGAGCCAAGGTTGCACAACATTGTGGACACTCGAAATACCTTACAGTTTAAAATTGTATACTTTAAAATGGTTAATTACATGTTATGTGAACCTCAACTCCATCCAAAATGAAGGTAGAAAGACAAGCTATAATTATATGCCTATATATCATGTTTTATCCCCTATAAAGCATCTTCATTTCCTTTCTCCCATTTAATGCTCTCTATCCCTCTCACCCAATATAAGATGAAGACAGAGGTCCAAGAGGACCCATGCCTTCTCAGGATCCATGGGCTGTGTGGGCTTAGGCCCCATGCAGTAGGGAAGGGGGCCCACAGCTTGGGGGCCAGGCCTGTCTGCCCTAACTCACAGCCACACCCTCCCCGTCTAGAGTCCCCCACCTGTCCCCCAGTGGGAGAGGCATGGATGTCCTGCCCACCCTGAGGGAGGGGAGGGGAGAGCAGAGGCAGAGGCCTGAGCATCTATTATGCACCCAGGCCACACTGGGGGCTCTACTTACTATTCTTTGGGGTCTCACAACCATGTAGGACAGTACTGAGGAAACTGAGGCTCTTAAGAGTGGTGGGGCTGGGGGAGGAGGAGGAGGAGGAGGAGAAAGAAAGAAAAACAGGATATGAGAAAGGCAGGAGAGAACAAACCCTCATGAGCGCCTACCCACATCATACGCAGCCCTCACAACCACCCCATTTTACAGAGCAGAAACAGTACCTGCGAGGCTAGCTCAATTGCTCGGTCACACAGCAAATATGGCTCTAGCCAAGAATCCAAGCCCAGCCCACCCAAGTCCTGACCCAGGGCTCTTCCCACAACTTGGTGCCCATCCCTTAGAAGAGTCACCTTTCCCAGGGTCTAGATTTCCCCCTCTGTGCAGTGGGGTGGGCATCCCCTCACAAATACAATAATGGTGGGAAAGGAAAGAATGGCAGTCCCTTCCTCTTCCATGGCTGTAGGGTGGCACCTTGAAGGTGGTTTCTAGACACAGGGTTTATAGAGGCCCAAGCTGGGGCCAGAGATCCTAAAATTCCTGGAGCTCTTTCATTCCTCCCTCCTCTCTCAAATGCCCCTGATGCCTCTGGAGGTGCCCAATTCCATTTGAGGCCATGCTACAGATCCAGACTCCCATGAGGCAGACAGGGCTGGATGCAGACACGCTCAGCCCTAGAGGTTTAGGGCTGACCATGGAAAAGCCCAGAGGAAAAACCTATGATCTGTCTGGAGGATCTCGGAGGTCTTCCTGGAGAAGAGGTCATGGGATCTGGATGTTGAAGGTTGAACAAGTGCTTGACAAGCACATCTGGGAGTCCTATACCTTGGGGTAGATGTGGACAGACAAGAAAGAAGCAATCTTTCTACATCTCCTTTTCCACCAATCAGGGGCAGCCCAAGTGAAGCCAGGAGAGCCACAGTGGGAATGTGAGAACCTATGATGCGCTGCCATGGCTTAGAACTAAGCAGCAACCACTTAACAAAATCCTAGGCAAACAATTATCTATCGGAAAGTGTTTGGCACTGACTTCCAGGTGGGTAGACATCCTCTCAAATTTCCTAGGACTCTTAGATATGGTCCACCTTTTCCCAGGCTATTCCCACTATCTGTATTACCATGGCTGCTTTGGTGAACTCCTATTCACCCTTCAAATCCCTACTCAAAAGGCTCTTCCCCTGGATCACCTGTGTGCCTAGAAGCCGAGGCGAGCTCTGGGAGTTAAGGGGTTACCCATCACTCAAAGTCCCAGCACACCTACCTGAGGCGCCCACTAGGGGCTTGATATAGTCAGGGTGCACCAGAACCAACAGTGGCAGGACAGGTCCAATCCACACCAGGATCACGTGGTGCATGTTGTCCAGAACCTTCTTCTCATCTTGGAGTCCCGTCTCATTTGGAAGATACTGGGAGAGGTCGGGGGGATAGGGAAAGATAGTGAGGAAGAGCCCAGCCCCAGCTTCCCCCAGGCTTTCCCTCTCACCATCTCCCCTGTCCTCAAAACAAGCCCAGAAGAGCTAGCTGGATGATTGGCTGTATGAAGGCGGCATCTGGCTGAACCTCTACTCCCTCATCTGAGAAGTGGAGCTGGGCGGGGGGGGGGGGGGGGGGGGGCGTGTAAATCAACTCTGGCTGAGGGCAGCTGAGAAAATTCATGAATTAACAAAATGAGAGAGCCCCGGCACAAGACACATGGCTGGTGTTCAAGAAATAAAAACAGTAAGAGTGAGCACGATAATAATTACTGGCATTTATTGAGTACGTGCTCTGTTAGGAATAAAATGGTACCGGTATTGTTATCTTTCACACATATATGGGCTCACGGTGTTAGGTGCTGCTATGGGCATTTTTTATATACCTCAACCCACACAAGTATTGATGACATAGTTCCTACTATTTTCCCCATTTTTCTTACAAAGGTCAAAGGATTTGTCTGAGTTATAGGTAAGTGATGGTCTTAATTTGGGCTTCCCCAGAAGCAGATCTTGAGACAAGGGTTCTAGGGCAAGTAGTTCATGTAGAGGGTGATCCCCAAAAACACGGGTAGGGGACTAGGGAATGTGAGACAGGGAGGGAAGGCAGCCAGTAAAAGGGGAGTTGCCAAGGGAGTCATGGTCACGGGCAACTCAGTGCTCAGTCTTCCTGGGGACTTTGAGGGGGACACAAATCTCAGAGTCAATCCACCAGAGGATGAGCTGGGGTGTTTATACACCAAATCCTACAATCTCATAGTCACTGGCTAGGGTCACTCCTGGGGCATTAACTCTCAAGCTCACCCTGCACAGTGCTAGAGAAAGCCCTAGAATGCAGGGGCTGGCAGCTGGAGGGCAGGTCATCACATCCAGAAATGGGCCAGAGGGATACAGGCAGGCACTGGCATCA
Organism: Vulpes lagopus; assembly: GCF_018345385.1. Taxonomy (NCBI): domain Eukaryota; kingdom Metazoa; phylum Chordata; class Mammalia; order Carnivora; family Canidae; genus Vulpes; species Vulpes lagopus. The sequence goes on along the minus strand of NC_054830.1, from coordinate 11,434,628 downwards.
TCTGCCACAAAGCCAGGATTCGAGCTGCCCAGCTCCAAAATGTCTGCTCTTAACAAAAACACAAGGCAGAAGTACTTCAGGCCATTGTGAGAAGGATCTGAGCTCAAATCTGCTCTCAGTAGCTATGTGACCTTGGGCAAGTCACTCAACCTCTCCGAGCTCCAAAGATCAAATCCATCACATTGGGAAGATCCATCCCTATTCCACAGGCTGTGAGAATTAGGGGAGAGCTCAGATATTAAGGGGCCTAACCCAGTGCCTGGCCAAATGCAAGGCCCAGCAATTGCCAATCGAAAGAATAAATGAATGAGTGAACAAGCCAACAGATGACTTCTCTTTGGCTCTGGTGTCTCCTTCTCAATCGGGTTCAGCCCTGGGAGACCATGGCCTCACCCAGAACTCATGACCCTAGGTGGCAGGCTAGGCCCATAGGGTCAACGTTGGACTTCAGAACTGGCCCTGGCCAACTGTCTGGGGTATCAGGACCTGGCCACTACCTCTGGAACCACCAGTAAAGCCAGATGGCTTCTCAAAGAGTACGAGCTGGACATGGGGCATGACAAATGAGTCAAAGTTCATCTAACTGAGAAGGATATTTGGGGTGGAGGACACAGTTCCAGCAAAGGCCATGGAGGTGGGAAGTCAGAGCCTGGTTATAGGAATAGGAAGTCATTCTGCAGGACTAGATGTGAGTAGGGTGGGAGTCAGAGTCTAAAGGGGCTTGAATACTAGCTGAGGGGCTGACACTTTCTCTGGATAGCAGTGGGGAGCCATAGAGGGTATGTGGGTAGAAGAGGGATGTGGTTGGTTTCAAGAATCCTCCTGGGGCCAGGATGGGGGACAGACTGAAGGCAGGAGCCCAGGGAGGAGGCTGGACCATGGTCCCGGCAGGAAGGATGAGGCCGGAGCAGGGTCAGGAGGCAAAAGGGAGAGAGGAGATTCAGGCACAAACAGACAAAACTTGGTGAGTACTGGCCCCAGAGGAGTCACTCCAAAAGACACATAAAATGGTCTTTGAGCTACTGAGTGGAAATGTGTCTCCTGCTTCTTCTGAGACACTTCCTCCAAGTAATATCTAAAACTTTTCTAGAATCACTTGATACTTCCAGTCTCTGCAGGACCCAGGAGCTAAGCACCTCCACCACCACGTGGCAGGCTCAGTGCCCAGTGTGCCACAAACGTGGCTTCAAGAATCCTCAAAACAATATCATGAGGTTATTAGGAACAATCATATTCCCCACATTGCAGATGGGGAAATTGAGGCATGGGTAGGTGAAGTAGTCTGCTCAAGGTCACATGGCAGGAAAGGGCAGAGATGGGCATCAAGCCCACATGGATGGGATGACCAGTGCCCTTGAACTGCCTCTCCAAAGTCCACCTCTGCACTCAGCATGAGGCCTGCACCAGGAAGGTCTCCACAGCTGTCCCTCAGTTTCATTTAGGCCTGGAAGGAGACCAGGTGAGTGCCATAGGCAGTTAGGGGCTGGCCTATAGGACTCCAAAAGCCTCAGTGCCCTCAGGGGTCTTCTGGCTTCCTTCTGCTCTCTGAAGCCCTTTTAGAAAAGTGCGAGTTTTGTCATCCAGAAACAAGAGGCAGCAGAGGGTACAGAGCAGGGATTCTGGAGCCAGATGGCCTGGGTTTGAACCTCAACTCTTCCACTATGAGCTGTGTGACGTAGGGCCAGGTGCTTAACATCTCTGTGTCATAAAAGCCTCAGGAGCAAAATGGGAATAGTCATGGGAACTACCTCCTAGCACTGTCAAGAGGACTGTGTTAGTATTTTTAAAGCTCCTGACATAATGCTTAGCACCCTTATGTGAAGTAAGAAATGAAAGACAAGAGAATGGGAGGTTGCAAACACACTGGGGCTGGGGCGGAGCAACAATATCTACAGGAGTCCCCCCACCCCACCCTGGGTCACAGAACCTGATGACTTTCCCAGGCAACTTTTCACCTGTTGCTACAGTAATTGCCTGAAATTATAGAGAAAACCTTAGAGTCAGCTCTGCCTTCTCCCAGCTGTGTGGCCTCAGGTAAACTGCTTGCCCTCTCTGAGCTTCAATCACACTCCAATCCTGTAAAATGGGTCTGTTTCATGGCTCCAACCCAGATTCCTGGGGGATGGAGGAAGCCTTCAGGCCCGTCATCCTTGCTGAGTCCCAGGGACTCAGTCCCCGGGTCCCAGCCCACCTGCCCAGCCACACACACACCATGCCTAGGTGGCCCAGCAGCCAGTTGCGCCGGGGCGGCTGGGGGAAGCAGCTCAGGCGGCGGCAGGTGATGTAGAAGCGCCAGCAGAACCTCAGGAACTGCATCAGCAGGCGGAAGAGGAAGAAGAGCAGGGAGAGGAGGAGCATAGACACGGCATACAAGCGGAACGCGGTCTTCTCCATTCCCAGGAGGTGCAGCAGGTGTTCTGTGATGGGCAGCATCCTGGGGGGACACACAAGATGGGGGTCAGTGCGAGAAGGAACCACTCTCTGGCCATGTGTGCACCATACACGAGAGGACCTGTGGAGTCAAGCAGAGTGTACCTGGCACACAGTAGGTGCTCAATACACAGGAGTACCAGACACCAAGGAGACCCCTCAACCCTCCCCCAGCAGTGACCTTCGGCTAGCTGGCCAGATGGATGCACTGTTCCACATGCCATCAGTCTTGACTTTGCAGGGCATCCCTCCTGGCTTCTCTGCCCATCCATGGCTGGCCGGAGTGTTGGAAAATTTAAACATTCACACACGTTGAAAGCAGCTCTCAACCAATGACTGATAAATAATGCTAGATAGATGCCTTCTCCCCTATGGTGCAATGACCCTGAGATGTGGGTTCCACACCCACCACCAGGGTTCCCCAGTGGGATTAAACTCCAGCTGCCCTCCATAGAAACTTTCTCTATTAGCTGCCTCCCTTCCCGCCTCCTCTCTTTATCCTCTTTATTTAATTGAGGTGAGATTCACCCAACATAAAACGAAGCATTTGAAAGCACAGTTGACCCGTGAACATGCAGGGGTTCGGGGTGCCAACCCCCTGTGGCACAGTCAAATTTCCATGTATAACTTTTGACTCCCCAAAAATTTAACTCCTACTAGCCTACTGTTGTCTGGAAGCCTTACTGATAACATAAACAGTCAATTAACACATATTTTGTAGGTTATATGTATTATATATCATATTCTTACAGCAAAGTCAGCTGGAGAAAAAAATTGAAAAAAATCATAAGAAAAAGAAAATCCATTTATGGTGCTGCACTGTAAAAATTCTGCATGGAAGTGGACCCGTGCAGTATAAACCTGTGTTATTCACAGGTCAGCTGTGTACAATTCAGTGGCATCTAGCATATCCACGGTGTCATGCAACCGCCACCTCTATCTAGCTCCAAATTTTTTTCATTGCCCCGAAAGGAAATCCCACCCCAATTAGCAGTAATTCCTCATTCGCCTGTACATTCAACCCCTGGCAACCACGATTCTGTTTGCTTTCTTTTTTTCTCCTTTCTTTCTTTCTTTCTTTCTTTCTTTCTTTCTTTCTTTCTTTCTTTCTTTCTTTCTTTCTCCTTTCTTTCTTTCTTTCTTTCTTTCTTTCTTTCTTTCCTTCCTTCCTTCCTTCCTTCCTTCCTTTCTTTCTTTCAAGTAGGCTCCATGCCCAGTGCAGAGCCCGTTATGGGGCTTGAACTTACAACCCTGAGATCAAGATCTGAGCTGAGACCAAGAGTCGGACACTTAACCAACTGAGCCACCCAGGCACCCCTAATCTGTTTTCTGACTCTATAATTTATTTCATATAAATGGGCTCATATACTCTGTGACCTTTTGTGTCCGGCTTCTTTCACCCAGCATGATATGTTCAAGGTTCATCCATGTCGTCATGGGTATCATATCTTCATTTCTTGCATTCCTGGGTAATATTCCCATTGTAAGGATATATCACAATTTGTTTATCCATTCATCTGTTGATGAAAATCTGAGCTGTTCCCACCTCTGCCTATTGTAAAATGTGCAACTATGAACATGCATGTACAAGTACTTGTTAGAGTCCCTGTTTTCGATTCTTTGGGGTTCACTTCCTTTTCCCTTACTGGTATGTTCTGTGATCACTTCCCAAATAAGCTCCTAGCACTCAAATCCTTGTCCAAGGGTCAGCTTTTGAAGGAACCCAAACAAAGTGGGTAGGTAACAATGATATTAATAACGCAGTGACCAGGTATGGAGCATTACAATACGCTGTGCACCACACTCAGGGATCTGTATGCCTCATTTTATGGAATCTTAAAGTGGTCTTTGGACTTGGGTCTTACATTCTCTCCATATTCTAGACAACTGAATCTCTCAGTTCCTCTAACTCAAGGGAGACGGGAGGTGGTAGAGGTCCCCTGAGCTCCCACCAAAGGCCAAACTCAATCACTTTGAGGGCTCACAAACCTCAGACGATGCCAAGGAGACTCCTGAAAATGGATGGATCCTGCCCTCATCTCTCCTTTCACTCAGTCCAAACAGCCAAGGGCTTCCTCTGTGCCCACCTCCTGGGATAACACAGCTAGTAGAACCCTGTACTCCAGGTCCTCACCTGAGTCCCCAGTCCCCACCCACTCCTGCCCATGGTTCCCACCCCTAGGGGTTCAGACCCACTGGCTCTTCCATCAGCCAATGCCCAACTATATCCCCTATATAGAAGATGTGAAGTTTCTATGGGTTACTGCATCCTAGGAAAACAGCTAGGTGGTCATCACCAAATTTGGAGAGCCCCATTGGGACGATCTGACTTACATTATAAGTCATGCGGATCACATGACCACTCATTAGGATGGCTACTGTCAAGAAAGGAGACAACAAGAGTTGGCAAGCATGCAAAGAAAGCTTGAACCCTTGGAAATATAAAATGGTGCCACTTTGCTGTGGAAAAGTATGATTGTTCCTTAAAATATTAAACATAGAATCATCATATGATCCAGCAATCCCACTTCTTTGTAGATCCCCAAAAGAATTGAAAGCAGGGACTCAGATATTTTCACAACCATGTTCATAGCAGCTTTAGTCACAATAACCAAAAGGTGGAAACAAGCCAAGTGCCCTTCGGCAGATGAAAAGAGACATAACGCAGTCCATCCATACGAGGGAATACTATTCAGCCATAGAAAGGAAATTCTGATGCCTGGTACAACACGGATGAACTTTGAGAACATTATAGGGTCTTTAAAGAAAAATTTTAAGATTTTATTTATTCATTCATGAGAGACACAGAGAAAGGGGCAGAGACACAGGCAGAGGGAGAAGCAGGCTCCCTGCAGGGAGCCTGATGTGAGACTCAGTCCCAGGACCCCGGGATCACAACCTGAGCCAAAGGCAGACATTAAATCACTGAGCTTCCCAGGTGCCCCTTGAGAACATTATGTTAAGTGAAATAAGAGACACTCATAAGAGATAAAACAAATTCTATGTGATCCCACTTATAAGAGGTCCCTAGAGGAGTCAGAGTCACAGAAACAGGAAGTAGGTGGTGGGTGCCAGGGGCTGGGGGGAGGAATTTCATGGGGGAGTTAGTGTTTAATAAATAGGGACAGGGTTTTAATTGAAGAAGATGAAAAGGTTCTGGAGATGAAAGGTGGTGATGGCTGCACAACGGTGTGAATGTACTTAATACCACTGAACTGTACTTAAAATGGTTATAATGATAAATGTTATGTGTATTTTACCACAATTAAAAATCAGGGTTTTTTTTTTTTTAAGATTTATCTTTTTATTGGGGGGGTGGTGCACAGAGAGAGGAGAGAGAGACTCCCAAGCAGACTTTGCCCTGAGTGTGGAATCTGATGTGGGACCCAATCCCACAACCCTGAGATCATGACCTGAACTGAAACCAAGAGTTGGGCACTTAACCGACTGAGCCACTGAGGTGGTCCCAAAAAAATCTTTTTAAAAAAGGTGGACTAGTTTAGGCGATATGCCCTCTGGAAGGGGTGGAGGTGGCGGAGAGAGCAAATAACCTCCCCAAAATGAAGCACAAAGAGCTCCAAGTAGCAAGTCCCAGGCCAAAGGTCATGGGCAGCTCCAGGTGACACTCACCAGGGCGTGGCTGTAGATATTCGCTTCTTTACCAATTTGACAGAGGACAGTGGTTCTCCCCCCAACCCCAGCAACGCCAGGGAAGGTGGCTAGTGACTACAACAAAGAATCGTGACCTTCCTCTAAATGCTCTCACATGCCAGGCCTCTCACCAAGTGTTCCACATGCATTTCTTCATCATTCAGTTGGCAAATCGTTTTCGAACCCCTCCTATGTGTGTGACTCTGTTCTGGGCATGGGGATGTAGTGGGGATGTAGTGGGAATGAGCAGAACAAACACGGTCTACCCTTAGGAGGGGTGGCCACCAATAGACTTTGGATAGAATGCCGTGTAAACACTAGGTGTCTTGAAGGAGGTAAAACGGGGACGACGGTGGCTGAATAGGCTCCAGCCCAAAGGTATCAGGTCTCTGGAACCTGAGAACGTGACCTTCTATGGCAAAGTCTTTGCAAATGGTTAAGGGCAAAGAGATGAGAAGAATATCCTGGATAGTCTAGGTTGGTCCCAACTGGAATGACAAATGTCCTTATAAGAGAGACTCAGAGGGATGGGGCTCCTGGGTGGCTCAGTTAGGTTAAGCATCCCCGACTCTTGATTTTGGCTCAGGTCATCATGAGACTGAGTCCCGCATAGGGCTCCACACTCAGCAGGGAGTCTGCTTGGGATTCTCTCCCTCTGCCTCTACCCTCGCACGCACACGTGCAAACAGAAGGGCACAGGGAGATTCGCCACACTGAAGAGGCTGTGTAAAGACAGAGGAGACACGAGGGATGCGGCCACCAGCCATGGAACGCTAGAGCTACCAGAAGCTGCAAGAGGTAGGCAACAGACTCTGCCCTAGAGCCTTCAGACGTAGCAGAGCCCTGCTGACACCTGGATTTCAGACTTCTGGCCTCCAGAACTATGAGATCATAAATGTGTGCTGATTTAAGCCACCCAGTTCACGGTAAATTGTTACAGTGGCCACAGGAAATTCATACACAGCGTAAGAGGATACAGACAGACCAATCCTTTTAGAATAGGTGGTCTGGGAGGGTTTCTCTAGGGGAGGGCTAGCTGTGTGGACACCTGAGTTTCTTATTAAGCGCGCATGTGTACACACACATGTAACTGGGTTCTATCTAATCCTGACTCCACAGATTGGCTGTGTGTCCCAGGCCTCAGTTTCCCTACCTGCAACTGGAAGTGACTGTAAAAGATGATTTGGGGATCCACCCCAGTGTGGCCTTTTCCTGTGTGTGGCCCGGGGTTGAGGGGGGGTGTCACCGTTTGGGCAGGCTCAAGACTTATGGGTCATCTCTAATCCCTGGGCCATCTGACTGCAGTCTGGCTGCCACCCCAGCCACCACAGTCACCTTTCTGAAGGTCTGTCACTCCCCTGCTCTAATACCCTCCATGGCTCCCCACTGTCCTCAGTCTGGCATCCAGAGCCCTTCAGGAGCTGACCCCTGCCCTCCTCCAGCCATAAAGACCCCCCTTCACAGGGTGTTCTGGACTCCTTCACCCAATGTGTAAATGTTGAAGTTCCTTAGAGCTGGTCCAAGTCATCCCTTCCTCTCCCTCTGTGTATACACCCTGGGATCTCACTCCCTCCAATGGCTTTTGTGACTTTTGCCTCCTGTGTCTCAACAATGCTCCTGATAGGTCCCGCCACCTCCGGGGTGTCCCCCAGGGGCATATCCCAGACCCTCATATTCACCTCACCTCCTTCCTCCCCCTCTCCCTCACCTAATCTGTTGTCAGGTCCTGCCAATAGTCTGTCCTAAATATCTTTCACATCCATTCACTTTTCTCCATCCCATCACCCCAATCTGTGTCAGGCCAGTGATGTAGTAGCCTCCTAGCATTGGTCTTCCTGGTTTCCTTCTGCCCCCCACCCACCTAGCAGTCTACCTTCCACCCAGCAGCCAAAGGCATCTTCCTAAAATTAAATCAGATCATAACCTTCCATTGTTCAGAATCCTCCCGTGGCTCCCCATTACCCTGAACACAATTCAGGTTCCTTCCCACGGACTATAATGCCCTGTGTGCCTGGCCCCTGTGGGACCCTTCCAACCCTCTCCCACCGCTCTCTCTCTTGCTCAATCAACTCCAGCCAATCTGATCACAGGCCAAGTTCATTCCCCCTTCAGAGCCTTTGCACATGCTATTCCCTCCACCTGGCATGTCCTTCCCCCAGGTCTCTACCCACGAGGGCTCCTCCTCATCTTCCAGGCCTACCTCTGTGTGGACAGTCCAGTTTCACCCCACAATCAGCCACTTCCTTTATTGAGTACCATCTGTGTGCAGTGGCTCTCTGGATCATTTCTTTCATCCTCCCAGTAGCCCCTAGAGGCAACAGGGGGGTCTTCTGAGTGGAGTCACGGCAAGAACCTCTACCCCCACCCAGAAAAGTCCCAGCTGATTTCCCTACAATGGAAATGTCTTCCAAAACCATTGAATTGCAACAAGAGAAAGCACCAGCCCTCAAAGGAAGGAGCCTGCTCCAGGTGAGTGGGTGCACAAAAGGGCCAGGCTGGGGAGTTCTAAAGTACCATGCCCACTCCCACCCCATGCCAGATGTGGACTGTGGCTTTTCCCAGGACAGAACACACTCCAAGCAGAAAGAACACACACTGAAGATCCCCAAGTGGCTGTCGCCCTGAGAGGCTCCGTCTTCTCATCTACAAAATGGTAACAATAGTAATAAGTCCATCTGATGCCCATGGGAGGATCCCAATAAATTGGGGAAGTTAAGTCTTCTACTTTCTGTGGCCAGGTTCCTCTTGCCCCCCTACAAAACAAGAACACCAACCCCCCCCCAAAAAATGCTACAAAAAGCTTTGAGGTGCTGCAGCCACCTTGAGGTACTGCGGCCACTTTGAGAAAGAGTTTGGCAGTTCCTCAAAAAGATGAACACAGAATTGGCAGTTCCTCTCCTAGGTATATAATCAAAAGAATGGAAAAATGTATTCTGATATTTGCATATGAATATGCATAGCCGCACTATTCAGAAGAGCCAAAAGGTGGAAACAATCCAAAAGTTCATCAATGAATGAATGGATGAGTATCATGTGGTATATTTGTACAATGGAATACTGCTCAGCCATGAAAAGAACTGAAGTCCTGATCTATGACAGGGATGCCTGGGTGGCTCAGGAATTAAGCGTTTGTCTTCAGCTCAGGGCGTGATCCTGGAGTCCCAGGATCGAGTCCCACATTAGACTCCCTGCATGGAGCCTGGTTCTCCCTCTGCCTGTCTCTGATCTATGACACAACAGTACCCTGAGCGAAAGAAGCCAGATACAAAAGGCTTATAGCATATGATCCCATGTATATGAAATGTCCAGAACAGGCAAATCCAGAGAGACAGCAAGCAGACACGTGGTTGCCAGGGGCTAGGGGAGGAGGAAGGGAGTGACTGCTGATGGGGACAGGATCTCCTTTTGGGGAGATGAAAATGTTTTGGAGCTACATAGAGGTGATGGTTGCAAAACACTGTGAATGTGCTAAATGCCACTGAATTGTTCATTCTTAAATAGTTATTTTATCTTTTTAAGATTTTATTTATTTATTCATGAGAGACAGAGAGAGAGAGAGAGGCAGAGACATAGGCAGAGGGAGAAGCAGGCTCTCTGTAAGGAGCCTGATGCAGGACTCAATCTCAGGACCCCAGGATCATGCCCCAAGCCGAAGGCAGACACTCAACCATTGAGCCACCCAGGTGTCCCGGGACTTTTTGATTTTCTATACCATGAGCACATACTGCCCATTCAAAAATGTTTTAATTAGGGATCCCTGGGTGGCACAGCGGTTTGGCGTCTGCCTTTGGCCCAGGGCATGATCTTGGAGACCCGGGATCAAATCCCACGTCGGGCTCCCCATGCATGGAGCCTGCTTCTCCCTTTGCCTGTCTCTCTCTCTCTCTCTCATTCTGTGACTATCATAAATAAATAAAAATTTAAAAAATGTTTTAATTAAATAGAAAGATGAATCAGTTGTCTGTACAACCCAAAGAATGAGCTCTAATGTAAACTATGGACTTTGACTAATCATAAGGTATCTACATTGGTCCATCAATTGTAAGAAACATATCACCTCAGGGGTCCCTGCATACTTCGGCTCAGGTCACAATCTCAGGGTTTTGGGATTGAGCCTGATTCGGGTTCCCACCAAGGGCAGAGTGCCTGAGATTCTCTTTCACTCGCCCTCTGCCCCTCCCCCTCCACATGCAAATGCAATATATTTTTTTTAAAAAAGAAACATATCACCCTACTGGAAGATGTCAACAGTAGGAGAAATCATAGGGAGTTGAGAGGTGTTTGGGAACTCTATACTTTCTGCACAGTTTTTCTGTAAACATAAACTGTTCTAAAATATAAAATCTGGGCAGCCCGGGTGGCTCAGCAGTTTAGCGCTTGCCTTTGGCCCAGGGCGCGATCCTGGAGTCCCGGGATCGAGTCCCATGTTGGGCTCCGTGCGTAGAGCCTGCTTCTCCCTCTGCCTGTGTCTCTGCCTCTTTCTTTCTCTCTGTGTGTCTCTCATGACTAAATAAATAAAATCTTTAAAAAAAATAAAAATAAAAAAATATAAAATCTATTTAAACGTTACTTTGTTGAGGGGCACCTGGCTGGCTCAGTAGGTAGAGCATGTGACTCTGGATCTCAGGGTTGTGAATTTGAGCCCTGTTGGGTGTGGGGGTTACTTTAGAAGATTTCTTTTTTTTTTTAAGATGTTATTTATTTATTCATTCAGAGAGAGAGAGACACAGGCAGAGGAAGAAGCAGGCTCCATGCGGGGAGCCCGACGTGGGACTCGATCCCGAGACTCCAGGGCCATGCCCTGGACCGAAGGCAGGCACCAAACCGCTGAGCAGCCCAGGGATCCCCATACTTTAGAAGATTTCTAAAAAACTTTTTTAAAAGACTAATTCGTTGAAATTAATGAAAAATGAATGAAGATGCTTCAGTTGGGGAGAGGGTGTTCTGGGGGCTCAAGTGGTTTCCCTCCTTGAGATGGGTGCTGGTGACATGTGTGGGTCCAATTTGCAAAACTCCTGAACTGCTCAGTTGTGGAAGGTGCTCTTTCTTCTACCTATATTATACTTCAACTTAAAAAATTAAAGATAGGGGCACCTGGGTGGTTCAGTCGGTTAAGCATCTGCCTTGGACTTGGGTCCTGATCCCAGAGTCTTGGGATCAAGCCCCCACATCAGGTTCCCTATGCAGTGGGGAGCCTGCTTCTCCCTTTCCCTCTGCCCCTCACCCTGTTGTGCTCTCTCTGTCTCTCTCTCAAATAAATAAGATCTTTTTTAAAAAAATTAAATATAAAATGAAAGGTTGTTTTGGGGCTGCATTGTCTTTTTAAATGTGCATTTCTGACTCAAACAAGCCTGGATTCAAATCACAGCCCTGCCTCTCCCCAAGTAAGCAGACTTGAGTAGAGTCTAGTCCCCTCCCCCAGCCTCCATTTGCTAATCAGTGAAATGGGTTATAATAGTGGGCACTACCCAGAGGCCTGGGTGGCTCAGCAGTTGAACATCTGCCTTTGGCTCGGCATGATCTCCATCGGGGCCCTCATCGGGCTCCCCATAGGGAGCCTGCCTCTCCCCCTACCTGTGTCGCTGCCTCCCTCTGTGCCTCTCTTATGAATGAATGAATAAATAAATAAATAAATAAATAAATAAATAAATAAATCTTTAAAAAATAATAATAGTAATAATAGCAGACACTACGTCTTAAGGTGTTTGGGACACTTCAGTGAGACGAGGTTTGGCAGGCCCTATGCTAGTTTTAGCCATTATTCCTATTTCCATTATTACTATTTTATTGGAGGGAGAGAAATTCAAAGCTGACACTCTCAGGATGCTCTGTGAGGCTGGCAAACCCGCTCCTCTGGTGCATCAGACACCAGGCAAGGACACCCAGGGGCCCCACCTTGGCAGAAGTGGCTCCACCTGTCCTGTCTGGGGCTGGCATTATCTGAAAACCGAGGTGCCAGTGACTGGCTCAGTGGCCCACGCCCATGGAGCGCTGGTTTGTCAGGTTAGCCCGGCCGCCCGGAGGGGACTTGTCATACAAGGTGTGTGGGCTCCTGAGAAGGAATGCAAGACACAACCGCAGCCCCCCCTAGAAACCACATATCTGCCTCTCCTTGACCTGCAGGTCCTGGGGCCCCCCAGCAGTCTGGCAACCAAGCACCCAACACTGGCTCCATTGCCTCACATGCACTCACACTGCCCTGCACTCACTCTGGAAGCCTGTAGTCAGGACAGCCTACCCCCCATCCCTGCTCATGGCACCCCCTTACTGTGCCAAAGGGCTGCCTGACCCCAGAGACTCCTAAACTGTAAGGACCGAGAAGTCTGAGCTGAGAGGCGGCTTACTCCAAATTTCTGGGGTTCCGAAAAGGACTTCAGGGGCAGTTCTGAGGGCAGAGCCAAGTTGGCAAATCAAGGTGGGAAGAAGAGTCTCATCACTGCTTTTGCCTGCAGCTTCCTTGGCCCAAAGGAGACGATAATGGAAGAAAAAATTTTAAAAACCACCAGTAATCTAGATCATTCCAGAACTGCAATTGTCTCTGCCCACCATCTCTACCAAGTGTGGCCACACTTGGGCATGAGCCTCAGAAAGGATTCCATAAAGCTCTGCCTCTTAGTTGTGTGACCTCAGGTGAGTGTCTGCAGCACTCTCTGAGCCTTAATTTCATCATATGCAAGACAGGAACTATATTACCCATTTCACAGGGCTTTGGTGACAATGCCACATTTTTAGTGTGCTCAGCTTGGTGCTTGGCACACAGTGAGCCCTTGATCAAAGGTGCCTCTCACTGATGTTGGGGCTGCCACCATATTCACTACTGTTGCCTAGCCATCTGGGATTTGGAGAATGGAGTCCAAGGCTTGCCAGGGAGGAGGGATGGGGTCTCATTCCCTGTCTGCAGAGTCATCCAAGCCCCTCTGTGGATACCAACCCAGGTCACCGCTGGACACGAGCCCAGAGCTAATGTTACCGCTCAGAAACCCAAGCTGGGCTATCCAGACAGGCCGGGGCCATCGGAAAGCACACAGGATTTTGGGGTCAGACGGGACTGGTTTGTTCAAATCCCAGCTCCCCCACTGTCTCCCTCCCACCTCCCGCCTGAGAGTCCCCAGCTGGCGGTCCTCAGCCACCTGGCATGGTCTGGGCTGGCTAGCCATCCCCTGGTCCAAGCGGGCAGGGAGAGGCCCTGGGACACCAAGCAGCATACATCTCTCCAGCTTCCAGCAAACATCAGCTAGAACCAACTACAGGACCTCACACAACCCTCCCTGCCAACTCTGGGGCCCAGGAGGGCATCTCCTTTGCTCATAGAAGGGCGTTTGAGGCTCTGGGCCTGCCATGGGTGGGCAGAGGCACTGTGAAGGCAGCGGGATGGCAAGCCCCAAGTCCATGAGTGAGATGCTGTGGGGTGACTCCAGCCCTAAGGGGGCGGCACTGGGCAGGGCTGGGATCCCCCGGAGCTGTCCTGATGGGGAGAGCGGGGTCTTCTTGGCGTCCCTTCCCACCACGGATACAGAGAAGGATACAGCCCGGGCGCCCACCGAAAAGACAGCGCTCGCCGCCGCGACCGTCGGGGACCCAGCGCCGCCGAGGTCCTGGGGCTGCGCGGCCCCCGGGCGCGGGGACCTCCCCGCCACGCTGTCCGCGCCCGCGGGGGCGCCTCGGGTTACTGCGCAGCGCCCGGCCGCGCTCGGGGTCCCCCCCCCCCCGCGCTCGCTCACCTCGCGGTCTCGGCCTCCGCCCTCCGTCCCGAGCCGCCTGCACCGCAACCCCGGCTCCGGCTCCCGCCGCGCCGTCGGCCTCCCGGCCCTTTAACCCCGCCCGGCCGAGCCCCGAGGCCCGCCTCCGGCCCGCCCCCCTGGCCCGCCCCTGGCCTGGCCGGCCTCTGGGCGGGGACCCAGGTTGGGCCCCCAGAGATGGGGAGACCCAGAGACAGAGACGTGGGGGCGAGGAGAAGCCCAGGGAGGGAAAGGCACAGAGCCAGAGACGGAGGACTGACAGGTGGAGAGATGGAGACAATGACACGGGCACAGCGAAAGAGACGTGGAAACGCGAAGACCTGGACACGGGCAGCCGCGCACACCATCACACTCCCTGGCCCTCTGCCCGCGCCTGGCGCCAGTTAGTGCCCACATCCCCCTGTGGCCTGCTCCTTAACACCCTCCTCTCAACCCAGTAGCCCTCCAAGCCCCCACCTCGGGATCTGCTCCCAAGCTTGGAAAGGGGTCCCTAAGCCAGCAACCCTGAGGACCCACAGGGCTCCCAGGAATCCTCAGACTCCATCGGCCTATGGGAGCCAGACCTCCTGATCCGTCTGGATCCAACCCACCCTGCTGGGGCTCTACTGCCAGCAGAGGCTTCTTCCTCCAGGTTAATCTCCAGCCTCAACAAAGAGCACTAGACTCTGGTCCTGCTCCTCCCACCCCACCCACCCACTGTCAGCCAACTTGACCATCCCGCTAGGATGTTGTCCTTAACCAATTTATCTTCTCCAAATGGGTCCAGACAGGGTCAGCCCCGCCCCTGGATGTGAAAAGGAGATACCATTCCTGGGTGGGTGGCTGATCTGGGCAAATGGGCAGACAGGTGGAAGGACTCACAGCTGGCCTTTGGCTCTCCACTGCCTCCCTAGGGCCAAACGGCCTTGCACATACTAGACATTCAGGAAATATCTGTCAAAGGAAAAAAAAAATGCACAGGAGACTAGAGAGAGCAAAGGCTCCAGCCATAACTACAGGATCATCTGAAGAAATTAAGGCACATGCTGTGGACTGGAGGAGAGACCTGACTGGCTGGGTTCAGGCAGGGGCCAGGTCAGATCCTGAGAAGCCTGAAGCTGTGAGAAACATCGCCCTCCTCTCAGTGAGCTCCAAAGCCAAAACCACAGAGAACCTAAAGAAGCTAAAGAAAGGGCAAGGAAATTCAGATTTTTTTTTTCCCCAGGATGATCATTCCAAAGCCTTTTGATTTGTCAAAAATAAATTCTTGATGCTTTTACAAGTTACAGGTGAGCGACCCCTGGCTTTGGGGGACAAGCCAAAGTGGGAAGTCTAACCTTGGGGCTGGTTAGCCTGGGGACGGTAGATGGGGCCAAGGGGTGGAGCAGGTCCTGAGCAGTGCTAGGCTCTCAGAGGACCGACCCAGGGGCCAGAACCACACACAAAGCCTGGAGCACAATGGTTAGAGTGTGGACTCTGGAGGCAGACGGTCCAAATGACTCCACTAGCTACTCACTGGGCACCCACCTCAGTAGATTGCTGTAATTTTTTAGGGTAACAGTTGTCACCCAAGGCAATTCTGTCCCCCAGGAGAAAATTTGACAGTGTCTGCAGACACTTTGGTCATCACACCTGGATGCTGGGGTACTACTGGCTTCTAGTGAGTAGAGCCAGGGATGCTGCGAAATATCCTACAGCACACACACAGGATGCCCCTCACAAAAGAGACTGATCCAGCCCCAATGTCAACAACAGTGAGATTGAGAAACCCTCTTTCAAGGTGTAGGGAGCACTTGTGTATTTTAGCATACAGTAAGCTCTAGGCAAGTGCTGACTGCTATTATTAACCATCGTGGAGCTTCCAGCCTTCAGCCCCACCAGCAAGCACTGCTCTGCATGCCCTAGTTCAGAAAAAGCAGTGGCTTCCCAGCCATATCTATGTACAACCTTCAATCAGCAAGTCTTACTTTGGCTGGCTCTGTCTCCCCCTGAGACTGGGGTCTCCCTTAGGGTGGAACCCCAGGCTCAGCTGGTACAGGACTAGACAGTGCTTGGCTCAGAATAAATCCATGTGGTTGAAAGGATGTGCTGTTGAAAGACCCGAGCATTGTTCTAGGTGCTGAGAACATGGCAGAGAATAAAAACAGACTGAACCCTTGCCCTTGTGGATCTGAGGCTTAAGCAGAGTCGGGGAAGGGAAAGAAAATAAACAGGGATCCCTGGGTGGCGCCAGCGGTTTAGCGCCTGCTTTTGGCCCAGGGCGCGATCCTGGAGACCCGGGACGAATCCCACTTCGGGCTCCGGGTGCATGGAGCCTGCTTCCCCCTCTGCCTGTGTCTCTGCCTCTCTCTCTCTCTCTCTGTGTGACTATCATAAATAAATAAAAATTAAAAAAAAAAAAAGAATCAGCTTTGGGATACCTGGGTGGCGCAGCGGTTTAGCGCCTGCCTTTGGCCCAGGGCGCGATCCTGGGGACCCGGGATCGAGTCCTATGTCGGGCTCCCGGTGCATGGAGCCTGCTTCTCCCTCTGCCTGTGTCTCTGCCTCTTTCTCTGTGTGACTATCATAAATAAAAAAAAATTTTTTTTTAAATCTTTAAAAAAAAAAAATAAAATAAAATAAAGAAACATATCCAGCAAGAAGTTTTGACCAGTGAAGAGATGTAACAGGGTTTTGCAACGGGGTAAAGAGGAAGCTGGTATCTGAGTTGGGTGTCAGGTGGCCAGCTGAAACCTAAAACACAAGAATAAAAGTTGAGTCACACTGTACACCTTAAATTTTTGTCAATTTTCCCTTAATGAAGCTGGGGAAGAAAAGAAGGGATGAGTGAATGAAGAAATGTATTTTCACAAGTCTGAACCACACAGAAAATACTCTGGCTCCCAAAATTCGATACAAGTGTCCAACGTCTGATATAAATTATCTTGGCCTGGTAATTTTAGATGGCACATGGAGGAATGTTTTCGATTCATTTTCTATTTTATATATTAATTCACATGAGAGATTTGTTTTGACTCAAAGAAGAAAAAAAATAGACTCACCCTGGACACCAAATCTACTGCCTTGTGGATATAATAGTTATATAAATTTTGCTTTAAAATAAATAAGGCTTGGGTGGCTTCAGTCGGTTAAGTGTCTGCCTTCGGCTCAGGTTGTGATGGGGGGGCAGGTGTCCCTGCTCAGTGGGAAGTCTGCTTCTCCCTCTCCCTCTGCCCTTGCTCCTCCCCAGACTCGCACGCATACACTCTCTCTCGCTCAAATGAATAAATAAAATCTTATAAAAAATAAAATAATAAATCTTCAAAGGAAGACCGCTGAAAGAAAACTATTAGGTAATAAAAGGTAATACATGGATGGAGCATAATCGGTGGCAGATGATTGGGAATAACTAAAATTTCAATATCAGAAGCCATCCGTCTGGAGTAAGACGAAGATGGAGGATGAGGCTGAAGAGTCCCAGATTCGAGTCTGGGAAATATTAGGACACTCAACTCTCTCTAATTCCAGAAAATGAGAGACAGTGGAGCTCATTAAACCTCGGAGGGAATTGTCAAGCCAGTGTAAGATGCCCACTCGTCCTGGCAGGTGATAAATTTGGCTGATGTCTTTTATCCCTCTTTGTTTCAGGAATGTTCTCTTACTGGGTGCTGGGCCCTCTGTGAGGGTGAGAGGGGGCGGTGTTCCTAAGTGAAGAAGAGGCAATACAAATAATTGAAGCCTTGCTGTTTGGAGGAGGCAGAAGGGAAGGCTACGTGAAGGATGTGACATCTGAGCCTGGACTTGAGGGAGAGGTTGGATTTCAACAGAAGCAGGAAAGGGGGTGGGGCTTGGGCACAGAGAAACTGGAGGGTGTGCCTGGGCAGGTGGCTTTCTCTGGCCTTGGGGAGTGAGAGGTGAGGAGGGGTGCAGAAGTGGATGTGAAAGGGCCTTAAAAACCAGTCCCAGTGGCTGAGGGTTGATCTGGCGGGAAATGAGGAACCATGGATGGTGCTTGAGCAGGGGAGGAGCTCCCTTTAATTGGTTTGTTTTAAAGCACATTGGAGCTTATTGATCCTGTTAGGGATTTGTGGATTTTTTTTTTTAAGATTTACCTAGTGGGGCACCTGGGTGGCTCAGTGGTTGAGCATCTGCCTTTGGCTCAGGTCCTGATCTCAGGGTCCCGGGATCAAATTCCGCATCAGGCTTCCAGCAGGGAGCCTGCTTCTCCCTCTGCCTGTGTCTCTGTTTCTCTGTGTGTCTCTCATGAATAAATAAAAATCCTTTTTAAAAATATAAAATTAAAAATAAAGATTTTATTTAGTTATTTCAGAGAGAAAGGGAGAGAGAGTGTGCATGAGTGGTGGGGGGGGGGCAGATGGAGAGGGGAGGCAGAGTCTCTGCTGAGCCTGGAGCCCAACTCAGGGCTGGATCCCATGCTGAGATGGTGATCTGAGCCAAAATCAAGTCAGACACTCAACCGACTGAGCCACCCAGGCGTCCCAGGGTTGTGGATTTTTTAGGGATATGGAGAACATCTGCATTGGTGACTGGCTGGATGTGGGGTTCCAGGCAGCAGCGGAGGAGAGGAAGAGAAGAAAGGCTGTCAGCCCAGCTTCTCTGCCCTCAGAGAAATGAAGACAAGGAAGGAGAAGCAAGTTGAAGGGCCCAGGGATGAGGTGCCACTGCGAGTAGGCTTCCTAGCCCTGTTGCCTTGGGCAGGGCACACAGCCACTGTAAGCCTCTCCCTGTACAGATAAAATGAAGGAGATGACCACAAGATGATGTTTACAGGGTGGTCAGCCCCATGCTTGGCACAAAGCATGGACTAGGCAAACATCAGCCCTTGGAGTGTGGTTTGATTTGGACTCTCCCAGCAGTTCTCATCTGGGACAGATTATCCCCCCAGGGGACATTTAGCAATGTCCAGAGATATTTTCAATTGTCACCTTGTGGAGGGGGAAGATCTACTGGCATCTAGTCACCAGAGGCCAGGGATGCTGCTAAACATCCTCCAGTGCACAGGACAGCCCCCAACACAGAGAATGATCCTTCCACAGATGTCAGCAGTGCCGAGGCTGAGGAGCCTGGTCTGCCAAGAAGAGGCACCAGAAGGCAGCTGGGCCCATCATGAGAAGTGTATCTCTGAGTCACCTGTCTTGGGAAGACATGGATGCCCAGGGATCAAGTGTTAGTGAGATCACTAGAGAGCAGGTGGATAGAGAATTGGGGAGACAGAAGCATTGATCTCAGCTGCATTTAAAGAGAGAACAGCCAGAGGCATGGATCTAGAGGGAGAGATGAGCCACATCTGGGAGGTTGAGGAAGAGTGGTAATAGGTACAGTCACCATGGCCTGTGCCCAGAGGTCAAGTGGCCCGGGGTCTCAGAAGGGACAGGGCTCTGTGGTTCAGGCACCAGTGTCCTCAGCCTGGCAGCAACCAACAAACTACAGTCTGAGTGGGAGGATTAGACTTGGGGGCGGTGGCCAGATTAGGGAGATGGTACCAGAAAAACGTGTGGAAGTGGACAAAGGAGGAGCATGGCAGGAGTGAGGGGAAGAGTTTTTCCTGGGCCTCCAGAAGCTCACAGCAGACTTTTTGGGGGCAGAGATAAAAAGAAGAGCAATCTCCTCAAACACTGTTGGTGAAGATGTAAAATGGTGCAGCCGCTATGAAAAACAGTTTAGCAGTTCCTCAAAAAGCTAAACATAGAATTACCATATGAGCCAGCAATTCCACTCCTAAGTATATAACCAAAAGAAGTGAAAACAGGGACTCAATGTCCCTGCATGTTCATATGCCCAAACATATTCATAGCAGCACTAGTCACAGTCACCAAAAGGTAGAAACAACCCAACCGTCCATCAACGGATAAATAAATAAATAAATAAATAAACAAACGTGGTCCATCCATATGCTGGAACATTACTCAGTCATAAAAAAGAATGAAGCCCAATACACATGACCCCACGGATGACTCTCGAAAACATCATGCTGAGTGAAAAAAGCCAGATTCAAAAGGTTGCACATTGTATGATCCCATTGCTATGAAATGTCTGGAATAGATAAATCCATAGAGACGGAGCACATGAGGGGTCGTCAGTGATTGAGGGACGGAGCAGTGAGGAGTGACGCCCATATCGAAGGAGAATGAGTACAGGATCTCCCCTGGGAATGATGGAAAAATTTTGGAGCTAAGCAGCAGGGATGTGGTCGCACAATATCTGTGAATGTACTAATGCCACTGAATTGTACACTTTAAGACAGTTAACTTTATGTTATGTGAATTTCACTTCAATAAAAGAGAGAGAGAGAGAGTTCCAGCAGGAAACGGAATAGTCAAATGGGGTATTTTGAAAAGAGTTTAATAAAAGCACTATTTCAAAAAGATAGCACAGCCCAGAACCATTACCACCTGGGACATGGGGCTATGGAGCTAAAGCAGTTGCTGGAAAAAAATTTAAAAATAAAAAATAAATAAATAAAGCAGTTGCTGGAACCTGGACTTGATAGAACTATGTGCAAAGAGGGGACTGCCTGGCAAGAGCTGTTGGCTGAGGGACACAGGCAGCCTGTATGGACCACACAGGAGGGGAGAGGAGATGTTAGTGCTCTGGCCTTAGTCTCCTCTCTCTCTCTCCAAAGCCTGCTGTGGCTCCCTATTTGGCCGAACCCAACCAGAAGTCATAAGACAAAGGTTGAGTGGTCCATACAAGTCGGCCTCCCAGGATACAAACTAGGGGGCAGAAGGGTGGAAACAAGACAGAAGATAAATCAGAGATTTGAAGCAAAGGACAGAGCAGTTCAGGGGTGTAGGCTGAGCGGAGGAGCAAACAGCTCCTTCCAACTCGTCACTCGCCACGCTCTTGCTCACTGCCACTTGCAGCCCTTTTGCCAAACCCCTCAAGGCCATCCCTCTTATCTCAAAACGTTTGCACATGCTGTTCCCTCTGCTTGGAATTCTGTTCCCTCTCACCTGCTGGGCTAACTCCTACTTCTCCTTCAGCTATCAGCTCAAAGGCCATTTTCTCTGAGGGTTTCCCTAACTTCTGGGCTCAGTTCAAACCCACACTCGACACAGCCACAGCCCCAGTGTGTCCTCAGTCCCAGCAAACTCACTCTTGGAATGGTTTGTTTAGCTGTGAGCTCTGTGCAGGTAGACGGGCTCCTTCTCACTCTCTGCCTTTTCCCTAGCCCCAGCTGGCACAGAGCACATATTCATTCAACAAACACCAAGTCCCCAGGGAGTACCAGGTGTTTTCTACAGTGCATATTCCTGCTTTCTGGAGAGTCAATAAAGCATAACTAGAAACACATAATTTCACCAAAAAAAAAAAAAAAAGGTTATTCTATGGAATGCATGCTGTGGGGGACAATCCAGCGAGAGTAATGAGATGAGGAAGGGTCTCACTGAGGTGCTATTTGAGCGGAGACCAGATGCAGGGAGGAGTTTAACTGGAGGAAGAGCGGTCGGGGCAGAGAGCACGACCTGTGCAAAGACCCTGAGGCTGGACCCTGCCTGGAGAAACAGCCAAGAGCCCAGTGAGGGGGGAGCAGGGTCAGTGAGGGAGCGAGTGGGAGGAGACAGCGGCTGGAAGGTGACGGGACAGGTCGTGCAGGGCCTGATGAGCCACTGGGAGGGCCTGGGGTTTTCCTCTGGGGGGAAGGTGGCGCCGCGCGGGAGGACGAGCAGGGGAGGAGGCTGCCTTGGCGGGGCAGCGGGTGCGGGCCTAGATTTGAGCGGCTCCCTCTGGCTGCAATTCAACGCTCCGCCTGAAGGGGGCGCGAGAGCGGCAGGAGGAGCCGGGGGAGGAGGCCGCGGCTCGGGACCGCCCAGCCGCGCTGCAGGGCCTGCGTGGGCTAAGGGCGTAGAACTGGGGGTTCGGGGATCCCTGGGTGGCGCAGCGGTTTGGCGCCTGCCTTTGGCCCAGGGCGCGATCCTGGAGATCTAGGATCGAATCCCACGTCGGGCTCCCGGTGCATGGAGCCTGCTTCTCCCTCTGCCTATGTCTCTGCCTCTCTCTCTCTCTCTGTGACTATCATAAATAAATAAAATTAAAAAAAAAAAAAAAAAAAAAGAACTGGGGGTTCGCTGAAAGGTGCCGGGCCCCGCTGAGATGCGGTGTGAGAGAAGGGGGAAAGTCAGGGGCGACGCCAAGGGTTTGGGCCTGGGCCACATCCGGACTGGGACTGCCGTTTTCAACGGAGAAATGAGACTAGCTAGGGGAGAAGGAAAGAAGGGATGGAAAGGAAGATGCCAAACGGGAAGAGACGAGAGATAATCGCAATAAGGGGCCCGGGGCGTCAGGTCACCCCATCGAGACGGGCGGCGAGAGGAGAGGCCCTGGTCCTCAAAAGCTAGAGAGGTGGCCTGCGAGTTCTGCTGGGGAGCAGAGAGCTGGGAGGACCGAGGTGCAAGGACGTTGCCCGCCTGGGCCAGAAGACCTGGGGGTCAGGTCACGCTGGAGGAGGCGTGATGCAGGGCAGGGAACAAGATTACTCCTGGACTCTGCCTGCAGGGACCCAGCCCCCTCCTTCCTCCACACACACACCTGTCTCCATTTCCCCATAGTCGGTGGGGGAATTAATCTCCACCTCCCTCTACCTGGGCCCAGGGCTATGGGATTTGCGAAGTATAACTAAATGGTACCTCATTCCCGCTTCAGAGACAACTAGGCTCCACCTTCGTGCCCCTCACCCCTCAACTAATCAGGCTGGGCAGCTCCCCACATACCTCTACCTATCAGAAACAACTCTTTTGTCCCTTGGCCAATAAGAATGTCCCTTTAGAAGAAGCCTGTGGGTGTCTAGGCCTGGGTCCCCCACTCACCACGATGCTCTAAGGCCTGGAGTACATCTCTTAGCATCCCTGTGCCTCTTTCTTTTCAACTGTAAAATGAGTGTTCATCTTCCTTCCCTCTTAAGGTGGGCCTGAGGCTCCAACCTGAAAGTGACCTCTGAGGAGAGATTAGAAGGGTTAGAAGCCAGATCCTGAAAGTTCTAATATATGCACTACAGAAAGAAGAGGGAAGGGTTAAGGGTGCCCCCCAACAGAGGGACCAGAAGGAGAAGACCTATGCCTGGAAGCAAGGAAGTGCCTGGCCCATGCCTGTTTGGGGCACCGGAAGTCACCCTGCCTCTTGCTGTGCTGATATAAACTGTAGAACGGAGAGGAGGAATAAGTGGGTGGGGGCAGAGGTGACCTCCACCAGGGAATCAGTTGTGGTTCATGACCACAGGCTCCCCCAGGCTGATTCAGCAAGACTCTCTGTTGTCAAAAGTCAGCTCCCCAAAGAGCAAAGCAACCGAGCAGCAAACTGCCCCCACCCCCAGAGGATCTCCCTTAGGAATCTCTCCTCCCTAGCTTCCAGAAGGGTTAAGCTTCAGGAGACTTCTCAAAAATGCTTGTAGGGTGGATCCGGTCACAACTGCTGTGTAACTGTGACTTTTAGTGACGTACTTTACCCCCCACCCAAGTCTCAGGCGACCACTTTTTTGTTGGTTTGATCCATCATAAATCAGAAGTATAATATAGGTTCCATCCTCCTCCTACATTACCATGTTGATTCTTCACAGTAAAGGAAGGACTTGGATTATGATCATTTATAGGTAGAGAGATGATGGCTCCGAGGAAAGAAGCAACTTGCCCAAGTTGGGAGTTAAACACAGATCTGTCAGATTCCAGAGTTGGAGAGACTATGAATCTTTTTTTTTTTTTTTTTTTAAGATTTTATTTATTTCAGACAGAACACAAGAGGGGCAGGCACAGAGGGAGAAGCAGACTCCCAGCTGAGCAAGGAGCCAAATGTGGGGCTTGATCCCAAGAGCCTGGGATCATGACCTGAGCTGAAGGCAGATGCTTAACTAACTGAGCCGCCCAGGTGCCCCTAAAGGGGTGCCCCAATCCTAATCCCCTCCTTAGCAAGTGTCTGGTACCCAGGGGTCACTAAGCAGACAGGGGTTATTCTGATGGTCAATAGCACAGAATGGTGTGGGGAGACTCCCCTTCCTTGGCTATAAAATGGGGACTTAGATTTCTTCAGTTGGAATTCTCTCTTCACTGGCTCTGTGAGGCAACAGAGATATAAAGTGTTTGGTGGTCCCTTAAAAAGTTAAACACAGAGGTACCATATGGCCCAGCCAATCCACTTCTAGGTACAGACCCCAAAGAATTGAAAACAGTATCAAGTATGTGTACACACATGTTCACAGCAGCACTATTCACAATAGCCAAAACTGGAAACACCTGAAATGTCCATGAAATCACGAATGGATAAACAAAATGCCCCCTACACACACAATGGAATGTTATTCAGCTGTAAAAAGGAATTGGAGCCCTGACACACACTACAACATGGATGAATCTCAGGAGCATCACATTGAATGAAAGAAGCCAATCACCAAAGTCACATAGTGTATGATCCCATTTATAAGCAAGGTCCAGAATAGGTAATTCTTAGAGACAAAAAAAGCAGAGGGTGGTTGCCAGGGGCTGAAAGGAGGGGAAATGCGAAGTCATTACATAATCAGCATGGAGTTTCCATCCAGGGCGATGAAAATGTTCTGGAACCAGAGAGGGGTGATGGTTGCACAACACTGTAAATATACTAAATGCCACTGTACTATTCTCTTTTTTAAAATTATTAATTTGGGTGCCTGGGTGACTCAGTGTTTAAGCATCTGCCTTTGGCTCAGGTCGTGATCCCAGGGTCCTGGGATGGAGTCCCGCATCGGGCTTCCCACAGGGAGCCTACTTCTCCCTCTACCTGTGTCTCTGCCTCTCTCAGTGTCTCTCATGAATAAATAAATAAAATATTTTTAAAAATAAAATAAAAATGATTAATTTTACATTACATGAATTTCACTGCAATAATAAATACATAGCAAATAAATCAATGGTGGGAAGTGAGTTGATATGATTTTATACCACTGATTCCTTGGCTCAGGCCATGAGATAGACACATGATTATTGTTTTAGATTGAAGAAATCAAGGCACAGAGAGGGGAGGTGCTCCACCTAGGGAGAGGGAAGTCGGAACTGGACATGGGGTCTCCCTGACCTCAAGCAGATTTCCATCCCTCTGCGTGGGAGCCATGCAGGTGACAGACACCCACACGGAGTTTACCACCCTTGGGTACAGGTGTCTCAGCGAGAGGGCAGATGGCAGAAGCCAGGGTATTGGCCGGCTTGACCTGGTTCTTTTCCCCTGGCCTAGGAGGAGCCAGCAAGGGAGGCCCAGGGCTAAGGGGCTGTCCTTTGTTCAGACAGCAAATCTGTCATTGTCACCTCTCTGTGCCCAGTTCTGTGCTGGATGCCTTAGGAAGAGAAGACTCAGGCCTAGAGCCTGCATTCAAGAAGCCCTCGGTCTGGAAAATATAGAGTTGGACACAGATACTCCCAACCTCTCAGGGTCAGGGCTGAGCCAGAGAAAGAACCCTAGAGCTAGAAAAGCCAAGAGGAGAAAGCCAGAGGAGAAGGAAAGGCCTCCCAAAACCAGGATACTTGGAGATAGGTTTTGAAGTACGTATAGAAGCCCATCAGATCAAATGAAAAAGCTCTACTAGTGGGAAGGCAAAGAGATATAAGCCCTCGGGAGGAGAAATTGGTAATATCTGGCAAAAATATATACACATTTATCCATTTAGGGGAATATATCCCAATGATTCCCTTGCAAAAGTAAGAAAAGGCAAATGAACATGGCTTTTCATAAGAGCATTATTTAAAATATCAAAAGACTGGAAATAGCCCATAAGCCCATCAATAGGAAATGGTTGAATAAACCAAGGCACAGCTACATGATGGAGTCCTTTGCAGCTGTAAAAAGGAATGAGGAATCTCTCTCTATCCTAGCATGAAGAGATCTCCAGGAAACAATATTAAAGTGGAAAAACAGGGAAGTGGGAGATAGAGAGACCATGAAAAATTACAAATGATTACCTAAAGAAGAGGAAAAGAACATGATGAAAAGTACATGAATAGAAGCTAGATGTTTCTCTATATACCTTGTTTTGCAGATTTGACTTTAGAATCATGTAAATATCTTACATAATTCTAAGGTAATATTAAATTCAAAAAATAATTCCCTCACTTCACACCCATTAGGATGGCTATTATAAAAAAGAAAATAATGAATGTTGGCAATAATGTAGAGAAATTGGAACCCTTGTGAACCACTGGTGGGAATATAAGATGGTGCAACCACTATGGCAAACAGTGTGGCAATTTCTTAAAAAATTAAACATATAAAAAAAAAAGAAAAAAAAATTAAACATATAATTACCACACGATCCAGCAATTCCACTTCTGGGTATATACCAAAAGAAAAGAAAACAGCAACTCAACTCAAACAAGTATTTGTCCACTCAGGTTCACAGCAGTACTATTCACAATAAGCCCAAAGAGGGGGCAGCCTGGGTGGCTCAGCGGTTTAGCACCGCCTTCAGCCCAGGGTGTGATCCTGGAGACCCCGGATCAAGTCCCACGTCGGGCTCCCTGCATGGAGCCTGCTTCTCCCTCTGCCTGTATCTGCCTCTCTCTCTCTCTCTCTCTCTCTCTGTGTGTGTGTGTGTGTGTGTGTCTCCCATGAATAAATAAATAAAATCTTAAAAAAAAAAAGCCCAAAGAGGAAACAACCCAAATGTCCATCAACAAATGAATGGATAAACAAAATGCGGTCTATCTATATGATGGAATTTTGTTCAGCCTGAAAAGGAAAAAAACAGGGACGTCTGAGTGGCTCAGTTGGTAAAGCATACAACTCTTGATTTTGGCTCAGGTCATGATCTTGGTTCCAGGCTAGGCATGGAACATGCATGGGATTCTCTCTCTCCCTCTCCCTCTCTCTTGGTCTCTCAAAAAAAAAAAAAAAAGGAAAACATCTGACCCAGGACAACATGGATGAACCTTAAAGATATTATGCTAAGTGGGGACGGAGTTTCTGTGTGGGAAGATGAGAAAGTTCTGGGGATAAATATGGTGGTAGTTGTATAACAATGTAAATGTACTTAATTCTTCTGAACTGTACACATAAAATGGTTCAAATAATAAGGTTTATATTATGTATATTTCACAATTTAAAAAAGTAATGGGACATTACCTTATTTGAAAGGCCCAGCTACTCTAAGTTGAATTTGTTATAATACAATATTTCAGAGATATTTTTAAACAGAAGGGTGGAATCATGAGATGAATTTTTCAACAATCGTAACAAATTAATAATAATAATTACAATATTAATCCTATCGTTTTAGATATTTTCTAGTTATGTAATGTTTCTTGTTACACAGTAATGTATAATCTTATCATGAGATGTGTTTTTTTTTGTTGGTGCTGTTGTAAGTTAAAACTTCCTGCTCTTAAAAAAAATTCCTTAAAAATCAAAAAGTTCAGGTGAATGGTACAAATGTGCATAAAGAAACTACTTCAAGTGACCTAATAAATAGCACAGTAATTTGATAGCACACCCACAGTGGGATATGCCCAAAGGATGAAAAGAACCAGAGAGAGAAAGGCTTAAACCAGTTTCCAATAATCATATTGTTTCAGGCACCATTGGCATGTTATTGTAAGATTGATGTCCGTGATTGTGGAATGAAGCAAATTGGGAATTTGGATTTCCAGTGTGAGGAAAAAGAAAATATAGGTATAAGGTCGATCAGTTTAAGTAAGAACCATGTAATTCTGAATAAGAATTGGAAGTATCAGCATAAATTCATGACGTATTTTTTTTTAGATTTTATTTATTTATTCATGAGAGACACACAGAGAGAGAGAGAGAGAGAGAGAGAGAGAGAGAGGTAGGGACATAGGCAGAGGGAGAAGCAGGCTCCATGCAGGGAGCCTGATGCAGGACTCGATCCCAGGACTCCAGGATCACACCCTGGACCAAAGGCAGATTCAACCACTGAGCCACCCAGGGATCCCCAATGTATTTTATTTTTAAAATGATAGGGGGATGCACCTGGGTGGCTCAGTCAGTTAAGCACCAGACTCTTGATTTTGGCTCAGGTCATGATCTCAGGGGTCATGAGATGAGCCCCACATCTGGCTCCATGCAGGGGCATGGGACGTGGAGCCTGCTTGGGATTCTCCCTCTCCCTTTCTCCCTCTCTGCCCCTCCCCCCACTCACACCCACATTCTAACTCTCTCAAAAAAGTTTTAAATAAATAATCAAAAAGAAAAAATGGTATGGGATTTCCTATTTCTGTCCAATGAAAAGTCCTAGAACCAACAACTAACCCAGCAGCCATGAGCACCTTTATCACCTTGATTGCTATCTCTAAGTACCACTTTCCAATCAAAGAAAGAAGGGCTCCCTGGGGAAATGGTTGATTTCCCAGGCTTGTGGCAGGAAATATACAAGATTATCTTGTTACATCATAAAGCAAGAAACAGTCTTGTCAAAAGAACTCAGGAGTCAAAGTGAAGAGGCTCCCACTGGCCAAAGAAGACATAGTAGTTTGAATATTATAATTTTTTTAAACAGCAATGTATTGACACATTTCAATAGTTTAAATCCATGATCTGTAAAAATATGGGGGGAGAGGGAAATCTCATTATTTACCCTTGGAGGATTTTAAGGAGCCCAGTAACGACTCGGAAAACCAGGGAAGGAAAGATAACAAGCCTTGATCTTGTCTTTCCATGTGAATTGTATCACTGGGAAACCAAATGGTAGATGAGAGGTTGTTTCTCTCTCTAGACGTGTTCCAGCTAATAAATAAAGAAGGAATAAATCATCCCAATACCACTCTGTTGTAGCTGCTAGCAGATTAGTAGGGCTAGGCAATGATCACCAATGGCAGAGAACATCACAGAAGAGAGGCAGTCGGTGGCAGTTATGGAAAAAATAACTGTCAATTGGATGATGGATACATATGGAGATTCACTATATAATTCTCTCTACTTTTGAATATATTTCTTCTGTTTAGAAAATAGTGGGCAGCCCCGGTGGCCCAGAGGCTTAGCGCCACCTTCAGCCCAGGACCTGATCCTGGAGACCCGGGATCAAGTCCCACATCGGGCTCCCTGCATGGGGCCTGCTTCTCCCTCTGCCTGTGTCTCTGTCTCTTTCTCTCTGTGTGCCTCTCATGAATAAATAAATAAAATATTTTAAAAAAGAAAAGAAAAGAAAAGAGTGGTTAAAGCCCTTTGCCCTGTGTCATTCTCTCATAGCAGGATGACAACAGCTAGGAGCCGTAGGTGCTCAGTAAATATTCCCCAGGGTGTACCAACATCTAGCCCCACTTACTCCACACTCATTCTTGGCCTCTAGCATACCGCCAAGGGCTGAGCTCACGATTTCACTAAAATATCTCATGTCCTCAGTTACAAAACTCCCTCCTCTCCAGTTCTAGGACCAGGTGTTGAGAGATTAAATCTCACCTCTATTCTCCTAGAAAGATGCAACTGAAGTCAACTTCTCCCTGCCAGCCCCTGGCTGGAGGCTGTGGGGTCATTGACTCACACTACAACTTTGCTTTTTCCTTTACCAAATTGGGTTCTACCAATTCTGGGGCTAGTCTACCTGGCTTCAGTGATCTGGCTGTGGTTCCAGACTGGCTGAAGGCCCAGCCCTGAAGCCCAGCTGGCTGCTGTGAGGGCAAGGCCAGCAGGGAAGCCTTGGCTTAGACAAATACCCCAGATACAGAAATAATACATGCCTGTGAATCCAGACTCATACAGGAAACGTGACTCCAGCCATCATAGATTATCCTCTGGGCTGGGACCTCTGCTGGGGAGGCTGGGGCCGGTGGCTGAGTGAGCACAAAAAAATCTACTCATTGCCCAATTTCCCCATGCAAGGATGGTCTATGCAGTCATTTAGCTCCCAAAATAACCCTATGAGGTTGGTACTATTCTCCCATTCTGGAGAGAGACAAATGAGAGCTAGAGATTAAGCCACTCACTCCAGCTAGTAAGCAGCAGAGTGAGGATTTGGACTTGGCTTAAATGGCTCAGCTCAACTTTTTATTGAAAGTCCACATATATTTGAAGGAAATGAAATCACTATCCCAAAGAGATATCTGCACCTTCATATTCTCTGCAGTATGATTCACCATCATTAAGAAGTGGAAACAGGGATCCCTGGGTGGCGCAGCGGTTTGGCGCCTGCCTTTGGCCCAGGGCATGATCCTGGAGACCCCGGATTGAATCCCACGTCCGGCTCCCTGTGCATGGAGCCTGCTTCTCCCTCTGCCTGTGTCTCTGCCTCTCTCTCTCTCTCTGTATGACTATCATAAATAAATAAAAATTTTTTTAAAAAAAGTGGAAACAACCTAAGAGTCTCTCAGTAAATGAATAGACTTTTTAAAAGGTGGTATACATATGTAATGGAGTATTATTCAGCCATAGAAAAAAAGGAAATCCTGCAACAGCATGAATGGAAGCTAAGGGCATTATCCTAAGGGAAATAAGCCAGACAAAGACAAAGACTGTGTGATCTTATTTATGTGTGGAAACTAAAAAAACAAATAAAATGAACTCATAGAAGCAGAGTAGTAGTTGCCAGGGGTTGAGGATGGGGAAACGGGGAGATGCTGGTCAGAGGGTACAAACTTCTAGTTACAAGATACGTAAGGTCTGAGGATCCAATGTCCAGCAATGTCACTCTAGTTAACAGTACTGATCGTAACACTTGAAAGTTGCTAAGGGAGTAGGTCTTAAAAGTTCTCACCACACACACACAAAAAAAAAAAAAAAAAAAAAAAGGAAAAGAAAGAAAGAAAAGATAACTATGTGAGGTGATGGGATGTGTTAACTAACCTTATTGTGGTAAACATTTTGCAACATACACATATCAAATCATCATGTTGCACTACTTACACTTACACAATGTTACATGTCATTTATATCTCAATAAAGCTGGGGGAGGGGAAGCCATGTATTAAATACTTCGGTTTTGCAGGTCAGATGGTCTCTGCTGCTGAGATCCAACTCTGCCATTGCAGCATGAGGACAGTCATAGACAATACGTAAGTGAATGGGGGAGGATGTGCTCTAGTAATTTACTTACATAAATTTCTTTGTTTATTTACACAAATTGTGGCACATCTCTACAATGGAATATTATTCAGCCAGAAAAAAAGAATGATCCATGATAAGAAGTACCAATTCATGCCACAACACAGATGAGCCTCATAAATGTTATCCTGAGTGAAAAAGCAGCCAGACACCAAAAGTCACATAGTATCTGAGTCCATGTATGTGAAACGTCCAAAACTGGCAAACACATAGAGATAGAGAGCAGGTCAGTGGTTCCCAGAAGCTGGGAGACAAGTGATGGTGACTGCTAATGGGTACAGGGTTTTATTTCCGGGTGATGGAAATGTTCTGGAACCAGACAGAGGTGATGGTTGCACATTATGAATGTACTACATGCTATAAAATTATACACTTTCGGGGTTTTTTAAGATTTTATTTATTTATTCATGAGAGACACAGAGAGAGAGGCAGAGACATAGGCAGAGGGAGAAGCAGGCTCCCCTCAGGGAGCCTGATGCGGGACTCGACGATCCCAGGGCCCCAGGATCACGACCTGAGCCGAAGGCAGATGCTCAACCACTGAACCACCCAGGTGCCCCAAATTATACACTTTTAAATGGTTCAGTTTATATTGAGTGGATTTCACCTTGAAAAAACCCCAAAAGCAAAAAAAGACATTGTATACATAACAGGCTGTCGTCTGCAGACTCCTGTTCTACATCTCTTAACAAAACCCAGAGCTGAAGAAAAAAAAAAAAAAATGCAGGAATATAAAATCTTAGCTTAAAGCCCTGCATACCGCAGTTTTTATTATTAAAGATATTATTATTATCAGGGTCTTCGTGACTATTCTTCTGCTACCAAAGTGAACATGGTTAACTCTGAAGTTGGCCCCAAGCCCAGTCTTGCCCAACTTCCTCTTCCTCTGGCCATGATCCCACCTTCACTTCAGATCCAGGGCCCAGGGCTGGATCAAGGCTACCTCCATTAGAGCTGTCCCCAGGCCCCAGACAATGACTATTCTCTTGAGACTAGTGGTCTCTCTGCAGCCTGGAGGGGCTTTGACCTGACAGGTGGTCCTCAGGAGTTATAAGGGAAGTAGGGGCAGGGAGTGGTGATTCGTCACGGGAATCCCAGCCTTTCTTGTAAGTCCCAGGCCCAGCCCAGCCCAGGCCCTTTGGAGTGTGGGTGCCTGCATGTGTATGTGTACGTGTTCATGTGTTTCAGAATCCAATCCCAAACTGACCCCACATCCTCAATCAGGACTTTTTATGCACTCAGCAATACTTCCCTGCTACCCACCTGGGCCCTGGCCTGTGCCAGGTACTTCTGGGCACTGTAAGAGGACTCTGCATGTCCTAGTATGGGGGAGATGGAACCTGACAGAGAAACTCCTAGCCCTGTATGAATGGGCCCAAGTCAAAGGGAGGTACCTTGGGCCAGAGAGCCAGGATGGGAAAAGGGGGGAACCAGGGGTAATCAGGGAGGCTTCCTGGAGGAAGGGTCCTACCCCAGGACACAAATCCCAGACAGGCTCTGAGGGAAATGCTGGCCAGCCATGACATGCCTCTAGCTTGGACTCTACCTAGCCTCTGCCACCAATTCCAAGCTTCAAAAGGGAATCAAGGCCGGCTGGCTGGCTGGCTGGCCGGCTGGCCCAGGAATTCTTGGGTGTGAAGTCACTCCACAGCAAGTCTGCAAACAGGTCCCCAGTGTGAATTACTCTGACCTTGACCCAGACACAGAATAGTGGAGTACTCCCCAGGTTTCAGCTATGTGACCTTGAGCAAGTTACTTAACCCCTCTGAGCTTACTTTCCTGCTGGGTAAAATGAGCATAAATGGATGGTGACATAAAGCCAGAAGGGTCCCCTGAGGCTACAATCGGAGAGAGACAAACCCAGCATCCATACGCCAAGGCAAAGTCATTGCTAGGTGGACACTAGGTGGGGATCTCCTTAGCCACCCCATTTTGGGAGCACTAGCGGTAAAGCAAAGGAGACAAAGGCAGGATCACAATTCCTGATTTTAACTTTCACCTCTGACACTAGTATGCCTCAGCACTGGGCTGTTCTTGATCCTGTCTTTCTCTAAACCGTTGGTATTTTGTTTAACATGGATTTTTTTTTTTTTGCATCCACTTTGGTCTTTTAAAATATCACATTAAAATATGACTTGATGGGGGATCCCTGGGTGGCTCAACGGTTTAGCGCCTGCCTTTAGGACCTGCTCAGGACATGTCCTGGAGACCCGGGATCGAGTCCTGCGTAGGGCTCCCTGCATGGAGCCTGCTTCTCCCTCTGCCTGGGTCTCTCTCTCTCTCTCTCTCTCTCTCTGTGTGTGTGTGTGTGTGTGTGTGTGTGTGTGTGTCTGTGTCTCTCATGAATAAATAAGTAAAATCTTTTTAAAATATATGACTTGGGATCCCTGGGTGGCGCAGCAGTTTGGCGCCTGCCTTTGGCCCAGGGCGCGATCCTGGAGACCCGGGATCGAATCCCACATCAGGCTCCCGGTGCATGGAGCCTGCTTCTCCCTCTGCCTGTGTCTCTGCCTCTCTCTCTCTCTCTCTCTCTCTCTCTCTCTGTGACTATCATAAGTAAATACAAATTTTTAAAAAATTAAAAAATATATATATGACTTTAAAATATATATATATATGACTTGATGACAGATGTTCAGCAACACCTTCAATTTTACACCCTAGGTGAATGCCTTCCTCTCCTCACTCAGCCCTCCCACCAGGTAGACACGCAGTCCAAATCCTCCATGTGGTTTTACCAGGCAGAGCCACCTTCTCTCCCTGCCCCCTCTTCCCCGCCCCTTTCCCCAAATCCTTGGAAACTGGGACACAGAGATTTCATTGGAATCCCCTGGGGAGTGGCCTCCATCCCCTCCCTCCCAGGGCACCTTACTTCCTGAGCCCCCACTGTGTGATGCTGGGTCCCCAGAGAGAGGATACTCTATATCTGCAGAAGCCCCCCCCTTCCCCCTGGGGAATCCCAGGTCTGGCTCAGCCTGGGCATTCCCAGGCCCGCCCAGGGTCCGCCCCATGCTGAGTCCTCAGCCTGGTGGGCCTCCTGGAAACTCCCCAGGCTGGTTTCGGGGTGGGAGGCCCACAATGAAGCAATTCACACCGCAGCCCCAACCACTTGGAGCCCATCCCACCTGACACTGGGATAAAGGGGAGGCAGGTTCATCAGTACAGGACTCAGCCACCCACACTGCACCAGAAAAGAGGAGGACCCCTCACTGTCAACCCAGGTGAGCCCAGAAGCCAGCTTCTGGGACAAAGCCAGGGTCCTGAATGCTCCAACCCCATCCCTGCTCCCCCGCTACCTTTGGATGCTTGGGCCCAGGACCTGGAACTGGGTAAGAGGTGATAGCTCCTGATCCCAGGGGCTCAGAGCAGGCTTCATCAAAAACAATCCCTAGCCCTTGCACCCACCCTTTGCCTGAGATTGAGATGCTGGCAGCAAAGAAGGCAAGAGGCAGTCCCAACACAAGGTCTTTCCTTCTCTCTTCTCCACCAGCACAGCCGGTCTTACCAGTTGGGCAGGCAGGTGAGAGTCCCCTCTGGTGGCCAGCTGCAGCTCCAGAATAATAATCACAGGAAGTGAGTAGGGCTTGCTGGACTGGCCTCAGTCTACCTCTCTTGGGAATGGGCAGAGTTGTTGGAGTGTAAACTACTTGGGCTCCAGGCTCCTCCTGGGATGGGCCTGGCTTGCTGACCCTTGACCTCAGCCTGGGAGGGACAGGATAGGATGGGAGAGCCCCTGAAATCCAGATGACCTTGACCCATGGCACTCTGTTTCCATGCTTCCACTACCTCCCGCCCACAGCTCCGCAAGGGGCAGCCATGTCATTCACCCCTGGACTTTGACAGTAGCCAAAGGCACTGCTCAGTTCTCCATGCCTATCCTCTTCCAGTTCTGCCAAGGTCTCAGCTAAGGTCAACTGGAAATGCCCCTCAGAAGCTGGAACCCCCCAATGGTGGCCCAGGGTGTCCTCTGGATCCTGCTCGGATTGCTGCTGCGGCTGGAGCCAGGGACAGGTGGGTCAGAAGGCAGAGATCTGGGGCCAGGACTCAGTGCTGCAAAAGTGGACTGCTGCCCCCTCTGTGTCCAGCCCTGTACAGGGTGACGCTGGATACTTCAGGAGGCCCCAGTCCCAAAGAACCTCCAGTCTCCAGATGCTCTCCGTGAGGTCAGGACAGGAGCTAGGGGAAGGGCTTGGGGCCAGAAGAGCAAAAATCAGGAAAGTTTCCTGGAGGAGACAACATAGATTTATGTTGAAGGATAAAAACTCTACTTGATGGAGAAACAGGAAAGGGCATTTTAGGCAAAGAAAAGAACAAAGTTATAGAGGAATCATAGTGTGGACTGTCTGGAGAAGAACCTAGATTCTGGACAGTGTAAGGATTAAAACTTCCCGGGTTCAAATCCTGCCTCTGCCACTTCCTAGTTGTGTAACCCTATGCAGATGATTCAACTTCTCTGTGCTCACAGGGTCATTGTGAGGATTAAAGAGGTTAAATTTTATAAGTCACCTAGAATGGTGCCTGACACATAGTCAATGTTTAATAATTATCAGCTATCATTCAACATCCCACTCAGCTCTGAGCCCAGCATTCCTAGGTTCCAGGTTCAGCCACTGACATTTCCCTCACTGGGCACAAGCCCACTCTCTCCCCCGGCCATCCCTAGAGACACCTTTCCCTCTAAAATCCCCCAAACTCCAATCCATCACGAAGAACTGTCCATTTTCCCCTCAAAACACCTGGGAACTCTGCCCATTTTTGTCTATCACACTGCTTCCACCCCGGCTTCGGCCACCTTCATTGCTTACACCCACACTGTGTCCCCTTCCCTACTCTAGCCTCCTCCAAGTCTGCACTCCACAGGGTGGCCAAAGGGGCAATCTTAGAATATTAGCCAGGCCATGTCTCTCTCCTGCTCATGAACCTGCCATGGCTCCCCAGTGCTCACTGATCGTCTAAGCTCCTTAACCTGTTATCTGTGCCTCAGTCTCCTCATCTACACAAGGACAGTGGTGGTGGTCATAGGGTTGTCTGATGAAGAGTTGGGGGCACTGAGAAAATGTGGAAGCAGCAGGGAGAGGAACAAGGGGGTGCTGGGCCACTGGACTAATGTTGTTCCTCCTCCTGCAGCAACCCTACCCCTGCTCATGGACTCTGTCATCCAGGCCCTAGCTGAGCTGGAGCAGAAGGTACCAGCCACCAAGGAGAGCCACGTGGCTTCTGCGTGGCTGCTGTTAGTCCAGGACTCTGGCCCCCGTGATCTCCTCCATCACTTCCTGCTGGAGCGGCAAAATCTCAAAGCCACCAATCTGGATCCCTACCAACTGAGCCCAGAGCTTAGAGGCCTCACCAAGGACATGGCCCACCATGGTATTCGGGACAGGCAGGAATACGGAGTGGTGCTGGCACCCGATGGCTCAACAGTGGCTGTGGAGCCTCTTCTGGCAGGACTGGAGGCAGGGCTACAGGGTCGCAGGGTTGTAAACCTGCCCTTGGACAGCACAGCCACCCCTCTGGATGCTGGAACCACCTTTCCTGATGTAAGAGCCACATCCCTAGAACCCAGGGATGCCCCCCCAGATGTCACCTCTGCAGATGTTGGAGCCACATCTCCAAATATTAGAGCCACCGATCTCGATGTCAAACCCACCTCTACAGGTATTAGACCTGGCTCTCCAGATGTCCCAGTCACCTCTCCAGATGTCCACACTTCCTTGCCAGGTGCCAAAGCCAGGTCCCCAACCACTGTGGACAGCCTCCTGGTGGTCACCCTGGCCAGAGACCTGGGTCTGGCCTTCCTCCAGGGCCCTCAGACCTGGAGCCATGCAGGCCTGGGGACTGAGGGTTGCTGGGATCAGCTATCTGCCCCCCGGACCTTCACACTCTTACACTCTGGGGCATCGCCAGTCACCATGGCCTTTCTCAATGGGGCGCTGGATGGAGTCCTCCTTGGAGATTATCTCAGCCGAACCCCTGAGCCTAGGCCACCTCTCAGCCACCTGCTGAGCGAATACTATGGAGCCGGGGTGGCTGGAGATCCAGGATTTCGCAGCAACTTCCGACGGCAGAACACAGCTGCTCTAACTTCAACCCCCACCTTGACCCAGCAGGTATGGGGGGCCCTCATCCTGCTACAGAGGCTGGAGCCAACACACCCTCAGCTGAGGGGCATGAGCCAAGAACAGCTGGCAGAGGTGGCCACCAATGCTACCAAGGAATTCACTGAGGCCTTCCTGGGTGAGAAGGGTCCCCACACCCTATGACCCTCACCCCCCAACACAGATACAGACACTCATAGCTTCATTGGGTCAGGGGGATCCAGGACCGATTCCAGAGGGAGAAATAGCAGTTCAGGCTGGGGAGCCAGGGCAGCTGCACAGGTAAGGAAAGGCTAGATTTGAGTCTTAAAGGATGAATAAAAGTTCATCCTCCCCCCCCCCCCAAAAAAAAGGCTGGGGGAGGTAGAGGGCATTTGAGGAGGTGGGCTCAGCACATACAAAGGCACAGAGGTTCAAGTGGAAGTTCAGCCAGTTACTCCTGTGCATCTTTAGGGAAGTTGCTTCACTTCTCCGAAACTCACCTTCTTTAGTGAAGCCTGGGAAGATCATTGGTTCCTCTTGGATGTGCTGGGTGGCTTAAAGACGAAGCAAGTAAAGCAAGTAGCACACATCAGAGTATGATAAATGGGGGCTGAAATTCCTCTTTTCTCACTGTGGCTGTCCCTCCCCTAGAACTCAGAGCAGAGCCAGCTGCAGAGTGTTGAGCCCTGGATTGCAAAGGGCCTTAAAATAAGAGCTAAGATTCGTGGGGTTCATCCTTAAGGTGATGGGAAGCATAGCAGATACTGCAACAGGACTGAGATGCTGTTAAATTTTAGTTTGGATCCCAGTGGGGGGGCGGGGGTGTCTGGTGCGAGATGGACCTGTCCTCAAGTCTGGAGGGATGGTCCATATGTGCGTTCTAATGGGGGTGTAGGCGGCGGGCAGAGAAATGCTGGCTGACCCCAGCCCTGGACTTCCTTCTCTGCAGGGTGCCCGGCCATCCACCCCCGTTGCCGCTGGGGCGCCGCGCCCTATCGGGGCAGCCCGAGGTCGCTGCAGCTGCCACTCGGGTTCCTGTACGTGCATCACACATACATTCCCGCGCCACCCTGCACGGATTTCGCGCACTGCGCCGCCGACATGCGCTCTATGCAGCACTTCCACCAGGATACCCGGGGTTGGGACGACATTGGCTACAGGTAAGCTGCGCCGGTGGGCTCGGGAACCTCTTAGGTGAGAGACGGGGTGGGCGGGGCGTGACCAGGGGGCGGGGCTTGGACTGGAGCCAAGGGAGCGGGCCGGAGGAGGAGTTTGGGGAGAGCCGAGAAAGTTGAAAGGGTGCGTGGTCTTGGCCCGGTCCTGGCTCTCGCGGTGGGATTCTTGGGTCTAGGGTAGGAGCTATAGGAAAGGACGCAGGACCTGTGGTTAAGACCTGGGTGGCGCAGCGGTTTGGCGCCTGCCTTTGGCCCAGGGCGCGATTCTGGAGACCCGGGATCGAATCCCACATCGGGCTCCCGGTGCATGGAGCCTGCTTCTCCCTCTGCCTGTGTCTCTGCCTCTCTCTCTCTCTCTCTCTCTCTCTGTGACTATTATAAATAAATAAAAATTAAAAAAAAAAAGACCTGGGTCTGGGACGGAGCAGTGATGAAATATGACCTAAGGCTGAAAGGGTCTCTGAACTGGGCAGGAGCTGTACCTGAGACACCGAGGGCACTGGGTAGAAAGGGAGGTGGCCAGTGCCGACGGCGGGGCCGCCGTCGCGCCGCGTGGCGCCTGCTTCCCTCTTCCCCCTACAGTTTCGTGATAGGCTCAGACGGCTACGTGTACGAGGGCCGCGGCTGGCACTGGGTGGGCGCGCACACGCTCGGCCACAACTCTCGCGGCTTCGGCGTGGCCTTCGTGGGCAACTACACTGCGGAGCTGCCTACCGAGGCTGCGCTTCGCACCGTGCAGGACGTGCTCCCTGGCTGCGCAGTGCGCGCTGGCTTCCTGCGGCCCGACTACACGCTGCTCGGCCACCGCCAGCTCGTGCGCACCGACTGCCCCGGGGACGCGCTCTTCAACCTGCTGCGCACCTGGCCGCGCTTCGCAGCGGTGAGTACGAGACGCCAAACTACCTCAGCCTGTGGCGCACAAGCTGGGAGCGCAGCCCTGACCCCTGTCTGCCTGCAAAACCTCGGCAGGCCCCTGACTCCTTACTGTAACCCCTGTGCCCACACACAGCCTCAGCCAGGTCCCCCTTGCAGTCCATCGATTCAGGCAACCTAGGCCCAGACTTCAGTCGTTCTACTTGCAACAGCCCCTGCCCACTGTCCTGCTCCTGTACAATCTCAGCTCAGCCCTGACCCAGCCAGCTTGTCCTTTATCCACTCCTAACACCCCTGCCCTCCCAACCAAGGCATGGACCCTGGCCCTACATAGCCCTACCTGCCTGCACAACCTGACCCAGAATACCCAACCTTGGCCTCACCCTCACCCCCTACCCAAAGGGCCCCCTGTCCACACAATGCTAACTTAGCCTGTGACCCTCTACAGGAAACCCCTTTGCCTGTGCAAACTCTGTCCAGCTGTCCTGCAGTGCTTTGCCCAATCTCAGCCCTGAAGATGCTTGCTCAGCCCCAGCCTCCCTGACCCCCGATGACAGCTCTTATGATGGAGCAGTCTACCTCCAGCCAGCACACCTAGCCCCTGACCTCGATTACCAAAAATTCTCTATATTCACACCTGCACATTCTCATGTTATCTGCACACTGCCACCTTATTTCATTAAGCTGGCCTGCAGCTGGCATTGCACCCACCCCCTAACTTTGGGGTCCCATCCTCTTCCTTACCCAGGGTCCCACCATGACAGGGGCAGGCCCCTATTCCACAAGCCTCACACTCCCCTGTCTTTTCTAGAATGTGAATCCAAGAACAGCCAGGAGAGCCTCCTGGAGATCCAAAAGGAAGCCACCTCCAATGATCCTGCCAGCCACAGACCCCCAATAAAGAGACAGTAGAGGGGCACCCCAGTGGCTCAGTCGGTGAAGCATCTGCCTTCAGCTCGGGTCATGATCCCAGGGTCCTGGGATCGAGTCCTGCATCATCCTGCATCAGGTTCCCTGTTCCGCAGGAAGTCCTGCTTCTCCCTCTCCCTCTGCCTGCCGCTCCCCCCTGCTTGTGCACATTGTCAAATAAATGAATAAAATATTTTTAAAAGAGAAAGTGGAAAGAAAGCCTGTATCTATGCATCATCTGTGTTTGCACACATTGTCTTACTTTGTGTTTGCCAAGAAGTGGTCCTGACGTAAGAATTTGAGTACAAGTAGTTTGGGAGGGGAAGGTGATCCTAGGACTTATCAGTTGGGGAGTGAGGAAGAGAGGTAGAGAAAGGAAGGCAGTCCTCTCAAGCAAGTTGGCACTGAAAGGACATGGAGCTTAATCCCACTGGGGACTTTGGGGGACAGTGTAAGACACACTCCTCAGAGTCATCCCACCCAAGAGAGGGGTGGAGTATTGATCCAAGGAAGCTGGGGTATTGATCCTCCCACCTTCATAGTCATTGGTTAAGGGCTGATCTCAGGGAAGTATTAATTCTCTGACACTTTGGGGCTGCTTGTTGCATGGAGAGAGTGG
Organism: Vulpes lagopus; assembly: GCF_018345385.1. Taxonomy (NCBI): domain Eukaryota; kingdom Metazoa; phylum Chordata; class Mammalia; order Carnivora; family Canidae; genus Vulpes; species Vulpes lagopus. The sequence goes on along the minus strand of NC_054830.1, from coordinate 11,394,175 downwards.
ACTCCATCATCAGAGAAAGACTTCCAGTAAAAATGCAGGGAGTTGGAAGTGAATCAGTAGTCAGTGAAGTGGGAAAGGCCCAGGGATACATCGGAACATGAGAAAACTCTAGGTGTGTGTGCAGTGAATGGATTGAGTGCAGTATGAATGAGGTGGGCATACCTAAGGTGTGTGCATCTGTGTGAACATGTCCAGCTCCAGGAAAGGGGTTTCTGGCCCTCACGGAATATTCTACTCCTTGGGACAGGTTCTAGAATTTGTAAGACACGGGGCAAAATGAAAATGCAGGGCCTCTTGTTCAAAACGCAAGAACTTTAAGACAGCAACAGCAAAGTATTAAATCAAACGCAGTGTGGTGCCCTTGTAAGCATGGGGGTCCTGGGTGACTGCCACGTGCCCATGAAAGTGGTCCAATTCACCCCACCCTGTGAATTCTGGTCACCTTTGCCTTTGCACAAACTGTTCCTTCTATTTGGCGTGCTCAGCCCATGGTCAGCTCCTTATGCTTTGGGCCATAAGTATCACCTTTCCAGGGAGGTCCTCCTGGATTTTTCCACTTCTACTCAGCCTCTACTCCAGTCTATTTTCCTCCAAGTCGTCCTCACTAGCTAGAAATGTCCTGCATTGATGTTCATCATCTGTTTCCCTCATTGGACTGTGAGTTCCAAGAGGAGGGCAAGAGCCAAGCTTTTTTAGTCCCTTGTGGCTTCTCCAGCACCTAGGTACATAGTAGACACTCAGGAAACATTTATTGAGTAAACAGAGGCTCCTATTATGAGCCTCTGGAGCTAATGTTGTCATCTTGTTGTACAAATAAGGAAACCGAGGCTCACGGAGAGGAAGTGACTTGCCTGAGGTCACAGCGAGAAAAGGACCAGCTGGTACTAGAACGCACCCCTGGTCCAGAATTCAACCAGTCCTAATGCTGACTCACTCACTTCTTAGAACAGCATTTGCTCACCTCTTTTTTACAAGTAAACACTTACTTTAGATACAACAGAGAAGGACGCCTGGGTGGCTCAGCGGTTGAGGGTCTGCCTTGGGCCCAGGGCGTGATCCTGGGGCTCTGGGGGTCGAGTCCCATATCGGGCTCCCTGCATGGAGCCTGCTCTCCCTCTGCCTGTGTCTCTGCCTCTCTCTGTGTCTCATGAATAAATAAATAAAATCATTTTTTTAAAAAAAGGTACAATAGAGATACAGGAAAGTGCTCTGAAGTGTATAGCCCAATAAATTTCCACAACAGGGGATGCCTGGGTAGGTCAGCGCACCTGCCTTCCGCTCAGGGCGTGATCCTGGAGTCCTGGGATCAAGTCCCATATCGGGCTCCCTGCGTGGAGCCTGCTTCTCTCTCTGCCTCTCTCTCTGCCTATGTCTCTGTCTTTCTCTCTCTGAGCATCTCTCATGAATAATAAAAATCTTTAAAAAATTTTTTCACAACAGAACACACCCATGTAACCAGCACCCACCCAGTTCAAGAAACGGGACATGTTAAATTTGTTACGTGACTTTTGCCACCATTAGAAAGAAAGGGAAAAAAAAGATCAATTTCCAGAAGTTTCCCGCATGCTCCTCTACCCTCTTCCAAAGGAAACTGACAGGGCAGCCCCGGTGGCCCAGTGGTTTAGCGCTGCCCTCAGCCCAGGGCCTGATCCTGGAAACCCCGGGATCAAGTCCCACATCAGGCTCCCTGCATGAAGCCTGCTGCTCCCTCTGCCTGTGTCTCTGCCTCTCTCTCTCTCTCTCTCTCTCTCTCTCTGTATCTTATGAATAAATAAAATAAAATCTTTAAAAATCTTTAAAAAACAAACAAACAAAGGAAACCAACAGTCTGACTTGTTCCACCCAGTTTTGCCTCCTCACAGTATTTACTCTTCATTGTTTGTGACTCATCCAAGTTCAGTCCTCCAGCAGTTTGCTCGTTTCGTTGCTGCGTGGTATCCCACTGTGGAAGAGATCACAATTGATCCATTCTAGAGTAGATGGACACTTGACTTGCCTCCAGCTTGGGGCTATTACAGAATGTTAGTGGGCATGCCTATTGGGTGTATATCTAGCACTATAAATGCAAGGCCAGAAGAGAGGTGTATAGTCAATGTTAGGAGATCACGTCAGTTTTCCGACTTAGGTGAATTGATCTACACTCTGACCAGCAGTGGAGGAGAGCTCCAGGTGCTCTGTGTTCTCACCAGCACTTGGTCAGTTATGTACCCATTTTGCAGAGATGGCATCTGAGGCTCAGAGAGAGGAATCGCTGCCTCCCGGTCAGGAAGAGATTGTGGGTCCGGCTCTGTCACCTCCTCTCCCTCCCTCATCCTGCCGCCACTGTGCCCTCCCAGCCAGGCTGTGGGGTGGGGTGGGACAGACAGGGTCACGTGGAGTTGCGTTCAGCGGGAGGAAGCCAGGCAGGGTACAGACGCTGCTGATTTTGGGGCTGGTCTACAAATCAAGGTAAGGGAGGGACTGCATGTGGCCACGGACAGGGTTCCCTGGGGGGAGGAGCTGAGAGTGGGGAGGGGGCCAAGATGAGGACAGCATACGGGAACACACTGGGCAGCACTGTCACCCTCTTGCCCCCCAGGAGAACCTCTGCCATGGAACCACCATCACCCTGCAAGGCCTCCCAAACCCAGCCTGCAGCCTCGTCCCCGATAACCTCCTACCGCTGGCACACAGGGGGCGATGGGGAGAAAGTAGCTGGAGGGTCCCGCTGGGGCCGACTTGCAAGCTGGGGGCGGGCGCTAAGCCACCAGGAGCCCATGGTCAGCAGCCAGCCTGCCTCCCGCTCGCTGTTCCGTCGTGTCCTCTCTTCGCCCCCTAAGGAGTCACGCACAAGCCGCCTGCGGCTATCCAAGACCCTCTGGGGAAGGCATAAGAGCCCGCCGCTGGAGCCAGAGCCAGAGCCAGAAGCCCCAGGTACATGGCTCCCCCACCCAGGCTGGGAGGCCGGATGCTGGGTGTATGTCTGCCTCCGGAGCATCAGCTCTACAGACACAGGAAGTTGTGGGGAGTGCAAAAGCCCAACAGGAAGTGGCTGGGGCCCAGCTGCCCTCTTCCCTCTCACATGGGGACTAGAGGTGGGGGGAGTGGCCGGGAACTTGTGGGCTGGGGGTCCATCCTGGGGAAGGGAGAGGAAAGAGACGGAGGGTGGCACTGTCCAGACGCTAAATGGCTCTTGGCCCTAATGGGTCTCTCCTCATATCCAGCAGCTCAGGCTCATCCTCTCTGGCTTGGCCAGCCACCTCAGCCACCTCCTACTCTCTTGCCCCCCGGCCTCCGTATCTTCAGTTTCTTCACCTCTTTGAACCTCAGTTTCTCCATTTAACTGATGGAGATCCTATTCCCTACCTTAAAGCATATATTATTTCATTTGCTCATATTCAATCATTCATTCATTTATTCATTCATTCACTCATCCAAACAGAGGTCTGTTGCACATTTACTACATGCCAGGCCTTGACGTAGGCACTAAGGACACAGCAGTGAACAAAACAGGTGAAACTGCCTACCCCACATAGTTCACTCACAGTGTAGTGGGCATGACAGACAGTAAACAAGCAAACCAAAATGACAGATGGGGCTGTTCCACAGAGAGATCTAGAGGAGAAAGGGATGCCACAAAGACTGGAGTTCAGGAATGTAGCACTAGCCCAAGGCCCAACATGTTTTAAATGATCTGTTAACAAGTTATTTATTCCCCTGATGGGAAAACAATAGGATGGACAGGTAATCTGGAAGGGTTGATTCAGCCCATCTATTCCTATCTATTCCTGGAAGCTCATTTCTCACTGTTCATATTCCCATTTTGCAGAGGCATTCCCTTCAACCCCCTCCAGGGTATCAGGTATTGCTCAAACCATAGTATGGAGAGTTCTCCAACAAGCAGGACTGCTCCCTCCCACCCCTCTGCTGCTCAAACACTTCCCATGGCTCCCCATTACCCCCCAGGATAAAACCTCCAGTTCTCTAACTGGCATCCAAGATTCTGAACCACTCTCAACCTGGATCTTCCCCCTCTAGCCTCTGAGCCCTCTGGGCCCTTCCTACCTTTCCTGGGCCTTGTCATCTCCAAGCCTTTGCAACCAAGCTGTTCCTGCCCTTGTCTCCTCCAGCTCTGTCAAAATCCAACCTGCTGTTCAAGATCCATTGCAAACCTACCATCTCTGGAGGCTTTCCCTGTCCCACTGCACCACCACCTCCCCCCTACTCTGATCTTTTTTCTATTCCTCTCTCTTTTTTAAGATTTTTATTTATCATTTATTCATGATAGACATAGAGAGAGACAGACAGACAGACAGAGGCAGAGACACAGGCAGAAGGAGAAGCAGGCTCCATGCAGGGAGCCCGACGTGGGACTCGATCCCGGGATTCTAGGATCGCGCCCTGGGCCAAAGGCAGGCGCCAAACCGCTGAGCCACCCAGGAATCCCCTTTCTATTCCTCTCTTAAACGTTGAATGCTTTCCACCTTAGATTAGTTATTTATGTAAGGAACCAAGGATGCTGTCTTGTTGTTTAACCTCTTAGACCTACCTACTGTCTTGGTTAAGAGAAGAATGTTTGTGTTTGAAGCCCGGCTCAACCACTTCACAAGCTGTGTGACCCTGGGCACGCCACTCAACCTCTGTGGTTTTCAGTTTCCTCCTTGGCAAAATGGGGATTATAAAAGCCCTTGAACGGCTTTTGGAGGATTAAATGAGAGAAGGCACCAGGAGCAGTAAACACCATATAGGGCACATGTGTCTACTCTCCATGGCCTGTGGGGATAAGGGCCGGAGAGGGGTGGAAACTTGTCCAACAACAGCCTGGCAAGGCTGCTGGGTGGGCTGGAGTTAGGGAGAGAGGAGACACCTGGGAGGGAACACCTGATGAACCTCTGCGAATGGAGAGGGTCCTCTGAGGGAGAGGAAAGGACTCCCAGGTCCCTGGTACCAACTCCTCTACCCAGAGCCTGAGCCGGAGCCAGAGAACCCTGCCCCACAGATCCCTGAGGCCCCCACACCTGACGTGCCTATCTGGAACATTGGAGCCTTCACCCTGCTCGATGGGAAGCTGGTGCTGCTTGGGGGTGAGGAGGAGGTGAGAAGGGTCACAGGGGCAAGGGGGAGGGAAGAAGAGGGTGAGGAGATAGATGAGTGGGGGGAGGAGAGGATAATGGAAAGGGGCCTACCTCCCCTTTATGACTTCCCACTCTTATGGACAACAGGGTCCTCGCCGGTCCCGGGCGGGGAGTGCTAGCTCTGAGGGCAGCATCCAGGTAGCCATGGGGAACCTCAGGGATCCAGGTAAGTGTCAGAGGTGTGGAGGGCTGGGGCATTTGGGAGGATGTCAAGGTGGAGCAGAATCCAAGACGATCCCATCCCCTCACCTTCCCACCCCTGACCACCTACAGATCGGATCCCTGGAAAGACTGAGCCCGATGCTGCTGGCCCCAACCAGGTCCACAACGTTCGGGTAAGGCATCCACCCAGTGGGAGGTGGAGGGGAGAGCAAAGACTCCTAGATGCTCAGAAATGAACGGGGACTCTTACTTGGTGGTCTTGGGCAGCTCACTTTTTTGGCCCTCACGGTCTCTGGCAGTCAAATGGAACTAATGAGAGAAACCCCCCTCGGGGCTGTTTATGAGACGTCAACAGAGAATGCAGAAAAGCATAGGATGGATGCTTTAGATAAGGGAGCTATAGGTTGCCTTTATTACTACAGCAGTAGTATTGTGGTCCCCCCAAACCGACAGGCCAACCAGGACACCTTGGGGCGGAAAGAAGCTGAGGAGGGAGAATAGGATTCTATCCAGCTGATAGCCCCCTTCCCGCAGGGATTGCTCAAGCGGCTGAAAGAGAAGAAAAAGGCCAGGTCGGAGATGGGAGCCAGTGCCTCTCGGGATGGGTAAGAGTCTCTGAGGGGCCCAAGGGGCTGGGATTACACATTCCCCCACCACTTCCACCTGCCTACCATTCCTACCTTCACCAAATACCTCCCATTGGCCTCTCTGTGTCCATGTTGAGCGATGCTGGAGTTACTGAAAGACCCTGGCCTGGGAGTGTCAGGGAAGGGACCACTGAGCTGAGATCTGAAGGATGGATGGAAGTTCTCCAGCTCAGGAGGGGCAGGAAACCCATTCCAGGCAGGAGACAGGGACCACAAAGGCCAAAAGGCCAGATGAGGTGACAAAAACAAGGCCAGGATGACTGGAACTCAGAGAAAGGGACTAAGTGCAGGGAAATGTGGCCAAAAGGTGACAAGGGCTGTACTATATAAAGTGACACAGGTTACCATGAGGAGTTGAGTTTTTATCCTAAAAGTCCAGTTTAGGTTCAAGTTCATCCTGACCTCTCTCCACCCTTCAGGCGATAGGGTGTGGGTTGGTGGGAAGGAGGGAAGGAGGGAAGGATGACCACTTGTTCAATCGCCCCTTCCCGGGATCCCTCAGTGCTCTGGGCTCTCGGGAATCGCTGGCCACACTCTCCGAGCTGGACCTGGGTGCTGAGCGGGATGTGCGGGTCTGGCCCCTGCACCCCAGCCTCCTGGAGGAGCCTCACTGCTTCCAGGTAAAGGCAGACAACTCTCCACCTTACCCCGACCCTTTGGTTCTACTCTTGGCCTCAACCACACCCCTGAATCCGCATCCCCAACAGGTAACGTGGGCAGGCGGGAGCCGCTGCTTCTCTTGTCGCTCGGCGGCTGAGAGAGACCGCTGGATCGAGGACCTCCGCCGCCAATTCCAGCCCACCCAGGTCAGTACCAGCAGTTAAGTTGGACGTGGAGGCCCCGCCCACAGCCCGGGCCCCGCCCTCCCCCTCCCCACTCCTCCCCAGCAACCCAAGCCCCCGCCCGCGCCCTAACCCTGCCTCTTAGACACACCTGCCCGCTAACACTTTGCAACCACTCGGAGACCCTCCCCAGAGCCCGCCTATTACCAGCCCCTGGCACACACAACCCCATCCCTTCGATTCAATGCGGGACCTAGTAGCACCCAAAGCTCCGCCTACCCGGCAAACGCCAAGTCCCCACCCCGCGGCTGCGGATCTCGTCGCCGGGACCCAGTAACGCTGGAGGGCGGTCACAGAACCACCTTGAGACCGCCGTGGCCCTTGTCTCCCCCCAAGGGCCCAGCGATCTCCCTGGGGGCATGGTGTCCCCCGTCGAGCACCGACGCCAACCCCCCTACCCCACTCCGGTCTGCAGGACAACGTGGAGCGGGAAGAGACGTGGTTGAGCGTGTGGGTGCACGAGGCAAAGGGGCTGCCCCGAGCGGCGGCGACAGCAGGCGTGCGCACCGAGCTGTGGCTGGACGGCGCGCTGCTGGCGCGCACCGCGCCACGGGCTGGCCCGAGCCAGCTCTTCTGGGCCGAGCGCTTCCACTTCGAGGCGCTGCCGCCGGCGCGTCGCCTGTCGTTACGGCTGCTCGGAGTCGGCCCGGGCGGAGCGGCGCTAGGCCGCGTGGCGCTGACCCTGGAAGAGCTGGGCGTCCCCCGCGCGCCCGCCGCGGGCCTGGAGCGCTGGTTCCCGCTGCTCGGGGCGCCAGCAGGCGCGGCGCTGCGAGCGCGGATCCGGGCGCGGCGCCTGCGTGTGCTGCCGTCCGAGCGCTACAAGGAGCTGGCGGAGTTCCTCACCTTCCACTACGCGCGCCTCTGCGGGGCGCTGGAGCCCGCGCTGTCCGCCCAGGCCAAGGAGGAGCTGGCGGCTGCCATGGTGCGAGTGCTGCAGGCCACCGGCCGGGCGCAGGTGCGGCGCTGCGACGGGGCGGCCCCGAGTGACCAGAGGCTGGCTGATCTCGCGCTCCGGGGAGCGGGGGGGTACTGGTGGCTGGGGACCCCAGTTGCAAGGAGGAGGGGCGGGGCACCACAAGGGGCGGGGCCTGCGCTTCAGCTGCGAGGGGCGGGGCCTGAACTGAGCCTCGGAGCCGAAAGATTTAAATTTCTGCAGCAAGGGCTGGAGGTTCCAACCTCGTGAGCCTTAGCAGTGAGGACTGGGCCCGAGCTGCAGGTATGAGGGGGTGCGGCCTCTGTCCCAGGTGTGAGTGATAGGCCAGGGGCTCCTAAGCCCCGGTTCAGTCCGCTCCCTGCGCAACGTGAACTCCCAATATACCCAGGCACTGGTGACAGACCTGGGCACGGCAGAGCTGGCACGCAGTGGAGGCCGTGAGGCGCTGCTATTCCGGGAAAATACGTTAGCCACCAAGGCCATCGATGAGTACATGAAGCTGGTGGCACAAGATTACCTCCAAAAGACTCTGGGTGAGCCAGAGGGTGGATGTCCGAAGCCATCTGGGTGGGCTAGGAAACCCCATGGGGGACCTGGGAGCTCCTAGGTAACCTGGATGCCGGGAATAGGTAGTGCCTTAGAGGGTGCTGGAATCCTGGAAGCAAGAGTGCAGTGGGTTCCAGTGGTCACTGGCCCCTGGCCCCTTGTTTGGCTGTGCTGAACTGCAGGGCAGGTCGTGCTGCGTCTCTGCGCTTCCACTGAGGACTGTGAGGTGGACCCCAGCAAGTGCCCGGCCTCAGAGCTGCCACAGCACCAGGCCAGACTGAGAAACAGTTGTGAAGAAGTCTTCCAAAACATCATCCACTCCTACAAGTGAGAATCAGGGCCCCAGCACCTGAGCCTAGCTAGCCCTACTTCTCAGCCACTGTGCTAATTACCCTGAACCCCAGTTGGAGTTGCCAGATAAAACAAAGGATGCCCAGTTAAATGGGATGCATGCAAAATTTGGGGCATACTTATACTAAAAAATTACTCATTTTTACCTGAAATTCAAGTTTAACTGAAGTTGTTCGCTAAATCTGGTAACCCATTCCCAATGTCATGTCAGCTTGGGTTACTGACCCCAAGCAACCTAGGACTCAATTCCTTGTCCTCTAACTATAGGTGACCCCATACCCTAATTCCTTGCCACTTGACATAGGACCTCTGATTCCAGGTGATGCTAAACCCCCCAATTCCATGACCCTTGACCTTAAATGACCCCATACCCCAAATATCATGCAACTGATCACAAGAAACCTGGGATTCCAATTCCTTAAACTCCCACCCTATGTTAACCTATATATCCAGTCCCATGTCACTTGGGATATCAACACCATGATTTCTGAACCTACGTGACCCTGTAACCTCAAGCCTATCCCACTTAATACTATGTTATCTGGCACGCCAATCTCATGATCCCTTATAGCTACATCCCAGGCTCATGGACTGTATCCCCTTATGACCTTGTATCCCCCCGCTCCAAGATTACTGAGTCCAGAATAACTATAGCATAAATCCTTACCCCAAGCATTATTATCCTCAATGTCTCTAATCCTGGAACCCATAGTGCAGGTGACTCCTGACTTCTGACCTTAAAACTTTGACATGAACATGACCTCTATATCCATACCCTCTCCTTTGACTGTTGCCTCTTCTGCCCCAGCTGGTTTCCAGCAGAGCTGGGCACTGTGTTCTCAGGCTGGCGAGAAGCATGCAAGGCACGTGGCTCTGAGGCACTGGGCCCCCGACTGGTATGTGCCTCCCTCTTCCTGAGGCTCCTGTGTCCTGCCATCCTGGCACCCAGCCTCTTTGGTCTGGCATCAGAGCACCCTGCACCTAGCCCAGCCCGCGCCCTCACGCTGATTGCCAAGGTCATCCAGAACCTCGCCAACAGTGCCCCGTAGGTGCTGGGAGGCAGTGGGGAGGGGGGGCATGCCAGGGCAGTGAGGTTGCAGATGCCTGGTCTGACCAACCCAGTCCGACCTCTGCCCAGGTTTGGTGAGAAGGAGGCCTACATGGGCTTCATGAATAGCTTTCTGGAGGATCACGGACCAGCCATGCAACACTTCCTGGACCAAGTGGCCATGGTGGATGTGGATGCAGCACCCAGTGGCTACCAGGGCAGCAGTGACTTAGCCCTCCAGCTGGCGGTCCTGCATGCCCAGCTCTGTACCATCTTTGCTGAACTTGACCAGGTATGGCGGGAGCCGAGAGCCCAGGGTTTGGGGTAGGGAGGCAAGAGGACAGGGAGCCTATGGTCCTGAGAGCTTGCTTACCATTGTCCCTGCATACATCGTCAGGCAACCTGTGACAGCCTGGAACCACTGCCCACCATCCTGCGAGCCATTGAGGAGGGCCGGCCTGTACCTGTCACTGTGCCGATGCGTCTCCCACCACCCCGAGCCCAGGTTCACTCCAGGTAACCTACCTGCCTCAGGTGTGGCCCACTTCTGATGGGTGAGAGCATAGGCAGGACCAAAGGCAAGCACAGGGTGAGATGGGCCAGAGGTGAAGACACGATCATGACAGAGGTCAAGAACAGGGTCAGGTTGGGATTCACTGTCAGAAACAGTGTTGCATAAAGATCAGAGGCTGGAGATGGGGTCATCCAAGGGATCAGAGAGAGGTTCACGTTATAGTCAGAAGGCAGGTACTGGGTCAGATTGAGGTCCAAGGTGGGGATTGGTCATTGCAGAGGTCAGGGAGAGGTCACATGTGGGATCACACAAAGAAAGTGACATTGTGGTCAGTGATGAGGGTCAGGTTTCAGTGAAAGGTTGTAGATGGGGTCAGATCAGGGTCAGATATTAAGATGCACCATCAAGGGTCAGGAGTAGGTGCATATGGTAAGCAGAGGTCAGGCCCAGGGCCAAATGGAGTCAACAGTTATAGGTAAAGTCATTCGGTCAGAGATCAGCGACCATGGTCTGTGAAGAGGCAGAGACAGGGTCAGCTTAAGGTCAGAGATCAGGTACAAAAGGGGGGTCAGACAGGGAAGGAAGATGGTATCCCTGTGAGCAGAGGTCAAGCCGTTGTCAGATTGGACTTAGAGGTTATAAAGATGGTCATAGAGAGGACAGTAGTGTCAGAAATCCAGGAGAGGGTCAGAGATCAAACTGATTCCATTAGTGACAAGGTCACACAGAAGTAAGATATTAGAAGTGGAGTCATTTCTGGCCAGGGGTCAGCTCAGAGGCCAGTCAAGGATCTGAGCTCTCCCATTCCACCCCCAGCTTCTCTGCAGGGGAGAAGCCAGGCTTCCTGGCTCCCCGGGATCTCCCCAAGCACACCCCTCTCATTTCCAAGAGCCAGTCTCTACGCAGCGTTCACGGCGCAGGGAGTTGGGCGCGACAGCAGCCAGAAGAAGAGCGTCCCCCGCGGCTGCCCCGGCCAGTGCAGCGCACGCAGAGCGTCCCGGCTGGCCGCCCCGCTCGTCGCCGCCCCTCTGCAGGACCCCGGCCACGACCCAAAAGCTCGCTACGCACGGGGCCCGCTCCCCGCGGCCGGCCCTGGACCGGGGCCTCAGCATCGTTGCCTCGGAAGCCGTCGGTGCCCTGGCAGCGCCAGCTGGACCAGCCGCGGGACAGAGACCAGGCGACGGGCACGCACCGACCTGTGGGCAAGGTGAGGTCCAGCTCAGGTCTGCGCACGGAGAGGAATGACGGGACTGGGAAGACAGAAAAACCAGGCAGGTCTGGGTTCAAATAGCAAGCTGTCTGCGCTGTGTGACCTCGGGCCTAGTGCAACCCTCTCTGAGCCTCAGTTTGCTCCTCTGTAAAACGGGAACGAGGTTTCCTTACCCGGCAGGGCAGTGAGAAGGCAGAGAGCAGGGGACAAGGAGGTCAGGGTTTTTCGGGGAGGAGATGGGGCGGGACGGCGGGTCAGGTGACAGCTGCTCCCTCCCCACAGTTGGCAGAGCTACAGTGTGAGGTGGCCGCCCTGCGCGAGGAACAGAAGGCTCTGTCCGGCCTCGTGGAGTCGCTAAGCACCCACATCCAGGCCTTGACGGAGAAGCAGGAGCAGCTTCAGCGCCAGCTTCAAGACCTGGACGCCAGGCTCCGAGAAGGGTGAGCCCCGCCCCCTCCATTAGCTCTGCCCCGGGTGAGCCCGCTGTAATCAGATCTGCCCAGGCTCCACTTCCATTCGGGCCCTGCCTCTCAATCACAGCCAATCACTCCTGGCAAGCCACGCCCCCTTCCAGCCCCGCCCCGACACACCTGTCTCGCCCCGCCTCTTGGTCAGCTCCGCCCACCCCAGGTGGCCGGCGAGTCCTACCTTCCACGCCCGACTCCTCAATCAGTCCCTCCCAAACAGGTTGGTCCCGGGTCTCCCAGTCTGGGCACACCTTCATCTTTGTCACCACCTCACCCTCGACTCACCAAGCCCCGCCCCCAAGAGTTGGTTGGTCCTTTCATCCCAGCCATTCAAGGCTCTGATTCAGCCCCGGCTACAAGTTTGTATAGGCCCCGCCCCCTAGCGTGGCAAACCCCGCCTCCAGACAAGCCCCGCCCCCCAAATTCCTGGCTGTCCAACCAGGGAGGGGAGTTTCTGGAGGGGAGTTTCTCAGTCTTTGACCCTCCCCTCTTGCCCCCGATCCCCACAGGACCCCTCAGCTGGATCAAGAGCGTGGCCCTCCAAGCAGTGAGGATCACCGGCTGAGAAGTCTGGTGAGACCCCTGCCCTAGCCCTGGGGAAGATCTAGGCGGGGAGGGAACCAGGGTTGGGGTGCAACGCTCCCCTGCCTCCGAGCCCACAGCCACTGCCTCTCCAGGAGCGCCGCCTGGCTGAGATGGAGAATACTCAGGCCCAGCTGAGGAATGTGGTCCAGAACCTGCAGCTTCTTCCCAGAACGTCGGGATCCCGGAGCCAGCCCCTACCCCTCAAACCACCCTGCATCAACGGAGATACCACTTGAGCTGCCCACGCTGTTCCACGTGGTCTGGGAGCTGTCTTAAAAGGCCTGTCCGACCCCTGCCTCAGCCCTACAGTGGCCTAGAGTGGAAAGTGGAGCCATATGTCAACCAGTCTGGCACTGTGAGGTTACCTAGTAAAATTTTGATTTCAGTAAAATGGATGGAATTTTTTTTTTTGCCCCCAAGTGTTGCCGAACAGAAAGCACCCCTCTCCCACCATTCAAGTCTCCCAAATTATCTCCTAATTAGAGGTCTCATGGAAGGGACAATATAAGGAGATTTTCACCAGCTGTGTGACCTTAGACCTTTACTCTCTTAGAGCCTCAATTTCCTCATCTGTAAAATGGATCTAAAGTTTCTTACACAGTAGAAGACCCATTGTTTAAGGTGTTCAATAAAAGGTATTTGTCATTGTTAGGGGCGGCGCCTGCTTCTGAATGAAGCCCAGGCCTTAGATGAGAGCATCTTCCTAGGCCCCCAAATCCCACACCAACTCCCTCATAGCTGGAAGAGCATGGGTCTGGGAGGCAGATAAAGGAAAGGGTGAGTAGGTATGGAGACAGTTGAGCTCTATGGCTGTAGGTTGGGTAAATGGGCATTTGAAACATGGGTGAGGGGTAAGGTGAATGGGACAATAGGCAGAAAAATAGATTAGCATTTGGTGGATACCTGCCCTGGTAGGTGAGTAAGTAGGCAGTTAGCTGGGACAGTTATGTCTGCCTAGAAAAGGCCTGGATCTCAGTAGGAAATAAATATTTGCGCTAATTGAGTAACTGGTTATATACATCGTATGAATATTTGTTGGGGCCTCCTAAGACTCTTGAGCTAGGCAGTGGGGAAACAATAATGAACTAGGCAGACGGGACTCCTGTCCTCATGGAAATTACACCCTAGTGGAGACAAGTAAATGTGCAACTAAAGGATGGGTGTCTGCGTGGCTGGGTGAAAGGATGTGTGTAGCGATGGGTGGATGCTTGCTTGCTTGTTTGGATATGTATTTACTTGGGTGGTGGGTGGATGGGCAGGTAGATGGGAGTGGATGGATGGGTTGAGTGGGTGTTCAGATGGGTGAATGGGAATTTGGGTGGGTGGCTAACGCTGACAGGACCAGACGTTGGTTGAGTGGTGGATGGGTGAGTGTGTAGATAGGAGGTGGATGGGAGGTTTGAGTGTTTGGATGGATGGTGGATAGTTGGTTAATTGGCTGAATAGATAGATGAATGGTTGACTGGATGAATGGGTGGAGAGATGAATGGGTGGTGGATGGAAGAAAGCAGATCTGTTATGTATTCATGATGGGGTAGTTTTGGAGGCTGGGATCCTTGGGGTTGGATGGAGAAAGGGGCGCTTAGCATGGGCACCTGCGGCAGTTCTAGGGACACGGAGGTGCTGAAGTCCAGTTTGGATAATGGGAGAGGAGAGAGAAGACTTGTGGTTGGAAGGTAGCTGATTGGGGGCAAGGGACTGAAGGATACGGATTGGCTGGATGGAGTTTTCAATGACCTATAAATGACCCATGGGGGAACTTCTCTGCCTCCTCCTCACTCTTCTGGTGCTATTAGTAGGCCTAGCATTGGAAGAACCAGTAGGGTGATGAGGAGCTATTGGGGGCAGGGGGACAAGTGTGTTGTCATGGAAACAGACCCTCCCTGGACTCTCAGGCCGCGCGGCCCCTTTAAGGGTGACCTGCCTGGCCACTCCCAACATGGCGGCGCGCCCGCTGACCGCCCCCCCCCCGGGCGGCGCGGGGGGGGGGTGGGGTGGGGGGGCCTGGACCTCCCCATCATGGCGGCGCGGCGGGGCTGTCGCGCTGAGGTCACGGCGGCGCGCCGGGGGGGCGGGGCGGCGGGGGGAGCGATTTAAAGGGACAATGTCCCCCGAGCGGTGGAGGCGGCGGCGGCTGCGGAGGCCGCGGCACCGGCACCGGGAGCAGCAGCGGCGGTAGCGGCAGCGACGGCCGCACCGAAGAGGGGAGCTTCGAACCCCGGCGCCTGGCCGGCGGCACCGCCTCCCCGGTGAGGCCCGGCCCGGCCTGGGGAGCCCGCGGGCGGGGCGGAGCCGGCACGGGGAGGGGGAGGCCGGGGCCGGGCCGGGCCAGGCGGGACCCCCCGGGGCGGGGGGCGGGGGCGGGGCCGGCAGGGGCGGGGCCTGGCCGGGGGCGGGGCCGTTCTGGGGGGGGGAGGAGCGGGGGTCTTGGGGCAGGTGTCCCCCCACCTCGGCGCGTCCCACGGGGTCTCCTGCCCCGAAGTGCACGGGCGGAGGGAGCGTCTCCCGGACCCTGGCCCAACGAGGGGTGCGCTGGCGCGGCGCCGCCCCTACCCCTGCGACCCCCGGGGGGCGTCCAGGCGGGAGGCCCCTTCCCACGCTGCCAAAGTGCTCTCCGAAGTTGCGGTCCCGCCTGTTCCCCGCGGGCAGTGCCCACCCGGTGGGCACCCGCAGGTGCTTCCTCTGGGCCTGGGCAGGGACCCCCGCCACGACTGCCAGGCCACGGACTAGCCCCTTGGGAGCCCCCAGGCCCCCGAGGGCAGCGCCTGCAGCCAGGCCTGGAGCCCGGGCCCCGCCCCGGTTGCCTGGGCCCGGCCTCCCCACCATCTCCCTGGGGAGGGCGCCTCATTCCTGCCCTTCACTTTCCGCCGTTACCTTGAAGGTATTTATAGGTGTAGAGGACAGCACCCACCCCCCACACACACACACACACATGGCCTCCCCAGGGTCCTCATTTCTGGACCAGGAGCCCTATCCGTCGTTTTTGTCCGCAGACTAGAGAAATCTTGGGAGGGTGGGATGGAAGAGCCCAGGCTGGGTATGCATGAGGGGTGATTTGGGGAGAAGAGAAGGGGTTAATGCTGGGGTCACTTGAGGCTGCGTGTGAGGGTGAAAGGGTTAATGCTGGTGAACCCTAAGGTCCTGAGGGGATGGGGGCTGGAGTGTGGGAAAAGTGCAGAGGTAATGATGGGGGCACTTGAGATAGTGTATAGGATCAGTGTGCAGAAGTGACTGGGATTCATGCCGGGGCATGGGCATAGGAGATGCATGTGCATGGAAGCGAGGGCACAATTGGGAAAAGTGCAGCAGTGTGTGAATGAAGGGAGGCGCCTGGGAGAAGTGAAAGGATTAATACTGGAAGAAAACAAGGTGGATGAGTTTGCATGTGTAAAAATAGGGTAAACTGAGGCAGTACAGTGCAGGAGCTGTGTAAAGAGGAGGTACCAGCGGGGAGACTGAGGCATACTGAGGCTACAGGCCAACTGGGATACTATGCTATAGATATGGCCTCAGCACCATTTACTTAGCTCTCCTGGGCTGGGAGGTAAACTGAGGCACTGAGCAGCAAGGGTGAGGACTGGGGCTTCAAGGAAGGAGAAACTGAGGCAGCATCCCTTTCCCACATCCCCTAAGCACCTGTCTCTCTGCCCCCAGGCCTACAATGCCTTGCTGAGCCAGCCCCGGAGCTGAGTGGAGCCAGGCAGAGAGCATCCATGGATGGGCCCCTGGCAGGCGGCCTGGCCGCCCCAGATCGCCCTCGTGGTCCTGAGAGACTGCCTGGCCCAGCACCAAGGGAAGACATCGAAGGTGGGGCCGAGGCTGCTGAAGGGGAAGGTGGCATCTTCCGGTCCACTCATTACCTGCCTGTCACCAAGGAGGGACCCCGAGACATTCTGGATGGCAGAGGTGGCATTTCTGGTAAGAGGATGGGCCCTGTGGCTCTGGGGGAGCATCCACCCTGGTCCCTGAGGTTCAGAGAGGGCTAAGTCACCCACCTCAGCAGGAGTTGAGATGGGATCCTAATTCTGTTTGGGCCCAGAGCCTTCTCTTTGTACTCTGATTATTTTCCCATTTAACAGTTGTGAAAATAGAGGCCCTGGGAGCCAATGACCTGATGAATGCCCCCCCCCAACCCGGTGGGTAGCAAGGACCTGGGACTTGACCTCAGATCTGCCTGATTCCCTCCTCTGAGCACACTAATTGGGGTCCAATTAGTGGACCAGCATCCTGCCCTGAGAGCCCATTTGCTCCCCAGGCATACCCCATTCCATGTATATCCCAGCTCCCTCTTGCTGCACTGTCTTGGTGAGTCCTGCTCCTGAGCCATGGACCAAAACAGCTTGGGCCCTCTAGTGGCTGGGGAGAGATTGGGTAATTAGGGGCACCAGCTAACCCCTTTGTGCCTCGGTTTACCCAGCAAAAGGGGATCTCACACTGTCCCCACCTCACGATTTGTTATTCATTCATTAAATACTCAGCAACTATTATGTGTCAGGCTATGTTCTAGGTGCTGGGGATACAGCCATAAACAAAAGAGGCAAAACTCCCTTCCCACAGAGGCCTGACATTGTAGTAGGAGAGATAGACAACAAGCAACTATATAAATAACATAAGGGCAGGTAGTGACAGATGCTGTGAAGGTAATAAACAGAGTGCCGGGATCATGCCCGGAGGACCTGGGAATCCTCCTTGAGTGGGTGGAATTTGAATGGAGCATTGAATGAATGGCGGGAAAGACAAGCCAGGTGGTGGGAACAGCAGGTGCAAAGGTCCTGCGGTGAGGAGGAGCCTGGTGTGTTCAAGGACCGGGCAGGAAGAGCAGAGTGCTGGGGGCAGTGCAGGCTGATGTACCAGATGTCTCCCTTCATCTGCTTGGCCTGCCCTATAGGCCTTGGTTTCCAGGAAACTTCATGTACCTCATCAGGAGTTTCCTACATGCCAAGCCCTTTATGTGATCATCTCATGTCATTCTTAAAAGATTCCTGTGGGGTAGCCTCAGTTACAATCATCCCATGCTAGAAATGGGAAACCCCAAGCCCTAAGGAGCCCATGGTCCCACAGCTGGCAGTAACCTGGCTTGACAGCCCTCATCTTTAACCACCACCCTGTGTCAAGACATCCTTGACCTGCCCCAAGTCACCATTAGCAATATGCACGATGTTTGGATATTTACAGAGCACCTTCTTGGGACCACGCACACGCTCCATCCTCACCATCAGGCACTGGGTAGACAAACTAGTCACCGGGTGTTAGGACACAGTCGCTGGGGCTGCAGTGGGTGAAGCCCAGCTAGGCCCAGCCTGGAGGCCATCCTGGGGTCCTGGATGAGGAACAGTGAGTCAGACAGAGAGCAAAGGAAGTCTAGGCATCAGATTCCATATAAGCTATGGCATGGAGGTGATGGGTGGCACCCGAAGGTGTTACACAGGGGGATGACAGGGTGAGGCCGCTGAGGGTGAGAGTATCAGTGCTCAGGGAACCTTAGCAAGCCCCTCCTCCAAATCATTAGTAACCAGGGCCCAGAGATTGGCAGGACCATGTTCAGGTCTCAGGTCACATGGCTGGCCAGGGCAGACCTGAGACCTTGATTTTGTGACAGTCCCAGGGAAGCAGGATCTAGGGTCCCAGAGTCCTCTCTGGGTCTGGTTCTGAGGAATCTGTCACTTCTCTGCCAGGCAGAAGCCCCAGGTCTGGCATGAGAGGGGGATGGTGAGCAGGTGGGTAGGTAGGTGCTTCCTTCCTCCCTCAATCAGGCTCCAGTGCATGTGCCTGGGGAGGAAGGGAATGTGGCTGCCAAAGGGGCCCAAGCCCACCCTTAACGATGTCCTTGAGCAACTGGGGGCATGGGACAGGGGTGGCTTGACTTGCGTGGGGTCACAGCCTGGAGGTTAGAGGAGGGCCTAGGCTTGGGACACAGCGCCTCCCCCGCTGCCCTCTCAGCCTGCTTGACCCCCCTTCCTGGCTCAGGCACCTGCCCTAGGAGTCTTGTGATGCCTATAAATAGGAACAGCCTCTGGGACTGCTGTTCCACCCTGAAGCCCGGGCCCTCCCTCACCCCGACCCTGCCCTCGGGGACCACCAGGGGGTACCCCTGGAGCAGCTACTTGCAAACTTCTCCACCTGGACATGGATACTTCCACTGCCTTCTCTGGCCTATGTTATGGCTATTGGCTTGGAGCCCCCACTGCCTCTTTGCAGCCCCCGCCTGATATTTGGCCTCTCTTTGGCCTCCTGGGTACAGCCAAGTCTTGGGGGGCTGAGAGCGTCCACACGGATGGATAGAGTCTGGTGCATGCCTGGCCTTGAGACCAGGGGGCCAGAGGATGAACGACACATTATTTCTGCCCTCACGTGGGGCCCCAGGCTGGGGAGGAAACCAGAGCATGGAGTGCGCAGACCTGAGGCTCTTGGTCCAGCCTTCAGCTTGCAACCTGGGATGACTCCGAGCCAGCCCTGACCCCCGTCCCAGGCACCCTCACAGCCCTTCCTTCCCCCCACCGCCGCCTCTCTGGATGGAGCATGTACTGTGTGATCTCCTTGGCATCCGTCGCTGGCCCTGCGAGATGGGTGGTAGCTGTTTCCTTTATACAGAGGAGGAAACAGGTGGGAAAGGCGTGCCCTTCGGTCACCACTGGGCCTTGAACTTGGATCTGTCTACCTCTAAAGTCTATATTCTTGGCCATGATGCCAAGCTGCCTGGCTTGGGGTTGAAGCTGCTTGCGGATACCCTTATCATTTTTCCTCTCTCATTTTCAAACCCTCTCGGGGACCCGCAGATAGCAGGAGTCCATGAGGGCCCTTTGGCGTGGCCACTACCAAGGGCTGCATCCAGGCACCTCGTCTGACCTGCAGGGACTTCTGGATCCCCGCCAGCTATGGAGGCCTCTGGGCAAGCCCCCCAGCCCCCAGGTGTCTTAGACACGGGGCCTTGCTTGGCCTGCTTCTTCCAAAATGCTGCCACTAAAAATAGGAGCCTCGCTGGAGCTGCTCAAAGAGGCCAACACAGCCCCCTGGCTCGTGGAATCCTTAGACAACGCCAATCGCAGAACCAACGAATCTGGGACGCCCAGAATCTCGGCAGCTGGGGTCCCAGAATCTCAGAAGCAGGATGCCCAAACCCTCAGACCTGCACCTCTAGGCTGTGCAGGATCTTGTTGCCACTGAATCACTTGCCCTCCCAGAAGAGCTCACATTTATGATCTTGTGTTCTCAAGAGACCCCATTTTGGTGGGGTCTCTCTCCCTTGGCTGGTCCAGGCCTTGCTTTCCTAACCCTCACACCTTCTCTAACATTCACCTCGACCTCCCACCCTGACACTCACCCTGGCACCCGAACATATACCTGCCTGGCCCTGCTCCCCATCAGCCTACTCCAGGGGTCCTCAAATGGCGGCCATTCTGCCTGCAAGGGATGCTTTGGCAGTGCCTATAGCCATTTTTGGTTGTCATGACTGCAGGGCCAGGGGCCGGGGGGTTACCAGCATCTAGTGGGGAGAGGCCAGTGCACAGAAAGTCATGGTTGAGAAACTGCTCTCGATAGTGCAAATTTATGTACCCCCATTGCCACCCTCACCTTCCAGAGGCCATGTGACAGTCACAGACCTTCTCTGAGGCGCAGTAGAAAGACCCTTAGCCAGTGACCATGACTTTCTGATCCCCCACGCTACCCCTGATGGCACTTTTAATTCTTTGGCTCCTGACAGCTCTCAATTTCCTGGGCAAATTGAACCATGGGGGATCAGAAAAAGAACTAGCCCTGGCCCTAGCCCTCTTTCTGGACCATCCTCCAGTTGAAGCTAATCCAGCAATTGCATCTGTCAGGCTCTGGACGGGGCACAAGTTCCCCCCGTGTGTTAACCTTGGCCCAGGCAGTTGGCCTGTACCCCAACTGGCACATTCACCCATGTCAGGCGAGTGTGGCAGGCAGAGGAGGCACAGGCCAGGATTCCTGTGGTCGCTCCAGGCGTTGGCTCCACAGGCGGATAATGGAGAGTTGGCTCTATCTGTGTGAGGGGTCCCAGGAGGGGATTTGATTCTAGGACTGAAGCCTGGAAGGGGGCCTGGGAGGCAGGGACAGGCACTCTGCAGCTCAGGCTTAGAGTTCCTCATTCATCATCTGGCAAGTATTGGTTGAGCACCCGCTGTGTGCCAGGCACTGGGAGGCTACAGTGAATGAGGCTGAAAAAGTCTCCTCCCTCAGGGGGTGCTCAAGTGCCAGCAGGGGCGCAGGCAAGCCGTAATCCATAAGAGGAACCAGGCAATTTGGGAGAGGGTGAAGAGAGGAATGAAACAGGTGACAAGAGAGAAAGTCATAGAGGCTCACGTTGGTCAGTGGCCAGGGAAGGACTCTCCAATTTTAGTATATGTGCTGCTGAAGCGAGCACGGAAGGACTCTCCAGACAGAAGGAATAGCCAATATTGAGGCCCTGGGGCCAGGAAAAGTTGGGTGGGCTTGAGGCATCAAGAGGAGTCAGGACAGAGCCAGCAAAGGCAAGGAAAGGGAATCAAGGCTGGAGAGACCTGCAGAGGTCCCACCTCGCCACAGGGCTTTGTAGGTAGTGGTCAGGAATCTGGTTTTTATCATAGGTATAATAAGTCAGGGGAGTTTTTACCAGGGTATGATTTTTAAGAATCACCTTGGCTTGCTGGGTGGGAGTAAAGAGAGAAGGGTTGAAGGCAGGAAGCCCCAGGGTCCCCCAGGAGACTCCTCCAAAGAGACTCCTTTCAGGGCTCAGGAGTGCAGAGGCCAAAGGCCTCTCAGAGAGGGGTGCGGAGCCGGCTAGGCCCTTCGAGGTGCCCGGCAGGGCTCCCAGAGCTGGGGTGTTGTGAAGGACCCCGGCCAGGGGGACCCCAGCCCCTCAGGGTCTCCCCTCTCTGTTGCAGACGGGCAGCCCCATCCTGGCCTCAGCGAAGCCCTCCCCCGTGCCACCTCCGCCACCCATCGGATCAGCAGCTGGTGAGTGCCACGCTGGCCCTGACCTCAGGGAGGGCAGGGGGGCAAGCAGGATGTGCCTAGGCCCCAAAGGAAGCCCCTGGGGAGTGAGAAGGGGAAAGGAGGGAATCAGGAGGCCAGGCAGGAGGAGATGGCTCCCAGCAGGCAAGCCCCTGGGCATGTGCAGGGGGTGGGGAAAACTGGGTTGAACACAGACAGTCAACTCTCATTATCCCTGCCAGGAGCAGGGCCAGAGGGACAGGAGCCTGAAGGTTAGACCCTTGGAGTCCTGTCTCTGCCAGATGACCCTTAGAATGATGTCAGTCCTTTCTAAGCCTCAGTTTCCCCATCTGTAAAATAAAGTCCCTAAGATGCATCTCACAAACTGGCTTTGAGGACCCCAGAGAGGTTGGACAGGAGCAGGAAATGACAATAGTGGTGACAGCGGCAACCCTTTATAAAGTCTGGGTGGGTGCTAATATGTAATAAACATTGCGATGTGTCAATGAGAGCTCCCATTAGTTGAGCGCTTGCTGTGTACTAGCCTCTTGGCACGGGTTTCCCCCTCTAATCTTTGTCATGGACCTGGAGGGTGGGTGGTCCTGTTGGTATCACCAATGGGGCTGAGAGAGGTGACCCTGTGGTTTCTGCTCTGCCTCTCGATGGAACCCCTTTCTGCACTTTTTGGTGGGCGTAATCGATAGCCCCTCTTGGAGGCAGAGTCCTGAAAACGAAGGGAGATTTATCAGTGTCATGATAAGAACCCATGTTGGTTGTGGGCTTACCATAAACCAGGCATCTGGTAAAGTGAAGCATTTCTCCAGCATGGAGTCATGTCCTCCCTACACTTCCCGGGGTCCAAGTCAAGGTCCCCATTTGAAGGGCTATAGTTGTGACCATTTAAATGAGCACATCCCTCATGTGAACTTTTCTTCTATTGTGGATATGAGAAAGCTCCTTAGATGTTGCAGAAGGACACAGAGGCTCCTGGCTTGGGGGTCTCGTTCTCATTTTTAGGATTGGAAAACTGAGGCTCAGTGAGGTTGCTTTGCCCCCTTTCCCCCAAGGAGGTCAGGGTCCTTAGGGCCAGAGGCTGAGCAGGGTCCTTCCACCACTACTAACTCTGCCCTTCCAAAAGGGGAGCTGCAGGGGGAAAGGGCATTTCCCTGAATTGTTTATACCACAGAGTTGTACCACATTTGCTGGAAAGTGAGGCTAAATGAACTAAATCACCCTGGTTTGGGGAAAACCTCTTGGTCTTAGGCAGCTGGGGGCACAGATCAGAGCCTTGGTCTTCCTGCGGGACAGATGAGAGTTGACTGTGCCACCAGACTTGAGGACATGCCCTGTGACCCTGGTGTGACCACTGGTGGACCCTGCACACTCTCCCACCATGGAATGGGGCTGGGCTACATGGACAGGTGCATCCTGGGAGCTGAAGGTGCTTTTTGGTCTAATAGCTCTGGAAGGGCCACATCTATTCCCCCTACCTCCCCACCCTCACCTCCACACTCCCAGCCCCTCTGAGGTCACCCTCGGGCTGGGTCTCTGGGGCTTATCTCAGGCTGCCTATGAGGAACCCCCTCCCCTGCCCAAGGAAGAGAAATTGAGGCCTGTGGCTAACCTGTCCCCATTGGCACTTCCTTGCAGTTGCTGGGATGGAGGCAGCCTGGACTTCCAGCCGGGCTCCCCACCACCCCACCTCCTGGGCCACTTCCCCGGCCCCCCTGATGGCCAGGGATCCTGGGAGCACCCCCTGGTCCAGGAAGCCAGGGAGGGCATCCCATCTGAACGGAGGTTCGAGGACTCAGTCATTGTGAGGACTGTGAAGCCCCACATTGAGCTTGAGGGATCTAGAAGGTTCTTGCACCATCAGGGTGAAGCAAAGCTCTTGGAGAAGGCCCCCCGGGGCCACCCCAGGTTCGACTGGCTCCAAGATACAGATGAGCCGGCCCCACCCCAGGATGCTGGGCTGCACCTGGACCTGCCGCCCCAGCCCCTGCCCCTCACCTCCTTCAGGACGGTGCTCGTGCCGGTAGAAGACACCACTAAGACGTTGGATGTGACAGTGGTGGACACCAGGGAGCACCTGGCAGACCTCGAAGAGCTGGCTCAGCCATCTGAGTGGGGCCTGCCCAGGTCGGCCTCGGAGGTGGCCACACAGACCTGGACGGTGAACTCGGAGGCGTCCGTGGAGCGGCTCCAGCCCTTGCCTTCCCCGATCCGGACAGGGCCCTACCTGTGTGAGCTGCTGGAGGAGGTGGCCAAGGGGGTGGCCAGCCCGGATGAGGACGAGGATGAGGAGCCAGCCGTGTTCCCATGCATTGAGTGCAGCATCTACTTCAAGCAGAAGGAGCACCTTCTGGAGCACATGAGCCAGCACCGCCGAGCGCCGGGTCAGGAGCCACCTGCTGACTTGGCCCCGCTGGCCTGTGGGGAGTGCGGCTGGGCCTTTGCTGACCCCAGTGCCCTGGAGCAGCACCGGCAGTTGCACCAGGCCTCCCGGGAGAAGATCATTGAAGAGATCCAGAAACTGAAGCAGGTGCCTGGTGATGAGGGCCGGGAGGCACGGCTGCAGTGCCCCAAGTGTGTCTTTGGCACCAATTCCTCCAAGGCCTTTGTGCAGCATGCCAAACTGCACGTGCGCGAGCTTCCAGGCCAGCCTGCCAGGGAGCCCTTTGGGGGCGGCAGTGGGGCTGGCAGCCCAGGCCCCGATGCTACCACCCTCACCTATCGACCCTACCGAACCTCCTCAGGGCTCAGTGGCTGCGTTTTCTGCGGTTTCCCGGCGCCCAGTGAGAGCCTGCTCAGGGAGCACATGAGGCTTGCGCATGCCCATCCCCACTGGGAGGAGGACACCGAGGCTTTCGAGGAGGACCCTGCCAGCCAGCCAGGCACCAGCCAGGATGCATATGCCCGCTTCCCTGATGCTGCTGAGGACTACTTTGGCAAAGCTGAAGCTCTCTTGGCCCCCACATGGCAGGAGAACCCTGCTGGATATGACCCCAGCCTGGCCTTTGGCCCAGGCTGCCAGCAGCTGGGCGTGAGGGATTTCCCACTGTCAAAGCCACTTCTGCACGGCTCAGACCCAAGGCCCCCAGGAAGGCCAGCCTTTCCCTCCCCTCTGGCATCTGCCCCCTACTCCTTACAGCCCAGTAGAAACAAGAGCATGGTCCACCTGCAGGGGCTCCCAGCCCAGCTGGGGGACCGGAGACACCCTTGGAGTGAAGAGGAGGAGGAAGACATACCGCTCGTCTCAGAGATGGACTTTTCCCCCGAAAATGGGGTCTTTCCACCCTTAGCTGCCCCTGGCCTCATCCCACAGCTGGCCCTGGACCTGAAGCGGACTTTCCGAAAAGCTCTGAGGGCAGCTGAGGCCTCTCGGGCACAGCAGCAGCAGCTCCGAGGGATGGTGCCACTTGTGCTGCTGGCAAAGCTGGGGCCACAGGTCATGGCTGCAGCGACCAGGATGCCCCCAAGGCTGCAGCCTGAGGAGCTGGGGCTGGGGGGCGCCCACCCCCTGGACTTCTTGCTCCTGGATGCGCCGCTGGGCGGCCCACTGGGGCTGGACGTGCTCCTCGATGGGGACCCAGCAGTGGCATTGAAGCATGAGGAGCGGAAGTGCCCCTACTGCCCCGATCGCTTCCACAACGGCATCGGCTTGGCCAACCATGTCCGGGGCCACCTGAACCGTGTAGGCGTGAGCTACAATGTGCGGCATTTCATCTCTGCCGAGGAGGTGAAGGCCATTGAGCGCAGGTTCTCCTTCCAGAAGAAGAAGAAAAAAGGTAGGGCGGCTTCGCTCCGGCACCCACCTCCATCCGAGGCCCAAGAGACGCACAGCTGGGCAGCTGAGTTCTGAACCAAGCAATTCTCACTCTAAATCATCCCATAGTGCCAAGCAGGGGGAAGTCAGGGCCTCCCCTTCTGGAAGACTGGGAGCTGCGGCAAAGGCCACCGCATCGGTGGAGGTGTGGGGATGCCCCAATGCCCTGGCCCTTCCGGCAACTGGAGGAAGGAGTATGGGCAGAGGAGGCAGCCCCAGGCAGGGAATTTCACTGATGTCTTCATTCGACAAATATTTATTGAGAGATGTCCCCTCTGTTCTGGGCACTTGGGGACACAGCAGAAAAGGAAACAGCAGTCCCTGCTCTCCTGGAGTTCACGGCCCAGTAATAGGAGTGTGGGACCCTGGCCGGCTTCAGAACCCCCGGGGCAGCCTGTGAGGTATGGAGATTCCCAGGCATCAGGGTTCTGATTCTGGAGCTCTGTCTCCAACACGAGTGCCCTGGGTGGTTCTGACGCTGGCAGACATGGATCCCACTTGGGGGAGGTGCTGGTGTGCTGTTTGAGGGAGTGCATACGAGTATGTGTGCGTGTGTGTGTGTGTGTGTGTGTGTGCGCGCGCACGTGCATGTGTGCAAGTGTGCATGTACTGGGGGTAAGGGGCCAGGAGCAGACAGCCATAAAACCAGGTTCTTACAATGGTGAGTGACCAGGGCTGTGATGGGGGAAACTGGGGTCTGAGGAAATGGACAGGAGGTCCCTGACTCCACCTGGGGGCATCCAAGCAGGCTCCCCAGAGGAGAACATCCCATCCATTTGGCCATTTCTTCATTCAACAAAGATTTCATTGACAGCACTGGAGTGATAGTGAGCAAAAATAGGCATGCGCTCTAGACACGGGAAGGATATTAATCAAACACTCAGCCAAAGGATTGCAAATGCACAACTGGAGGAGGGTT
Organism: Vulpes lagopus; assembly: GCF_018345385.1. Taxonomy (NCBI): domain Eukaryota; kingdom Metazoa; phylum Chordata; class Mammalia; order Carnivora; family Canidae; genus Vulpes; species Vulpes lagopus. The sequence goes on along the minus strand of NC_054830.1, from coordinate 11,368,079 downwards.
TCTGGGGGGTGGAGTCCCTGATGCTGAGAACTATGTGAAGGGAAACCTGGAAGGTCAGGCAGAAAGGGCTTCCCGGAGTGGGAGGATTGGAGAACACGTGGAGCAGACAGGAGCTGATGCAGGCAGGAGCATGAATGACAAAGGGAAAGGGAGGTGTCTAGGGTCAGGGATGGCACTGGCTGTGTGATCTGTGGAGGGGGAGCAACCCCAGGAACGGGGAGGGCTGGGGCCAGTGGGTCACCCCTCCAGGCAGTCCATATCCTCTCTTCCTCCACAGTGGCTAACTTCGACCCAGGCACCTTCAGCCTGATGCGCTGTGACTTCTGTGGGGCTGGCTTCGACACCCGGGCTGGCCTCTCTAGCCACGCCCGGGCCCACCTACGTGACTTCGGCATCACTAACTGGGAGCTCACCGTGTCACCCATCAACATCCTGCAAGAGCTGTTGGCCACCTCCGCTGCTGAGCGGCCCCCCAGCCCCCTGGGCTGCGAGCCTGGGGGGTCACCCAGTGGCTTCCTGACCTCGCGTCGGCCCCGCTTACCTCTTGCAGTGCCCTTTCCACCCACCTGGGCTGAGGACCCTGGGCCAGCCTACGGAGATGGTAAGGGGAGAGGGTGTGGATGGGGTGGGGCCCTGACCCTTCTCAGGGCCCCAGAGAGATGTGAGGAGGTGGGAGGGGGCAGCCACTCCACTTTTCTGGTAGTGTTTCAAGTCACTTTACAAAGTATACTGACAACTGTCCTCACAACTGCCATGCCACTTAGAGGTTATTTATGTTTTATTCAGGGGCTGGTCCAGGGTTACTCCTGGATCCAATTCATCCCTGCCCTACCTGACAGTGATTTTCACACATGCTTAGTCACCTTCTACTGGGAGCCAGATATGTTCTAAGAATTTTACAAACACAAGCTTATTTGCATCCTCACAACGATGCTATAAGGCAGGTGTTATTATTATTATCCCCATTTTACAGATAAGGAAACTGAGGCACAACGAAATTAATTAACTGGTCCAAGGACACATGGCCAGAAGTGGTGGAGCTGGGACTTGAAACTCCAGACAGGTCAGGTTCCAGCATCCTTGCTCTTAAAATCATCTGTCTAAAGCAGCACTGTCCTATAGAACTTTATGAGGTGGAAAGGTTCTCTAGATAGGTGTTCTGCGCATAGGTTACTACTGGCCACATATGGTGTTGAGCATGTGAAACGTGGCTAGTGCAAGGTTAGTGGTAATTCTGCCAAACATTGCAGAGCTAGAGTCTACATTCTGGATTTTCAGTAGTGCCTACTTTGTCCAGCAGCATTGATAACCCCTCCCATAACTGAATACTTGCTGTATACTAAGGTTTTATCTCATTTATGCCTCAAACAGCTCTGTGGGGCTAAGGATTGCTGTGTTGCTGTTTTGTGGACAAGGAAGCTGTGGGTCATCTGCTTTGCCACATAGCCACGAAGCAGCAGAGCTAGATTTCTGAACACCATGTTCGGTGGTCTCTCCAGTGGAAGATGGCTTGGAAAATCCGGAAGTAATATTTTGGTGAAGGAGCCTGGGGCTGGGCACCACTGGGGGAGTAAAAAGCTGTAGGACCCAGCCTTGCAAAGCCTGACTTTGTAGGAGCCTTTACTGAACTCACAGCAGAGAACTTGGCAGTGAGGAGTCAGTGGGCTCTGGGGAATAGAGAAGTTTCTGAACAGAGGGACTGTCTAGGGGCCGCGTGGCACTGAGGTTTCCTTGGGTTTCTCCTACCTGGAGCTCCCAGGGTCCTACCTCCATCTGTGCTCTGAACTCCACTGGACCCATTTGCCAGCCCCCTTACCAGTAAAGGGCATCTGAGGGTCTGCAAAGTGGAGGGTGGTGCTATGAAAGCTCCCTCTCCTCCTTGGACAAGGAATCTGAGGCACAGAAAGGACAGAGTGGCTGGTTGAGGACACAGTTTGGAAAGAGCCAGAGTAGGGACCTGACCTCAGGCTTCTTGCCTCTGCTGAAGGCTGTCCCCTGGGCATTCAGCTCACACACTTGGCTGGGTTTGCAGTGCCTCAGGGATGGCTGAGAAGTGGAGCTGGCTCTGAGGATGGCTGGGGGACACAGGAGGTAGTCTGTAAGCTACAGCCCCGCTTGCTTGCTCCTCCTCCTCCTCTTCTTCTTCTTCTTCTTCTTCTTCTTCTTCTTCTTCTTCTTCTTCTTCTTCTTCTTCTTCTTCTTCTTTTCTTCTTCCGTCACTCTGGTAGAGGTCTGAATGTCAGGCTCACACTCCTTACTTGGCACTGGGTCAAGCCCCTCAGGGATGGCAGGGTGTGTCCAGTAGTCAGCCTCAGCTCTGGTCAACCTGTTTCCACTAGAAGACCAACGTGGCAGCCCCCGGTCAGTGCTAATGGAGATGGCTAAGTCTTTGGGGTGTCAGGATTCAGTCTGGTACTGTCCGGGCCTTGTCCGTGGTGGGGGATGGGGTGGGGGTGGGGTGGCTCTGAACAGTCTTTCAGTTAACACCTGGTGGGCTGGAGGGCTGTTTATGGGTGGTTCCGAAGAGCCTGGAAGCCTTGCCTTCCAGAAGGATGTCCAAGATTAAGGCTAGGTCTGGGCGCCCGGCCTGCCCTGATTGTTCCTAGAAGCATCTCGCACCTAAGTGGGCTGTAGGGGCGGGTGCCAGGTTGGGGGCGGGGCAACCGTCAGATTCTGGCCCCACCCAGCTGTCAAGAAACAGCTGGGGGCAATCGGTTTGATGTTGGGAAGAAGCAGGTTGTGCCTGGAATGGGGTGCCGGCGACCGTGTGGGGAGCTCCGTGGGACTGCGGGACAGCGCCGGCGGCGTCGGGGGGACATTTAGATATCAGGATGATGTGGGGCCCTCCCAGCTGGGATCTGGTGTCTTCCAGATCTCCGACACGAAGGGAGAATTCCAGGATAGAGGATGGAACAGGACCCCCGGGCAGGTCCTAGCTCCGCCCGTGGGCGCTCCAGGAAGCTGGACGCGGGGAAGGCAAATGCGTGTGGTCCGAGGATTCCCATTTTAGCCTTAGGGGCGCTCGGGGTCGGGGGCGGGGGGGAGAGCGTCCCATCCCGTCCAGGCCAGGGGTGGGAGTGCGGTTGGCGGCCGCGCCCAGCGCGGCGTGCGTGCGTCCCCGAGCCAGGGTGCGGGCGGCTCCCTGAGGCTCCCGCCCCACCCCCCCACCCCCGGCCCGCGGGGCCGGGGCAAGCGTTTCGCTCACTCGCTCGCGGCGCTCGGCGCTCGGCCGGCCGCCCTGGGCGCGCCCCGAGGGGCGGGGCGGAACGGAGCGGGCTCGGCGGCGGCGCTCGGCGCTCGGCTGCTCCCGCCTGGGGCGGCCGCCCCGCGTGCGCCGGAGCCAAGATGGCCGCCTCCACCGCCCAGTGCCGAGTGACAAAAGCGGAGAGCAAGGCGGCGGCGGGGCCGCGCGCGGGGGGCGCCCGGGAGCGCGCGCCCGCTGGGGCGCCCCCGCCCAGCCCCCCGAGCCCGGGCCCCGCGGCCCTCCCCGCGCCGCCGCCGCCGCCCCCGCCCCCGCCGCCGCCGCCGCCGCCGCGGGACGGGCCCAAGGCCGAGCCGGAGCCGGGGCCCGGGCCGGCGCCCGCGCCGGGTAAGAGCCCGCGCCGGGGAGGGTGCGGGGAGGGCAAAGTCGGCATTCCGCCCGCCCCCTGCCGCCGCCCCCGCCGCCCGCCGCCCGGTCTCTGGGACTCCCCCTCCCCCCAGGCCCTCCAGTCGCGCGGGCCCGGGGCCTCCTGTCGCAGCTCGCGGGGCCCCGGGCTTCAGAAACACTGTCCGCCGCCGCTCCGTGGGACCCTCACCCTGCCTGACAGGTGTCCCCTGTCCCCCTTGGAGCCCCGGGAGCGCCCCTCGCCACAGTCTCCGGCCCTGCGGCGCAGAAGCCCGCTCCGAGTCACTTCAGACACGGTCCCTGCACCATCTGACAGACGCGCCCACTCCACCCGGCGACTTTGACAAAGTCCTCGGTGTCCCGGGCCTCGTGGCCCCCCCTGCCTCCCTTCTGCTCGCCTCCGTAGGACTCCAGCCGAGCGGAGAACCTTCATGGCTTCCTGCTCGTAGGCCTGACCGGCTGCAAAGCTCCATCTGACACACAGTTTTCTTCAGCCTCAGAGCTGTCTCCCCGCCCTGAACACGACACCCGGGGCTCAGCAGGCCCCGCGGGCCCCCTTCTCCGAGAAGAGTAGACCGCGAACACATGCCTTCCACTCCCTGTTCTCCTGTACACCTCATCCAGGGAGGCTTCCTGACTTGTCCGAGGCCTCGGAAACTTCCTGCAAAGTTCTGTGATTCTCGCTTTTCCTGTCCCCATTCAGATCTCGGCTGATCCGGGCTCCCAGTTCTCCCCTTACCCCACTTAGGGCTCAGCTTGTGATAAGCAGACCACTAGGCAGCCCCGAGTCGCCTCCGCAGCCCCAGGTGCCCTGTCGGGTGGAGATTCCCCCGTGAGTCCTGCGGAGCCTCCTTCCTGTCCTTGGCTTGTCAACTCTGCATTGCTTCTCTGGCCTCTGACTCAGGCCTTCTCTTACTGGATCTCCCTTCTGATTGCCACCTACCTGCTCCCAAGACTGACATGCTCCCCTGCACAAGTTCTGCCTAGAGAGATACTTTGTCAGGTCTAGGATCGGAGTCCCTGCCCCAACCAGTGTGTGTTCTGGTGGGTGGAAACTGCTCCTCAGCCCGGCTGTCAGTGGGCAGCCGTGACATCCCTGCATCTCACTGGTGCTGGGGGTTTGGATGGAGCCTCTGTTCTCATATGGTGAGTTGCCTCCCAGAGTGAGAGCAGATGCCAAGGATGAGGAAGAAGGCTCCATGCCCCTACTCTCAGTCCTTATGGGAGTAGACAGCTCCCACCCAGCCTGGGCTGAGCCTGTCTTCCTAACCTCACAGGCCTGGGTTCTGAGGAAAACACAATGGTGGCCATGGACTTGGGCTCCCCCCCGCTCCCCAAGAAGAGCCTGCCTGTCCCTGGGCCCTTGGAACAGGTGGCCAATCGGCTGAGCAGCAAAGTGGCTGCAGAGGTTCCTCATGGCAGCAAGCAGGAGCTGCCAGATCTCAAGGGTGAGTGACCCAGGTGGCACGGTGGGGGTGCAGGCCCAGCTGGTCACACTCACAGGGAACTCTTGGGCCTGGGGGTTAGTGTGGGGTCCACAGCTTTCTCTTCACCCCAAAGCCCCAAGGAGACATCTGGCTGTCTTCTGTTCAGCTTTTGCTGCCCTGGGCATGCATGGCCTTGAGATATACCCTCACCGGGTGGGGGAGGGGCATCCAGGGAAACAGCACAGTTTTTAGGAGCTCACACTCAGACCCAATTTATTTGCTGATTTTGGCCCTCATTAGCTATGTGATCTTTTGTATGATATTGTCTTGTCTGTATGTTGATATTCAGATCATTATTAAGTAGTTGATAGGCACTATGCTGGACTTATTGAAGTTTTAGAGCAGGGAGGCAGAGGAGGAGACAGGCAGTGATAAGGGCTCTGCACAAGACAGGGTGTAGGGCACCAGAGGGACTGTTGGCTGGGGCCTCCAACCCAGTGTTTGGGGCATGAGTTGAGCTGCAGAGGCTGGCTAGGACAGCTCTGGGAAGCACTGTGACTGGCAGGTCAGTGTTTGTGTGAACACCTGTTGCCAGGACACCCTGGTATGTTGGATATCCGAAAGGCATTCTGCTGCCCGGGCCACAGAAGGGCTCTGCCTCCTGCTGTGTGCCGTTGGCACAACTCTTCCCTCTCTGAGACTCAGTTTCCTTATTTGCAAACTGGACAGGCTGATCCCTGCCTAATTTGGGTCATTTTAAGGATCAGGGAGGCTTGTAGGGAGCCTGGGTAAGTGGGATCCTGGGGGGAGGGGCAGTGGGAGGGCAGGGCTTAAGGGACCTCACAGCCAGCTCTCTTGGCCTCCATCTCGCCCTCCAGCCCAGAGTCTGACCACCTGCGAGGTCTGCGGTGCCTGCTTTGAGACACGCAAGGGCCTGTCCAGCCACGCACGCTCCCACCTGCGTCAGCTGGGGGTGGCCGAATCGGAGAGCAGCGGTGCCCCCATTGACCTCCTCTACGAGCTTGTGAAGCAGAAGGGCCTGCCTGACACACCCCTTGGGCTGCCCCCAGGCCTGTCTAAGAAGTCCAACTCACCGAAGGAGGTGGTCGCCGGTGCCCCCCGGCCTGGCTTGCTTGCCCTGGCCAAGCCCTTGGATGCCCCTGCTGTCAACAAGGCTATCAAGTCACCTCCTGGCTTCTCTACCAAGGGCTTGGCCCACCCACCCAGCTCCCCACTCCTCAAGAAGGCACCACTCGCCCTGGCGGGCTCCCCCACCCCCAAGAATCCTGAGGACAAGAGCCCCCAGCTGTCCCTGAGCCCCCGGCCAGCCTCCCCAAAGGCACAGTGGCCTCAGTCTGAGGATGAAGGGCCCCTGAACCTCAGTGAGTGCGGGTCCCGGGAGCTGAGGGAGGTCCTGGCACCGGGAGGGCTGCAGAGCCCAGGGTGGGGATGGTGGGGGCTACAGCTCCTAGGTTCTGGGTCCACTGGGTCAGAATATTGGTCAGAGCACTGTGTCTCCTGTTGGGCTGGCCTTGCAGCATATTATCATCTGCCTCCGACTCTACTTTGCTATTCTTCCCTCTGGAGGCTTGGCTGTGGCTGCTAAGCCTGCCAGGGTCATCCTCACCACTTAGGGGCATTTGGCCTTCTCTGAGCCTGAGGGTTGGGGTAGTGAATGAAGGTAACCAGAAGTCCTGTGGGCCTGTCTTCCCCAGAAGGGCATCTTGGGTCCTACAGGCAGGGAGGTGGTCCACCTGACAGGAAGTTTTGTAGTTGGCCCTGTCTTCACATCTTCCTGGCTGTCTGTGCAGAGGCACTTCTGTGCCCATGGGTGGAGCCAGACCTCCTGGGCTGCCTGTGGGCATGGCAAAGAAGGGTTTAGAAAGAACCACCCTCACCCTCCCGGGTACAGTGAGGAGGTTTAGCATGGCATCCCTTCGGAAGTCAGGCCTTCCCTCACATTTATGTTAGTCTGGGATGAGCCCGAGGTCTGGCCCCCTGCCCAATGGGGCATCCCAGTTGGCACCTCATGTTCCCATGAAGCCGCTTCCATTGTCTGCTCTGTTTTTGGGAGCAAGGCCCTGGGCAGGTCTGCCCTTGGCTATATGATGCTTGGCAGCTGGGTGGGGCCCCTGCTTTGCACCCACACAGCTCCCACCGCTGGGGTCCCAGGGAAGAGGCCCTGGGAGCATCAGATTGTGCCACTGGAATTTGGCCACCACCTCTCCACCCCACATCCTTAAGCTCTCCACACTCACCTTGATGCCAGAGGGCTAGGCAGGGAACAGGACTTTCTGTTTCCCAAAACCTCTTAAAATAAATCTGCGGCACAAATCTTGAACCCTGAATGGCCTGGGAAGCCTTAAATCATATCAGGTCTTCTTGCCTCAGTCCCCCAGGGCCGGCCAAGGTGGCGGCCGTGAACCCCCCCCTGTGTTTTGTCTCCGCAGCTTTAGATAGTGACGGGGGCAGAGAGCTGGACTGCCAGCTGTGCGGTGCCTGGTTTGAGACCCGCAAGGGCCTGTCCAGCCACGCCCGCGCCCACCTGCGCCACCTGGGCGTCAGCGACCCGGACGCCAAGGGATCCCCCATAGACGTGCTCCACGGGCTCATCAGGAGGGACGGCGTCCAGATCCGCCTCCCACCCGGGCGCGGCACCCTGGCCCAGCTGGGGCGGCCTCCTCCCACCTCTGCGGCCCTCTCCTTGCTCCCCCCCCCACCGCCGGCCAAGAAGGCCAAGCTGAAGGCCGCGGGTACGGCCAGCCCCTGGGGGAAGCAGGACCTCTCGGCCGCCGCAGCCGCCGGCATTTTCTGGGCCTCTGATGTGGAGCCGTCTCCTCTCAACCTCTGTAGGTTCTCGCTTCAGCCGCTCCCTCCTCCCTGCGGGCCCTGGCGCCCCTCCCGGGGGGGTCGTAGCCCCCTCCCTACTCCTTTCCTGCCAGGGCAGGGAGTAGACAGGGGCCCTTGGCAGTGGGCTGGTTCTGCCCAGAGATCTTGTTGGCAGTTGGCTGCTAGGCCCTCTCTCTTGGCCTTTGACCTCCATGACTGTGACCTTCCCTGAGAATGAAGGCCAAGGGTGGGGTGCTGCCTTTTGGTGTGAAAAGTGTCCATGGTTGCCCCTGGTCTGGATGGCATTTGGCACTTAGGCTGCTACTTCCTGCCCTCTTGCCCCTGTCCTTGTTGGGACCCAGGACCCGCAGAGCTGTGGAGTCTTGGTTCCATCCTCTGCCAGGACTGAGGGCCCATGCGCTCTCTGGAGCCTCCCCTCGCTCCTGCTGAGTTGCCCCCTGCCCTTCAGTTCCCTCACTTGCACCTGCCCTCCACCACCATCCCAACCTGTGGGCATGCTGCTGCCCAGCCCAGCTGACCAGGAGACCCACAGACAACGATGCTAATGATTCCCCATGATGCTAATTACTCCTTTCTCCTGCTGCAGCCTCGGGCCCAGAACCAGCTCGAGACATCCGCTGCGAGTTCTGCGGTGAGTTCTTCGAGAACCGCAAGGGCCTATCAAGTCACGCGCGCTCGCACCTGCGGCAGATGGGCGTGACTGAGTGGTATGTCAACGGCTCACCCATTGACACACTACGGGAGATCCTCAAGAGACGGACCCAGTCCCGGCCTGGTGGCCCCCCTAACCCACCAGGGCCCAGCCCGAAAGCCCTGGCCAAGGTGGTGGGCAGCGGAGGTCCTGGCAGCTCGCTGGAAGCCCGCAGCCCCGCAGACCTTCACCTCTCACCCCTGGCCAAGAAGTTGCCACCGCCACCAGGCAGCCCCCTGGGCCACTCACCAACTGCCTCTCCTCCTCCCACGGCCCGGAAGATGTTCCCAGGCCTGGCCGCACCTTCCCTGCCCAAGAAGCTGAAGCCTGAACAAATGCGGGTGGAGATCAAACGGGAGATGCTACCAGGGGCCCTTCATGGGGAGCCACACCCATCTGAGGGTCCCTGGGTGGCGCCACGGGAAGACATGGCCCCCCTGAACCTGTGTAAGTGTGACCCCAGGGGCAGGGCAGTGAGAACACATAGAGGGGTCCCCCCCCCTCATTTGATGGGTACCCGGAGCACCCAGGGTAGAAATAGAACAGAGGCTACCCAGAACCAGAGGACAAGGGGTTAGCTGTGCAATCCTGCTATGTAGGCCTCTAACTGAGCTACTCCTTGAGTCTCCATCCATGTTGGGGAGGCAGAATTGTGCCACTCAGTGATGCCCAGAAGATTTTACGTCTTGGGCCATCTTCAGTCGATTGGTAGTGTCTACCAACCAGATTCCTAGGGAGAAGGATTACACGGGTCAGTTAGTGATTCTCCCATGGGCTGGAGTATAGGCACTGGGAGTGGGCGGCTGCACCCTCTTTCTGACATTCCTGGTTGCTACGTGCTTGACATTTGGAGACAAGTTCAAATTAAGTGCTCAGCTCTTCCACTCCAGCAGTATGTGACCTTGGGCAGGTTTCCTCTTCTTGGAGGTGGAAGATAAGCATGGTCCCAGCTCCGTGTAGTTCCAAAGTAGTGTAAACCACTTAGCACGGTGCCCGCTTAAACGGAGCCATATGTATACTTTAGTCAGTAGTCTTACTGTCCTTGTCACTGTGTTCTCTCTGCTCGAATTGGCTGAGTCGTGTGCTGAGCAGGCGAGGATGGCCCAGGCCTCTGCTTCGGTGCTCATGTGCATTTCATATCAGCTGTGTGCCACATGCTTGGAGCTGCTCCCACCCGGTGGAGGTTTTCATCTGCATTTTGTAGAGGAGGAGTCTGAGGCTCAGAGGGGAAGTGGTTGGCCCAGTGTAACATAGGGGGTCACAGCCAAGCCAGTGCCTGAGCCCGGGATGGAGGCGCTTGCTCCTCACTGCTTCTTGGTGTCACAGGGAATCATCTTGAAGCCAGATGAGGTGAATTTGAGGTGACAGAGCAAGCAGAAGGGCTGAATGTACACAAGGGCCCCTGGAAGCGGATGAGGGAGTGGGTCATTTGGGTCTGGGGCTGCATGGACGGGACAGCCAGGCACTTAATGTTAGCCTTGAGCTTCGAGCCTCCCGCCGCAGCAGCTGCCTCCTTCTCCTTCCCCTCCCTCCACCCTGGACCCTCTGCAGCGTCCCGGGCAGAGCCTGTGCGTGACATCCGCTGTGAGTTCTGCGGTGAATTCTTCGAGAACCGCAAGGGCCTGTCGAGCCACGCGCGTTCCCACCTACGGCAGATGGGTGTGACCGAGTGGTCCGTCAACGGCTCGCCCATCGACACACTGCGGGAGATCCTCAAGAAGAAGTCCAAACCGTGCCTCATCAAGAAAGAGCCGCCAGCCGGAGACCTGGCCCCTGCCTTGGCTGAGGACGGGCCCCCCACGGCTGCTCCTGGGCCTGTGCAGGCCCCCCTGCCATTGGTGCCAATGGCTGGCCGCCCAGGCAAACCAGGAGCTGGGCCGGCCCAGGTTCCTCGAGAGCTCAGCCTGGCGCCCATCACTGGTGCCAAGCCCACAGCCACTGGCTATCTGGGCTCAGTGGCAGCCAAGCGGCCCCTGCAGGAGGACCGCCTCCTCCCAGCAGAGGTCAAGGCCAAGACCTACATCCAGACCGAACTGCCCTTCAAGGCAAAGACCCTCCACGAGAAGACCTCCCACTCCTGTAAGCAGTGGGTGGCAGGGTCCTGGGAGGGCATCTGCTGGGGCCCGCAGGGCCTGGCAGTGCCACAGATACACTGACCCCCAGCAGAGGCCCGTGGCAAGGCCCCAGTGGGAGGCGGGACTGACTCCTGACCTGGGCAGGGCCTTCTGGGTACTTTTGTTCCCTTTGGGCTGGGACTCAGCAACACCCCCTCTGCCTGCAGCCACTGAGGCCTGCTGTGAGCTGTGTGGCCTTTACTTCGAAAACCGCAAGGCCCTGGCCAGCCACGCGCGGGCGCACCTGCGGCAATTTGGCGTGACCGAGTGGTGTGTGAACGGCTCACCCATTGAGACACTGAGCGAGTGGATCAAGCACCGGCCTCAGAAGGTTGGGGCCTACCGCAGCTACATCCAGGGCGGCCGCCCCTTCACCAAGAAGTTCCGCAGCGCCGGACATGGCCGCGACAGCGACAAGCGGCCACCCCTCGGGCTGGCACCTGGGGGCCTGGCTGTGGTGGGCCGTAGTGCTGGGGGTGAGCCAGGGCCTGAGGCTGGCCGGGCAGCAGACAGTGGTGAGCGGCCTCTGGCAGCCAGCCCGCCGGGCACTGTGAAGGCCGAGGAGCACCAGCGGCAGAACATCAACAGTGAGTGCTGGTGGAGGGGGTTTTAAGGGCAAGGGGCTCCTGCCACCAGGATTCTCCACTGTGCATCTGCTCTTAGTCACTTCCCCGATCATTCTCACCTGTTTGCCCATCTGGCCACAATCCAACCTGTCCCAAGGCCCAGGCAGCATCCAGTCACCAACTGTCCCATCTTGCTTTAAAGGCAGGAACCTAAAAAAAAATAAAAAAGGGCAGGAACCTCCCCAGAAATCTTGCCCTCCGGCTTATCTCCTGTCCCTCTCTGTACCTTTCCACGCCTCAGAATTTGAGCGCCGACAAGCCCGCCCTCCAGATGCCTCTGCGGTCCGGGGGGGCGAAGAGGCCAATGATCTACAGCAGAAGCTGGAGGAGGTGCGGCAGCCTCCGCCCCGGGTCCGGCCGGTCCCCTCCTTGGTACCCCGGCCCCCCCAGACATCACTGGTCAAGTTTGTTGGCAACATCTACACCCTCAAGTGCAGGTATGCAGCCCCCTGGGTGGGTGGGGGAGAAAGACCACCCACTTAGGGCTGGGTCACCAAGTGCCTCTGAAAAGGACATGGGTTCGTGGGGGTCAAGAGATAGAGCCTCAAGGACTGCCTTCGAGTGTGGCTGGACCCAGGCTAAGAGCTTCTCAACAGCATCACCTCAGGGCAGTGAGCTGGGACCCTGAGGGTTCCAGTGCTGGCTTTGACACTCATCAGCCTCGTGACCTTGAGCAAGGGCTTCCCACCCCATGCTTCCATATTCCCACCTATACCAATGGGGTTGGTAACAGATTAGCTGTGAGGATTTAAAAAGTTGAATATTTATAAAGCACTCGAACTGTGCCTGACATACGGTAAGCACTCAACAAGTACTTGCCTGATTAAGAAAAAAATAGATCTTAGTCCATTTTTACCAGAGTCCGGGCATACATCAGAGGCCAGGAAACTGAGTCTGAGACTTAAGGTGGCCTGCCTCAGGCCACATAGGTCAAGTCAGAAGTAAGATTAGAACCCAGGTCTCTGGAGTCATGAGCTCAGGTCCTGAGCCCCTGTTCTGTGAGGCCTCCCTTGGGACCTCAAGCCCGGGGAGTTGGTGAGTTGGGTGCATGAGCAGGGTGGGAGTGAGTTAGTGCCTGACCCCCTTTCCCCAGCTGCTGTCCATCTGTCCTAAAGCCTGGCGGGGTAGGATCTGCTTCTCTGGGCTTTCTCTCCCCTCTCAGATCACATGCTTTAGTCACTTGGCAGTGGCACTTTCCCAGCATCAGAGCCAGCTGACTGCCCTGAACATAGAGATGGGGGTCTTTAGGGGACCCTACCCTGATCCTGGAATGGGTACAGGGAGCTGACCATGAGGAAATATCTGGCTTCTGGGTCCCCTTCCCTGAAATCTCAGGCATGTTCTCTCCACACTGAGTAGCAGCAGGTGTGCTCAGGGACATGGGCAGGGCTACACATCTGCCTCTCCTCATGGCAGTGGCCACTCCTCTCTCTCTCTCTCTCTCTCTCTTCCTTCCACACAGGTTCTGTGAGGTGGAATTCCAGGGGCCCCTCTCTATCCAGGAGGAGTGGGTGCGGCACTTACAGCGGCACATCCTGGAGATGAATTTCTCCAAAGCGGACCCCCCGCCTGAGGAGCCCCGGGCCCCGCAGGCACAGACAGCGGCGGCAGAGGCACCCTAACACAAAAGCATTCCAAATTCCCTCTCGTGCCACCTCTGTCTCCTCTTTCTCCTCCGTCTCTTCCACCCTCTCCTTCCTCTTTCTTTTCCGTTTCCAAAGGAGCAAGCCAAAACCTCAAACCGGTACCCCTTGGGGGCCGGGCACACTACAGCCGGGGCGCCAGGAGCCAGCTAGCGGCCCTTCCCCCAGCCCGAGGGCTCTGGGCCACACACAGCGCATCTTCCTTCAGCCGTGCCCACCTGGTCCAGCAGGGGCAGAGGCCAGGTCTCTTGCGGTGGCAGCTGATCTGGTGAAGGGGAGGAAGGCCAGCGCTCCCCCGAATCTAGCAGCCAGGCGGGGCTATGTTTGCCATCCGTGGCCATTTGCAAAGACCCCAAAGACCCCTGTCCTGGTTCCCTCCTGCCCCTGTGAATATCCTCTCACACGCACTCACGCGCACACACACATATACACACACACGCAAACACACACACACACACATGCACGCACGCACCTCGTGAGACCCGGGATCTGCCCCAGCCCCCCAGTTCCTGAGTCAAACGACCACATCATGCCACGGTGCTTGCTCAGGGGAAGGCACGCTCCCTCTGAGGTCCTGCTGGGGCCCGGGAGCCCCCCACTGAGCCCATGATGCCACGGAAATCCTTGTTGGCCGCCCCCTCCCAGGGGCCTTCCCAGCCTGGAAGAGCTCAGAGCTGACAGCTGCCTCCTGCCATGTCAAGGCCCCCCCAGAGCCTTGGGGGACTCCGGGGCCCAGGAGGGGGTGGGGATGGGACTCTCCTCCCCCACCCCCACCCCCCTCCCTCTTTTCACTGTTGCTTTCTATGTATAGCTCCCTAGACCTTTCACTTTTTTAAAAACGCGTTTTGTGTAGAGAATAAGGAACGTGGATCTTTTTATTTTGCAATCCTGGGCCAGCTAGAGACCGGGAGCTGATTGACCTTTTAACTTTTTTCAGTGGCCACATTTTGGTTATCGATGTACCTAGAAGTATGTAAATTAGATTAAATTTCTCTTCTGGAAACACCCCGGGGCAGGCGGCCAGCGTGTGTTTTTCTGTCGAGTGGACAGGCTGGCATCGTCTGGCAGCCGGGGCTGGAATCGAGCCGCCTCCTCCCAGAGCCCCCGGAGGCCCTGGGTTTTCCTGTTGGCCGCCAAGCTCACCAGACCCAGCTGGGGATGAGCCCAAGTTCCCAGCTGTTGGCTTTCAATGGCACGGTTGGTGGGGGGCTCTGGCTGGTTGGCTGGCTGGTGAAGCGGCTCCTGTAAGCAGAGGAGAGGAACCAAGACTCTGGGCAGCTGGTCTAGGAAGGGGGCCAGGATGAAGTGATGAAGCCGGAAGGGCTCTCCAAGGGCAGAAGCTGTCCAGGGAGGGTGTGGGGGACCTGCGTGGGGAGGGAGAAGTGCACAGTTGCTGGCAGCCTTTGGAGAGCTGGGGCCAGCCTGCCTTCAAGACCTATGACTTGTCTGGAGACACAGGCACCCTGAACCCGAATCACACGAGGGGAAAAGGGAGCTGCTGGCTCCATGATGTTATTTATTTTCTCGCTCTGCAAATGTTTATTGAACATTTCTGAGATTTTAAGAGATTTTGTTGGCTGCTCCTTCTTGTTTATTGCATGTGGTTTTTCAGCTCATCATCTTCACTTCAGTGGCCAAGGGCTGGAAAGTGGGAATAACCTCTTGGGGTGTAGACAGCAGAGGCCTCCTTTACCCTGAATGCTATTGCCCCAGGACCCCCATTGTGCCTCTGTCTGGGAGGGACAGGCTAACAAGCTGTGGTAATATGCCCACAAGAGTAGCGTTGGCCTACACTCTTGGCTTTTCTGGTCCTGAGAGGAGGTCAGGGCACACATCTCACCTGGTAGGAGAAAGACTCAAGCACTTCTGTCCATCCCACACTGGGAGTGGGCAAGTCTAAGACTCTGAAAGCAGAGAAGGGCATCTCTGGGGATGAGAGCTGACCCAAAGGCACTTCCCCTTTCAGCTTTTTATCAGCTTTAAAAATATAAAAATGATGGAAGCTGGATTACAAAAAATTCAAATGGCACAAGACCTTATAAAATAACATGGGAAGTTCCTTCCCATGAACACATGCAGTGATAGCTGTGCAGGTCCTCAAAAGGGTAGCCTAAGGTTCTTAGCACAGAGGGATCTTTTCCTAAAATTTTGAGCATGCTTCTTCTCTTCTCAGGCCGTTCCGTTTCAGAAGCAGAGCATAGGATGTTAATAAAATCACCCAATGAAGGTAAAATGATGGCTGTGGTATGTGCCATGAAGGAAGCTGTAGGGTCTATAAGAGGTGTCCAGGGGGCTCAGCTTTAATTTGGAGAACAGGCAGGCATCTGAGGGTAACACTGCAGTGAGCCTTAAAGCTGGAGTGCATATTAATCAGTTTTGTATGCTTCGTATTTGGAGTTTCTTAACACATCATAAGCCTTGTCCCATGTGGCAGCAAACTCTGCATATGCCATTTAATAAGATTTTATGGAAAATCCCAACCATACAAAAATAGGATAGAAAACGAACCCTCATCTATCAGTTACCAACTCAAGACCAATCTCTTCAACTATAACTCAATACCCCCCTTCCTTTTTTTTTTTAATACCTCCTTCCTTTTCCTCATCTGAATTATGGTGAATCACATCCTTATAATTATGTGAATCAATCTCTTAATATTTCAGACTTTCTCTGAAGGATAGGGACTTTTAAATACATCATTATACCTAAAGAGATTGACACTTCGTTCATATCAAGACATCAGCAACACTGCTCATACTTTAAAACGAACTTGTAAAACAAAAAGCATATGTACAAACAGCTGTTAAGTACCATTTTCAGTATCTGCTGCTCTGTCAGGTCATCTCTCAGAAGTTCTGAGAGGTCTCTGAAAGTGGATGCCACACATCCAGTGAGGATGCTGAGGACACAGGGCTGGCGCCAGACTGCACTGCTACAGGAACAAACCCAGAGGGCTATAGAAGGGAGTTCGAGCTTTAACACTTGTGCCAGGGACCTCGGGCAAGTCATGAATTCCAAACTTCAGTTTTATCTTTTAAATGGGAAATTCTTTTAAAAAGGACCTTGCAGGAATGAGGGGAGCATCTGAGATGATAAACAGTACAAATATTACGTATACAATATAAACATGCTATACAAATAAATCCATTATCATAATGCAACAATTAACCACAAAATGTAACATTTATTTAGAACCACCCCACCCCGCGACCCCACCTTGGACCTGTTTCTTTATATACATTGTCTCATACGTTTGAACTGGATTGGAGCCCAGCATCTTGCGTGACACTTAGTTGTAATTTTCATTCCAGCGAGGCCGCACCGTGCTCGTTTAGGAGCTGAGGGCCAGGGAAGTTAAGAAACGAGCTGGGTTTGCACGGCAGGTCCGTAGCGCTGCGGAGACTGGAACAGTGCCTCGGGCGGTAGTTCCGACTCCCTCTGGCGGTCCTCCAGGGCACCGGCGCTCCCCCCGGCCCGGTCGCGCTTGGGCCTCGGGTCTTCCCGTAGCACACGGCTCCGCCTCTTCGAAATCTGCAAGATTCTCTCTCCCGGCCTGCTTCTTTCAGCCAATCACCGCGGGCTTGGGATGACGGGGGGCGGGGCCCTCACGAGATCGGCAGCGCCATCCGTCGCTAGCCTGACAACGGGCTGGGATAGACAGCGCTCTCCTCCAATAGGAGTAAGGCCAGAGTCCGACGCGAGCCAATGGGGGCGGGGGGTGGGGCTCGGCTGTGTTAGAAGGGGCCCCGGGGACTGTCGCCGCTACCCCGGCGTCGGACGTGTCGGACAGCTGCCTGACTCCTCGGGTGCAGTGTTCGCTGCCACCATGAGCTACACAGGTGGGCCCGCAGGGTAGGGGTTGGGCTTCGGCGGGGGAAGGACAGGGACGCGCCAGAGCCACAGCGGGCTCGCCCTCACCTCCCCCGGGGCCTGGACGCTGCCCTCTCTGCGGTCACAAAATGGCGCCGCGGGCCCGTCGCCTCTGGTTCCCCCGGCTCACGCCTTGGCGCCTCAGTTCTCTGCGCTCCTGGCCTCGCGTCCCGGCCCGCGGCTGCCCGAGGTCCTGCCCTCTGGCGCCTGTGTCCGAGGGCCCCGCCTGCGCACCTGCGTTCTCTGCGCGCATCGCCTCCCCGCTTGGCCCGGCCTCGGACCTAGACGCCCCGGGTCGCCGTTGTTCAGGCCTCAGCCCGACACAGGGGTCAGAGGGCTGGGCCGCCGTCGCCATTGCCGCAGCCTCCCCCGCGCAGTTTCCCTGCGGAATGCGTGGCTGCCCGCCCCCCGGCCCCTTTGTCTGCCCTAGGCCGGGAGAGGCGCCGGGCGAGGAGCGGGGGATCCGAGGGGCCGAGCGTGAGCCCTGCGAGGAATGACCGGCCTCCCCATTAATTCATTCACCATCTGTCGCAGTCATGGTGTCAGGTGCTGAACAGGCACGGAGACAGGGACAGGAAATCCTCTAGCAGCTTAGGGGCGGACCTTAGCAGGGAAACCAATGAACGTAGGATGTATTCCCCGGCGATCTGACGCCGAGGGGCTTGCTCAGGGGCAGTGGTGGGGTGGGGGTGAGTGGGGTCCACGTATAAAGGTGACGTTTGAGTCAGAGACCTGAGTGGGATGAAGGGGGTAAGGATATCTAACCCGCGAGGCCATCGACATACAGGCCCAGGAGCAGAAACCGTCTGGTTAGATCAGCTAGCGAGGCCAGTGGGATTTGAGCAAAGGGGAAGGTGGGTGATGAGATCAAAGAGGGGGGCCTGGGCTATGCTTGGACGCTTGTGGGGGAATTTGAAAGCACGCCTGCGTCTGCCTTGGCAGTAACACAGGAAGCTTCTCAGCCCGGGGCCATAGACGAGGCCTCCCCATTTGACGGGAGAATTAGGCTTGAGCAGGTATGGTTGCCGGGTTACCTACATTCTGCTTGGAATGTTGGGGTCTGACAATGGAACTGGAGCCTTTGGGGCTGTTCCTTAGGCTGCTTTATGTTGGCCTCAGCAGGGAAGTGATGCCAGGCCTCCCTCCTCTGGCCCCCAGGTGAGGAGCTTGGCAAGAATCCTAGTTTTTCAAGGAGCCATCCCTTAGGCCGGTGGTTCTCAACCAAGGGTGATTCTTCCCTCCACCTCCGCCCCCCAGTACATTTGGCAACGTTTGGAGATGTTTCTGATTGTCACCTCTGGGAGTGGAGTTGCTACCATCATCCAGTGCATAGAGGCCAGAAATACTGCTAAACATCCTCTAATGCACAGGGCAGCCCCCACCACAAATAAATTATCCAGCCCAGAATATCAGTAGTACCAAAGTTGGACAACCTTGCCCCAGTCTTTCTGTAGCTTTCTGGTTCAGGAGGAAAGTCACTAGGGTAGTCGCTGACATCTCTGGAATTGAGATGTAACCCTTTTCACCAAGTCTTAGTGAGCACTGGAAGATAGTTCTTTGGTTTCAGGAGCAGAACTTCTGGCGAGAAAAAAAAAAAACAACAACAGAAGGTGAATGGTTGGGTGCTATAGAGTAGCTTAATAATGGAGAATTTATATTTATGGACAAGGAGACTGAGTTAGTGGCCAGGTCTGAATTTCAACTCCAGACCTGTAGGCTTTAATTCTTGGTTTGCTGAGGGAGCCATGATAATGAGGTAATGATTACTTTTTCCTTGATCTTAACCAACTAAAAACCACAGCAGCTTTATATTGTCTTTCCCTTTTAAGAAGCAGACCACTAAAGAAAAAAAAAATTTAAGTCACGTTTCACTGTTTGCTTTGTATGTTGTTGGGTTTGTTTGTTTGTTTGTTTTAAGATTTATTTGACAGAGAGAAAGCACAAGCAAGGGGAGCAGAAGCAGAGGGAGAGGGAGAAGCAAGCTCCCCGCAGAGCAGGGAGCCCAATGCAGGGCTCTGTCTCAGGACCCTGGGATCATGACCTGAGCTGAAGGCTGACATTTAACTAACTGAGCCACCAGGCGTCCCTTAAGTCACATTTCAAACAATTTGCCTTTAAGAAGGAGTTCTGAAAAAAAGAAAAAAAGAAAAATTAAAAAAAAGGAGTTCTGGAGGCCTTGAAGCAAATGTTACCATTATTATTAAGCATGGGAGGTGATTAAAATAAGTAATTTTTTCAATAACTTGTCCAGCTTTTGAACCCAGTCACTTTATGTGTACTCGGGGAAGGGGACTCCATCTCTGACACCACGGGGAAGGATGGGAGCAATAGAAAAACAGGACAGAAAAATCTAAAATCAGGCCCTCAGATGCTACCAAACCTTTTATAAGAACATTGATTTCACAGTTTTGTGTGTGTGTGTAGGTAATGTGTAAGTAGTTTAGCTTAATGGTTTGGCTTGGGATGTCTCGTGCGGTTACATTTTGGATGTCAGTTGGGACTGTAGTTATCTGAAGGCTTGATGGAGGCTTAAAGGATCCATCTCCAAGATGACTCTTATTAAGTCACATGGCTGGCAGGTTGATGCTAGTAGCTTTGGGTTCCTAACCATGTGGGCTTGCAGGTCCTTACAGCATGGTGGCTGGTTGTCCCCAGAGTGGATGATCTAATAGAGAGCAAGGCAGAAGCCTTAAAAGTCCTACGGAGTTATTTCTGCAATCTTATTGGTTACACTGCTACCTCTGTTAGTTTGGGAAGGGACAGCAATTTCAGGAGGCAAGAATGAGTAGAAGCCATCTTGGAGGCTGGTTACCACCAAATGGTAGAGGTTGGAGTCAACCTAACCTCATTCCAGTTGTCCTCTAGTTTTTAGTCATTTTAGCCATTTCTTCAAAGGATTCCCTTTCAAAAAAAAAAAAAAGAAGAAAATGGAGAAGTTTTCTGTATTTTTGAGTGAAAAGATGTCACAGTCTTTCACAGACCAAGAGGGAAGGAGGGATCATGATGTGTAATTATCATAAATCCATGGTGTAATTATAGGGGCAAACACTTATTTTATTTTTTCACCCAGAGCTGATCAGGCTGGTAAATCAAACCAAAAAGAGAAGGATTCATGAACCAGACAAGAATTTATTCACAATTGAAGCATAACTTCCTGTTCTAGAGACAGACAGTATTGTGGAACAAAATGTTAACATGGAAAGGACAGAACTAGAGCAGAGGTTGCCATTGATCTCTGAAGGTTTAGTGGATTGTCTTTCTTTTTTCTCAGGGAAGAATGAGGGCCCCCCTCAATAGACCTAGATCTCTTGCTCTGTAGCTCTTCTGTTGTGTTCCAGTTAGTATTCCTGGCAGGGTGTGGTGGTTCCAGCTGCAGCCGCAAACGTGTATAAGCCAGGTTACCTAAAGGCTGGAGCCATTTTGCTGGTGGCTGTGTTACTGAACAAACAGGTTTCCGGAAGCTAGTTGAGCAAACAGTGGAGAAGGTAGGTGTAGGGTACAGATTTTTACACTGTTGGGCCTCCCCAAAGTGAATCATCCAAAGCATGCATTCAGTATTTCGGATGCGGACCTCTTGGGAAGGTCCTGGGTCCCTTAGGGAGTCCATTATAATGTACCCTCTTTAATTAAGGAAGGTAAAAAAGGTTAGTGTGGGTACTTTTATCTTCCTCCTTCCCCAGTGCCTCAGTCTCTGATCCCTCCTCTGGGAAGTAAAGACAGTGTGCCTCTGCTGTTCTTTACTTGAAACCCTTGGAGCTGGGTATATTTTGGAATTCTAGCTTGAGAGGGCATTCCACAACACCCCCACTGGGGTCTAGGGCAGTAATTAAATGCATTATTTAATTAAATGCATTATTTCTATACCATGTTGGGTAAGAAAAATCCTAATTGTCCTCACAGGTTACTTTTGCCCCACAATGAGTGTTGGCACCACATATGAGGAGAACACTTGGTTTTCAGACCTTTTTGGACTTGGGAATTACAGGGTAAGGGATCTTGGCCCTGTCCCCTTTGTTGGCTGTGTTGAGGATGAAGTAAAATAATGCAGATAAAGCTCTTAGCACCCTGCAGGGGAAACACCTGTTCAGTGTTGGCTGCTGTTATGGTCATCTTTGTTGCTGTGGTCCTAAGAGAGGAGCTAGAGAGACTGTCAACATGTGAATGCCTACCCCAGGAGAGGCACTTGGTGTATACTTTTGTTGAAAAAAAGCATTAAAGGCACTGGCTTTAATTTTTAGGTCATGAATTGAATCTGATGAGAATAAGCAAATAATTGCCTCTTACGGTATGTAGTTTCAGTGCTAAGGGTAAATCATTTAAAATATTTGTAAATGTAATTTTATTTTTTTAAGGTTTTTTATTTATTTATTCATGAGAGACACAGAGAGGGAGAGGGAGAAGCAAGCTCCACACAGGGAGCCTGACTAGGGACTCAATTCCCCGACTCCAGGATCACACCCTGGGCTGAAGGCAGTGCTAAACCACTGAGCCACCCGGCTGCCCTGTAAATGCACTTTTAAGGAGAATGTACTTGACGGGATAAGCACTGGGTGTTATTCTGTATGTTGGTAAATTGAACACCAATAAAAAATAAAATTATTATAACAAAAAAATATATAGTGTCAGGATTCATCATTTAAGAGCAAAAGTTTCTGATAGAGGTTCAAGTTTTCCTTACTTGGTACCAATTCATTTTAAATTGAGAAATAGTTTTGAGAATTGAGAAAATAGGAAATAATATGCATACTATGTATAATATTTGTTCGGTGAAAACCTGCTCACCCCCAAGTAATTGCTTTCGAGAGGTAATCGTAATGTACACGGTTTTTGTGAGAAAACTAAAAAATACAAAGCAGTTTCAGTTTCAGATTTGGGGGAAGGGAAGGGGTATTATTTGCCTTAACATTGTTCAGAACCAACCTCCATCCTTGTTTGAATTGGAGGCCACTCACCTTTCTGTCATTTGATATAAGTATTTTCCTCATTTAACTGAATAATTTGGGTACTCATTTATTGAAACTGAATATTGATTTAAAATGTATGAACATTTTTATCCAGGTCTTCTAATGTGGCAAGTTAAATATAGCCTGTCTTTTAATTGGCTAATATGTTCTGGAGGTATAATTAAAGTGTTGAGAAGCTGTAGTTCTTGGAGGCTTTCCATTGAGGGGAGGGACTGCCAGCCAGTTTACACTGAAGGGCAGTCTTAGGTCATCTCCATGTGGCTTGTTTTGGGAAATTAACCACACTGTGCATATATTTAGGCTTTGTCCAGGGATCTGAAACCACTTTGCAGTCGACCTACTCAGACACGAGCGCTCAGCCCACCTGTGATTATGGTAAGTGTGGGCCCCCGGGGAACCAGAGGGTGAATACTCTGCCTTCTAGTGGCAGAGCAAGCTGGTATCTTAGTTGCCTTTGACTTTGCTCTCACTGTCTGCTGGTCCAAATGCAATCTTAAAGACAGCGGTGTGGTGGACCAGTGGAATGGCTAGTACTTCCCTTGGAGGCAGTAATGGGAAAGATGTCTGCTTACTGAGCAAGCTGGAGTTCTTGGAACTGTAAATGATTGATTCCTTTGATCCTGGAACATCTTGTTGGAAGTGCATATGGTCTGTGACAAAGGTCTGGCCTCAGAAAATCCCCTTGAGGGCCTGGGAAGGAGAGTGGCCAATCAAAGTCCAGAGGATTGGTCTGAGCAGAAACCAAGCCATCAATTTAGCTTCTACTGTGTGGGACCTGTAAGTAAGAGAGGCTACCTCCCTGGGTCTAGCAGGGTTTTTAGAGACCATCAGTCCATCTCAAGCCAGTGGGCTTCTCACACAGGATAGAGGGGAAATGTCCAATTGATTTTTCAGTCACGGTCAGATGCATTAAATCTTTAACTCAGAAGTAGCCACTCGACAGAATCCATAGATGTTTTCTTGGTATGTTCTGGCAACCTCTAACCGCCTGCCAATAAATGCTAGTCTTTCTGTGATCTGTGACCATGTAGTCTGTGACCTCATGAAGAGCCCTCTTTGGAATTAATAAGGATAACACTTTGCTTGCTCAGATGGAGAATTTGTTGTACTACTAGGGTCTGGGGAGAGACTGAGCCTACACCATGGCATTATCTCAGGAGTCGTTGAATAAATGGTTGTAAGCTTCCTGAAGTATTTGCAACTAGTCCCAGGGGGAGAAGGAGACTTAAAATGTTCTGAAATATAGTAAGAAGGTATCCGATACTTCCTAAACAAGTAGAAACTTGGTGTGTATGGCTTCCCTATCCTGCCCTGTCTGCCTCATCCCTTCTAACCAAACTGTAGTCCCAGATTACACAGCTTTTTTGTATTCTTTTCCCTCTGGTTTACATAGTCTGGGTAGGAACATTTTAGCAGATGTGCCATTTGCAAATTTTTCTCACAGCCTGTAGCTTGTCTATTCTCATCAGTAGTATCTTTCAAAGAACACAAGTTCTTCATTTTGAAGACGTCTTATTTATCAATCTTTTTTTTCTTTTTAGTATATGGTAATTTGGGGGTCACATCTAAGAAATTTTTGCCTGACTCCAGGTCACCAAGATTGTCTTCTGAGTTTTCTTTCAGGTGCCTCCTAGTTTTATGTTTTACATCTGTTCTGTGATCCATTTTGAGTTAGTATCTCTATAGAGTGTGCAGTATAGGTCAATGTTCTTTTTTCAGCTTGGTTGAAAATCAGTTTGAACTGTATATGGGGCGGTCTGATTTTGGACTCTAATTCTGGTCACCTGTGTATCTGAATGTCCTCCAGTACCAGCCCATCTTGATTACTACATAATGAGTCATGAAGTCAGTTAATTGAAGTTCTCCAGCTTTATTCTTTTTCCAGAATTGACTTGGATATTTTAGTTCCGCTTTTTTTGGCATATAAATTTTTAGAATCAGTTTGTCAATTTCTGTAAGAATTCCTGCTGAGATTTTGAGTCCAATGGCCTTGAATCTATAGATTTGTTTGGAAGAATTAACATACTAACGATATTAAGTTTTCTGATCCATCAATACAATGTCATTCAATTTATTTTTATTTTTTAATTTTTAAAAAAAGATTTTATTTATTCATGAGAGACAGAGAGAGAGAGAGAGAGAGAGAGGCAGAGACACAGGCAGAGGGAGAAGCAAGCTCCATGCAGGGAGCCTGATGCAGGACTTGATCCCGGGACTCCAGGATCACACCCTGGGCCGAAGGCAGGCACTAAACTGCTGAGCCACCCAGGGATCCCCTATTTTTAAGTTTTTTAAAAGGTTTTATTTATTTGAGAAAGACAGAGACAGGGATAGAGAGAGCACAAGTGGGAAGGAGGGGGAGAATCAGTCTCCCCACTGAGCAGGAAGCCAGATGTGGGACTCGATCCCAGGCCCCTGGGATCATGATCACAGTTCTCAACCAACTGAGCCACCCAGGCATCCCGGGGTTTTTTTTTTTTTTTTTAAGCTTTTGTTTATTTATTCATGAGAGACCCAGAAAGAGAGAGGCAGAGACATAGAGGGAAAAGTAGGCTCCATGCAGGGAGCCCGATGTGGGACTTGATCCTGGTACTCCAGGATCACGCCCTGAGCCAAAGGCAGATGGGCTCAACCGCTGAACCACCCAGGCATCCCCTGGGTTGATTTTTTTTTTTTTAGGTTTTTTTTTTTTTTTTTAAGTTTTATTTACTTATGATAGTCACAGAGAGAGAGAGAGAGAGGCAGAGACACAGGCAGAGGGAGAAGCAGGCTCCATGCACCGGGAGCCCGATGTGGGATTCGATCCCGGGTCTCCAGGATCGTGCCCTGGGCCAAAGGCAGGCGCCAAACTGCTGCGCCACCCAGGGATCCCGATTTTCCATATATCTATCTATCTATCTATCTATATATATATAGATATAGATATAGATATAGATATCTACTAATAAACCTTGCTAAGCTTAGATTATTCTTGTAACTCGTAGAGTTGTGGGGGTTTTTTTGTTGTTGTTGTTTTTTATGTAGGTGGTAATCTGAAAGAGTAAAGACAATTTTATATTTTTTATATTTCCTTCTGGCTTAAATTATAAGAGCAATATAACAACTTTTTCCCCCAATATAACAACATTTAAATAACATTTTGGGAAACAGTCAACTGTGATCCCACCATTTTAATACTTTTGTCAGCATTCCTGGTTTAAGTAGTTGAATAATTAAAGGTAGATAGAATTGTGTATCCTGATTTATTTGCCTACGGCTAGAAGCATTTCCTTGTACTACAGAGGCTTAATGGATTATTTTTTGATGCCTTTATGAAGTATGTCACTGAGAAGGTAGATTATAATTTCCTTGAAGTTGGATGTTTACATTGTTTTATATTTTTGTTCTATACCTTTTGTTTGCTGTGACCATCTACTTTTCTCTTCTTCTGTTGTCTTTCTCTTATTAGAAAAAAATATGTCCCGGGCAGCCCGGGTGGCTCAGCAGCTTAGTGCCGCCTTCAGCCCAGGGCCTGATCCTGGAGACCTGGGATCTAGTCCCGTGTCAGGCTCCCTGCATGGAGCCTGCTCCTCCCTCTGCCTCTCTCTCTCTCTCTCTTCCCCCTGCCCCCGCCCCCCCCCCCCCGTTAACAAATAAATAGAATCTATTTAAAAATATATATATATGTCCCTAAAATTCCTATGTCAACACTAGTCTCATCCCCCTCTGAAGGTGAAAGTGAGCTCTGTTGTTCTGTTGGAAGGGGCCCATCTTGGGACTCCCCAGGCCTCATAGTGTAGACAAAAATTTCCCCTTGAAGGGACCTGGCTGGGAAACTCTTCCAGGAGTCTGGGTTCTTCTGGACATAGCAGCCAGCACATAGAGAGTGCTTTCCAAGTCCTGTTTCAAGACCATCACCTACCTGTCCCCTTGCCTGTCCTTGTGTTTATAGAGTTTAGCACCCATTCCTGCTTCTTTCTTTGTGCCTCCTTGCTCTGTTCTGGCAGATTTTTGGCAGCTAAAGCCCTGGAGGACTGTATATAGGCCTCATGAGCACAGCCCAGCAGCTCTGCCTTTGCTTCCCTGTCCTGTTTCCTTTTGAATAGCTAGTGCCCACTGTCCTGGTGCAGACATCCATGTGACCAGGCTCTTGTTAGCTGCCAGGGCTGTGTGTGTAGTATTCCCTGGTCTCTGCCAGCCTCTCTTCTCACCTGTCAGAACTCCTTTGCCTCTCCTCCCTTACGTGGCTGCTGCTGCTGGCTGTCCTTTGCCGCTTTCTAGTTAGAAGCGTCTCTAATAGATGGTGCTCCAGGCTTGAGAATTGCCCAGTACCACCAGCCTCTGCTTTTGTGTGCTCAGGATGACAATTGCCGAATAAATGAACCAATGAGAAGCCTCTGCTTTGATTTCCCAACCAAGAGGAGTTTTGCTCTGTGAGCTCTCTGGTGCATGAAATGTAATGGTCATTGAAGTTTCCACCTCCTCATTCTGTTCATGTGCTAGATCGAGGAGGAACCAAGTGTAGGACCTCAGCCTGGCCCTATTGTCCATCTTTTCAAGTTTATACACTCCTGCTCTTCTGTGGCTGGACTCTGCCGTTCATCATGCCGCCTTCTCACTGAGCTTTGATCTCTGCCCTGGGATGAGCAGGTCCTGTGTGTCTGCGGGGTAGAGACAATACAGAATAAGAGACAACTCTGGAATCTCACTGGAGATTAGAACTGGGAGAGTTCTGGTGGACTCCCCTGGAGGAACCATGTTTGCTTGAGTTGAAATGCCCACTTGGCTTTGCAGTTCGTCAGTTCTTGATGGCTTTGTGTTCCTGAAGGAATGAATTTTTTTCTTATGTGCTGTGATAAAATCCAGAGCATTAATCTGTGTTCCAGATTGTTTTCTCAAGATGGGAATTGTCCTTACCTCTGTGGGTGTGTTTCAGCATAGCACACACATGAGATCCAAGGGTTTGGTGGCCTTGCCTGTTAAGTAGGGAACTAGGATGGTCAGTTTCTCTGTGATGGCTTTTTTTGGGTGATATGAGTGACACGGTTTTCAGAGTAGATGTGGGCTCTGTGCTGTACTTCTTGTACGCAGTCTGTGTGAGGCACCAGAACCCATTCTCCTCGTCCTCTGATTGGTGGTTAGCGGGAAGTGGGGGTAATCTAATTCTGGCTCCTCAGGGGAGGAGTATGAGAGCCAAATTCCTCAGCTGGCAGTGTTGGCAAGGGAAGGCCCCTTTAGTAGCAGATGGTCAGAGCCACAGAAGTTCGAGCACCAGGGCAGGGCAGGGCAGGGCCTGGGTCATCTATGGAGTGCTCTTAAGCTCAAGGCTTCTCAGGGGAGGTTCGCTCTTCTGTCACCATTCAGATACTGGGAATCATAGCCTTCATTTGTACTTGAATTAAGCTTTTGTATTATAATCAATTGTAGGTGTAATTGAGCTTTTACTTTTTATAGGATATGGAACTTGGAACTCTGGGACTAACAGAGGCAAGTATTCCCATGATTATTGTTCTCTCCCTTGGGATTGGACTGGTTGTGTGTTTCTGCCACTGCTTGGCTTGCCCAGAGCATATTGGGAGGTGCCTTTGGGGGCCCCGGTTACTCTGGGGCCAGCTACTCTTTGACAGGAGGTTCTGTGGTTAGGACCCCACTCAGCCTCCGGTGGCTAGGGTCCCCAGCTTGTCTCTGTGACAGCAGATGTTCTTGTTTCTCTGTTTGTCTCTCTACCTCTGCCTCTCCTCTCCCTGTCCCTGCCATCTCTGTCCGTCTGTCTCTGTGTTTCTCCTTGCAGGCTACGAGAACTATGGCTATGGCTATGGCTATGGCCAGGATAACACCACCAACTATGGGTATGGTATGGCCACTTCAAACTCTTGGGAAATGCCTAGCTCTGACACAAATGCAAACCCTAGTGCTGCGAGTAGCGCCAGTGCCGATTCCGTTTTGTCCAGAATTAACCAGCGCTTAGATATGGTGCCACACTTGGAGACAGACATGATACAAGGAGGCATGTACGGCTCAGGTGGAGAAAGGTGAGTGGGTGTTTGCCCAGGGGCTGAGGCTTTGCTGGCACGCTTGCTGCCTGCTGGCACCTCCCTCTCTGACCTGCCTCCTGTGTCTGCTGCCTCTCCCCTCGCTTTGCTGCTGGGGGCTCCTAAAGACTGCTCAGGGTCTGCTATGCTTCCCTTCTTTGGCCTGGGCCCCCTCCCTGCCCTTTGCAATTGCCTGCTGTCCAGTCTCCCCCCAGCTTATAGGGGGAAGAACAAGTTCCAACTGGGCCGGCTTCACTATGTCCTCTGAATGGCTCTACTCAGGACCAGACCGTTAAGTGGCCCCTCCCTCTGGAGACAGCCATTTGGAGTTCCCATGAGACTTTGTATCCCACACAGTGTTGGGACAAGACAGATTGGCCTGGGCATGAAGCAGGATGATGAGCCTTTGGGGCTGACCACAGCAAGCTGGGCTATCCCCACATAAGAGAGAAAATTTGGACATTTCCAGGCCACTCTTCTGAGCTTGATGAATGTGTGCCTGTTGGGCCTCAAAAGCACCTTTGTGAGGAACTCTTGTCCTCATTCTTGAAGCACAAGAGGTCACACTCTTGCCTGAAGGCACCCAGGAATAGCTGGTGGAGCTGGGCCTGCCACCTAGATCTACCTTATTCCACAGCATCATGCTGTGGGCATTTGTTTGTCACTGTCTAAACTAGTACTGGCTCAGAAGTCCTTGTGCCCTAGTGAGAGGTTTCAGTGAGGATAGCACATGGTGATGTGGAGCAGTCTAATGGCTCTAGCTGACAGATGAAAAGAGAGCAGAGAGTAAGGATGAGTCAAGCCAGGCACTGCTGGGTTCAGATGAGGTCCTAGGGCCACTGGGGGGCAGAGGCTGCCAAAGGAACATGTATGCATTGACACTGTAGCAAGTAAAAAGGTGGGGATCCCCAGACATACCTCATGCTTGGCAGCCACTGCACTCAAAGCTGAGGCTACTTAAGGCAGGAGGGGCTTGGCTTCTTGGCTTTTGGCTCAGTGGCTGTGTGGACCCTGTCGCTGCTGGTGCCAGTTGCCTGTGTACCTTCTTGCCATAGCCTAGAACTGGGGAGCAGGGGTGAGGGAGGGAGTGACAACTAGGTAGTGCTAGCTACTTCTCCCACAACTGCTGGCACTTCTTGGCTGCCCGGCTTTGCCAGGAGGGGCCCCTATGCCTGTAAGATGTGTGGGTTTAGGGACTAGGGGTATGTGGGCTGCGTCCACAGTTAGAAGAGCTTTCTGCAGTGCTCTCTTTCTCCTGGGAGGGAAGTTTGGCCTGCCTTCCCAGTTGCTATGGAGGGTTCAATGTGATAGAGCTTTTTCTCTAGTCCCTGGGCAAACTCAGTGACTTTCCTGGGAAGCACTCTGCAGTTTGTTTCCCTTCGCCTGTTGGGTGGTGAAGTCCTTTGGGAGATTCGAAGTTCCCTCAGCCAAAAGGGATGAGACCAGCACAGGGTTTCTTGTGGGCATCATTATCCCTGTTGGACAAGCATTTGTATGCTTGACTGCCCATATGCCACAGGACAGCTGGGGTGCTTGGCTCTGCCCCTGAGGAATAGCCTTGAGCATTTTGGCTACCACAGATATGTACATACTTCCGAAGGGCTGAGGCTGATGCACTCTGAGACCTTCTCCACCCTATTGTCAGTTTTTCTTTGAGTCCC
The DNA here is from genome assembly GCF_018345385.1 of Vulpes lagopus. Classification (NCBI taxonomy): domain Eukaryota; kingdom Metazoa; phylum Chordata; class Mammalia; order Carnivora; family Canidae; genus Vulpes; species Vulpes lagopus. The sequence continues at coordinate 11,338,615 of NC_054830.1, read as the reverse complement.
CTAGCTGGTGCAGAGGCTCCTGAGAGTCCTTTTTATTGGCATTCCTGAACATTAAGCGTCTCTGACAGGGTGGTATAGGTGCTGGAGTACGACTTCCTGTCCCCAGAACTGGGAGCTTTGGGGATAGACAGGAACAGTAGGCTCCACCCAAGGGTAGTGGAACCTGAGGGCGTCCCTGATGCTTGCCACCTGCTTCTGCAGATATGATTCCTATGAGGCCTGTGACTCGAGGGCCATTCTGAGCGAGCGCGACCTATACCGGTCAGGCTACGACTATGGCGAACTTGACCCTGAGATGGAAATGGCCTACGAGGGCCAGTACGATGCCTACCGTGACCAGTTCCGCATGCGTGGCAGCGACACCTTTGGCCCACGGGCTCAGGGCTGGGCCCGGGACTCCAGGAGTGGCCGGCCGATGGCCTCGGGCTATGGGCGCATGTGGGAAGACCCCATGGGGGCCCGGGGCCAGTGCATGCCTGGTGCCTCCCGGCTGCCCTCCCTCTTCTCTCAGAACATCATCCCTGAGTACAGCATGTTCCAGGGCATGCGTGGCGGGGGCACCTTCCCAGGTGGCTCCCGCTTTGGCTTCGGGTTTGGCAATGGCATGAAGCAGATGAGGCGGACCTGGAAGACCTGGACCACAGCCGACTTCCGGGTGAGTGGAGGAGACCTCTCATCCCTCCTGGCCCCTGAGTGGGTGGAGCAAGAGGCATGGAGCCACCTGCCCTGACCCAGCTCCCTCTTTCCAACCCCAGACCAAGAAGAAGAAGAGAAAGCAGTGCGGCAGTCCTGATGAGCCAGACAGTAAAGCCACCCGGACGGACTGCTCAGATAATAGTGATTCAGACAATGGTGAGCTGGGCAGTAGGCTGCTGCTTCCCGCCCCCTACCCCATGGGGCTCCCAGGCTGAGCTTGTCTCCTCTTCTTTTCCAGATGAGGGCACTGAGGGGGAAGCCGCAGAGGGCACTGAAGGCACTGAAGCTGTGGAGAAGGGCTCCAGAGCAGTAAGTGGCTGGGCTCCTCCATGTGTTGCCAGTGGGCGGGGCCTGGGGAGGAGGGTAGGCTGGCTGAGCCCCTGTGCCACAGAGCAGGGTGCTCCCCAGGAGCCATGGGCCATCCTGGTCATGCACATGTACCCAGCACAGGGAGGTGGAGGTCTGGTGGAAACAGTACAGGCTGCAAGCAGGCCACCCAGCTGGAAGCCAGGTTTCTTTCCCGGAAAATGGTAGAATGAACCCCCTACGTGAGGGCTGCTGGTGAAGAGGGGGGAGGCTCTTGGCCCAGTGCCTGGCGCTTAGCAGGGCCTTATCATTCAGAGCCATTATAAACAACTATAAACACTTTAATGTGGGGTTTTTCAAATGGTATCCTAGGAAGGAGAAGACGAAGAGGGAAAAGAAGAAGGCAAAGAAGAAGGCAAAGAGGATGCAGAAAAGGGTAAGTCTTCTGAGTGGCCTGGGTGCTGGGGAGGCTCTTCCATGCGCTCCCAGTTGGAGGGACCCAGCTGAGGGCAGGGCTGAGACAGAAATGTAGCCAGTATGGGCCCTCCCTTGTGGGGCTGGGCAGGTGCTGGCAGGGGGCTTCTGTTCCTCTGCCCCCTTCCCATCCCCACTACCTCCACCATTCTTCACAGACAGGCTATGAGTGGCATTGGCCCCTGCCTAGCACATTGGTTTTACCTTCTGGTGGGGGCAGCAAGCAAAAGAGTTGGCGGGAAGCACAGGCATCCTCCTTGCCCTCAGGGCCTTCAGTAGTGCACAGTTCCAAGTACTCGGTGGCTGGTGTCCAAGCTGGGACCCTCACAGTTTTTACGGCTCTGGTTTGCGTGTCCTCTCCCTTAGTGCTTCTTCAGCCCCTGTTGGGAGTCCGTGTCCCCCTACCTGAGTGATGAGCGCCAGCAGGTACCTAACAGCAAATCCAGCCTCAGCCCACTGTTGCCGCGGTGCGCCGTGGGGGGTGGGCTAAGCTTTGTGAGCTTTGGGTTCTTTACCTCTGCGGGCTGCACGTAGGCCTCAGCCATGGCCTCTCTGCATCCCGCTACCTGGCCCCTCTGAACCTGTGCCAGTGTCCCCTCCAAGACAGCTTCTGTTTACCTTCCAGCCTCCCTGTGGCCCACAGCAGAGTATGGGTGTTCTGGAGAGTGGTGGGGTCAGCCTGTTCCTCTCCTCTTCAGCACCTAGGCTCAAAATGGCCCAGGCCAGGGTGCCCAGCCCTGCTCATGGCCAGAGTCCTTGTTCAGACGGCTGCTTGCAGAATGGACTGTCTGGAGTAGAAGGCGGGTGATCCAGCCAGAGGCCCCAGGGCCTGCCCCGACCTGGTGGAACCAAGCCAGTGACTGTGCTCCTCCTCTGTTTTCACAGGGGCCCTGAGCATCCAGGATGATAGTGGCCAGATCAAGCGCAAGTTGCAGGCAGGCAAGAAGAGCCAGGACAAGCAGAAAAAGCGGCAGAGAGACCGCATGGTAGAAAGGTAACCAGCTTCCCTCCACTCCTTTGCCTCTGCCTCGCTCTGGGGCTGCCGCCTGGAGAGCAGGGCCATAGCTCTGCCGCCTCGCCGCCCTCTGGCCTCCCTCGGGAGCTGCCACCTGCTCGGCCGTGCATGGACCCTGCTTCCCGCCAGGCCCAGCTCCCAAGGCCTGACTCTTCCCCGCCCCATTGCGGCCGCCTGGCGACCGCTAGCGTCTTTGACCTGAGACCCGACTGCTCGGCACCGTTGCCCAGAAGCTCCAGCGCTAGGTCACTCGGCGCACGAGCCCCGAGGTGCACTGGGGGCCTGATGCCCCTGCGGGAGGGGGCCAACTCATCAGAGACTCAAGGTCCAAGGCGCCTGTGCCACCCCAGCTAGCTGCCAAGAGGCCGCCGCCGCGCCCAGGAGAGATGGCAGCACCTGTGGGCTGTGGCAGCCTCGGGCCTGCCCTCTGCCCTGCCCGCCGGCCCTGTCAGGCCGGGCCTGTCTGCGGCTGAGCCCTTCACGCCCCTTGGTCGGGTCTGTCTGCCCTCAGGGCTCCCGCACTGGCGCTTGCCTCCTCCTCCTCCGCCTCAGACTCTTGCTCTTGCTGGACCTTCCTCAGCCTCGCCGGCGCCCGGCCCCTGGGCTCTCCAGACAAAGCTGACCCCGTGGCCCAGATAAGGACGTCCGGCAGAGGTAGGGACCCGCCCCGAGGCCTCGGTGGCGGCTGGCCTCCTCCGCCCCTTGCCACGGCGGCCTGCTCCAGCCCAGGCCCCAGACCCCGGGCTTCTGCTGTGGACACCAGGCCCAGACAGAGCACCTCGCTCAGGTGACTCCAGGCTGCCCTCTGGCAGGCCAGGCGGGCGTCCTCCTTCCAGCTCAGACTGGTCTCTTCTTGGAAGAGGAAGATGAGGCAGCAGGAGCCCAGGCCTGCTTGCCTCCCATCCCTCCCGACACCACCCCCAAGCATTCTGAGCAGAGGATGGGCTGGGCCTTTCGGTCCCCCAGACCCAGAAGGAAGATGCAGCACCTTTTCGGGCCCTGCCTCGGGACTGCGTACTCCACTCTGCACCTCAGGGCCACCTGGCTCACGCCAGGGCATCCTTCCTTCCGGTCCCCAGCTGGGCCAAATGCACACGCTCGTGCCCAGCCTTGGTAGAGAGGCCCACCGGCAGCCTTCCAGCGACTCCTTGCCTGTGGCAGCAGCTGCTGCCTCAGGTTTCAGCCTCCTGTCTGGGAAGGAAGCGTTCCTCCCATGTCCCCCACGTTGCAGTAACTGCAGCCTGCAGACTTTCTGTCCCTCTGCTCCCAGCCCCACTGGTCCTAGCCTGTCCCCCTGCCGGGACCGCACTTCAGAGGCCCGTGAGCAAGGCCTGTTTCAGGGCTCGCAGCTGGGTTGGGTGAGGCAGCAGCACTGCTCCCTGAGACCATCGAGGCCTCAGCCCCGCATTTCTTTCCTGTGGCAGGATCCAGTTTGTGTGTTCTCTCTGCAAATACCGGACCTTCTATGAGGAGGAGATGACCAGCCACCTCGATAGCAAGTTCCATAAGGAGCACTTTAAATATGTAGGCACCAAGCTCCCCAGGCAGACGGCTGACTTTCTGCAGGTGAGCCTTGGCACAGCAGCATGGCTGCTCTGAGCTGCTCAGAACCCTAGGAACACAGAGCAGCTGCACAAACCTCGGTATCTTCGGCAGGAATATGTCACCAATAAGACCAAGAAGACAGAGGAACTCCGGAAAACCGTGGAGGACCTTGATGGTCTGATCCAGCAGATCTACAGAGACCAGGATCTTACCCAAGGTGAGTAGGTTCCATTCCACTCCAAGCAGGCAGAGACTCAGCCTGCCCTCCTCTGGTTTTCAGAGTGGGGTCACGACACCCCTCTGTTCCCCCAGGGAGGGTCAGTGAGAACAGCCTCAGGCCCACGTGGAAATGGCAGGGTGAGGTGAGGAGCTGGTCTGGTGGTTTCCCTAAACTGCTGGGTCTGTCTCAGGCACCTGGAACTCGTGGTGACCCTCCTTCTCCCCCCTGCAGAAATTGCCATGGAGCATTTTGTGAAGAAGGTAGAGGCAGCCCACTGTGCAGCCTGTGACCTCTTCATTCCCATGCAGTTTGGGATCATCCAGAAGCACCTCAAGACCATGGATCACAACCGGAACCGCAGGGTGAGTGGCCACCAGTGTCCTTCTACCATCCTGTGGATTGACTTGGGAAGGTCCTGGGGTTATGACCTCTGCCCATGAGGTACTGCAGGAGATGTGGTGGGGCAGGCCGACATAGACATTTCTGACAGTGTATTCAGTGCAGGTACAGGGCGAGGGGAGGGAAATGGGAACTCTGCCTGGGAGACGGTGGCATTAGAATCGGATCTTAAGGCTGTGAGATACAGGAACTTCTGTGTTGTGCATAGGAGCCACTAGCCAAATAGGTTCAGAAACCCAACAAGAATTATACAGTGTGAGTGTTGCTAGAGGAGGGGTTCATGGGGCCTGGGCTGAAGGGCTGGGCTCAGTCCTGTTAGCAGTTTTTTAAGCCGAGCACTAAGGGGATTAGAGCTGATATGGCACCTGGTGTGGAGTGAGATGGGTAGTGGCAGGAAGCGCACAAGGCACTGCTGCAGTACCAAGATACAGGAGGGCCCTCACTTTGGGAGTGATGAGAAAGGCTGGACAGAGGGTCTGTTTAAGGAAGTGACCAGGAGACCAGGAGTCTGGGATGTCTCAGGCTTCTGGCTTGGGGACCTAGGTGGACAGAGCAGCTGCTAAGATAAGGGGGTAGGGATATGGTACAGGGAAAGGAGCAAGCCTGGCAAGAAGATGAACAAACTCGGTTGCATTTTCCAGTGTATCCTCAATGCCTAGCAAAGAAGCCAGGGAAGGTGTGTTTTGATTGAGGGGTGACCCACTAGGCTGAAGGTGGCTGTTAGAGGTCTACTCGGGGTGGACGGGCTGGGCAGTAGAGCTGAGAGGTCCAGGACCAGGTCTAGGCCTGGAGAGGCTTGACTGCCATGACCCTGAAGGAGGTGGAGGGGATTTATGTGCAGATTATAGCAGTCTGGGGAGCGTAGTTGAAATAGCATTTTTCACCCTTTGTCCATGGCCATCAAATTCATCTCTGATCTTGGTGCACTGATTGTCAACAGTGGGAAATCTTGTGGGGATCTTGCCAACACCAGTTTCTGGAACTGGGAGCTGATAAACGGGGTAGGAATAGAGCAGACTGCAGAGGATGGATGGTGCATGGTATCAAAATGTGGAAAATCAGGTGAAATGAGTGATAGCCAGTAAAACATAAATTCAAAATTGATCCTAGAAAAAGTTTGAAAAAAGAAAAAGCCATAGCTGTTAATAGAGGGATTCTTTAGGTGACAAAAGACAGAAGATACTTGCAAGTTAGAAAGCACCGGAAGTTTTTAGTTTACAGAGATTTGAGTACAATTTAAATACTGTATTTTTAAAGATTCCAGACTATAGATATGAATGGAAAGCTTCTAATTATTATTTTCGGTCACCATTTGAGATATAATTTATAGCATATAGTTCACCCATTTAAGCCATACAGTGCAGTAGTTTTTAGTATATTAGTTGTGCAGCTATCACCACAATCAATTATAAAACATTTTTATCACTTCAGAGAAACCCATGCCCTTTAGCTATCACTCCCCAACTCCTGCCCCATGCTTTCCCTACCTTAGGCAACCACTAACCAGTTGTTTGTCTCTGCATATTTGCTCATTCTGAGCATTTCACATAAATGGAGTCACATAATATGTGGTCTCTTCTATAATCAGCTTCTTCCACTCAGCATGTTTCCAAGGTTCATCCAGGTAACATGTGTCAGAACTTCATTCCTTTGTATGGCCTAATCTTACACTCTTGCATGGATATACCATGTTTGGTCTAGCAGTTTATTAGTTTAGGCATTTGGATTGTTTTCATCTTTTGGCTATTGTGAATTATGCTATTATAAGCATTTGAATGTTTGTGTACAAGTTTTTGTGTGGGCATATGTTTTTATTTCTCTTGGGTACCAGTCTAGGTGTGGAATGTCTGGATCCAGTAGTAACTCTGTTTAACTGCCTGAGCGTCTGGACTGTTTTATATTCCCATCAGCAGTAGTGTGCAGATTCCGACTTCTCCACACCTCTCTAGCATTGATTTTATGACTTTCTCATTCTAGCCTTCTTAGTGGGTATGAAGTGGTATCCACTGTTTATTTTTTATTTGAATTTCCCTAATGACCATGATGTTCAGCATCTTTTAATGGGTTTGTTGGCCATTTGTCTGTGTCCTTGGAGTTGGAGAAATGTCTATTAAGATCCTGTATTTGTTTTTTAATTGTATGGTCTTTTTGAGTTAAAGAGTTTTTTTATATGTTTTAGGGGTACCTGGCTGGCTCAGTCTGTTAAGTGTCCAACTCCTGATCTGGTTTCAGCTCAGGTCATGATCTCAGTTGTGAGATCAAGCTCTGAGTTGGGCTCCATGTTCAGTGGGAGTCTGCTTGAGATTGTCTCCTTCTCTCTCTTTCCCTTCCCCTTTCTGCCCCTCCCGCCATGCACACATGCTTGTGCATTCTCTTTCTTCCTCTCCTAAATAAATAAAATCTTGAAAACAAGTTTTTTGTGTATTCTAGACACAAATCCCTTATCAGATCTATGGTTTACAAACATTTTCTCCCAATCTGTGGGTTGATTTCTCACCTTCTTGATGTGTCTACAGTACAAACGTTTCATTGTGATAAAGTCCAGTTTATTTCGTTTGTTAGCTTGTGCTTGGGGTGCCATCGCTGAGAATCCATTGTTAAATCCAGGGTCACAAAGATTTATCCTTGTGTTTCTCATAAGAGTTTTATAAGTTTTAGCTCTTTTAATTTGGATCTTTTGAGGAATCCCTGGGTGGCGCAGCGGTTTGGCGCCTGCCTTTGGCCCAGGGCGCGATCCTGGAGACCCGGGATCGAATCCCACGTCGGGCTCCCGGTGCATGGAGCCTGCTTCTTCCTCTGCCTATGTCTCTGCCTCTCTCTCTCTCTCTCTCTCTCTGACTATCATAAACAAAACAACCAAAAAAAAAAAATTTGGATCTTTTGAGCTCTTTTTTTTTTTTTTAATCCAGTTTGACTCTCTTTTGATTGGATCACTTGTCCATTCACATTTAACGTTATTATTGAGATTGTTGGATTTACATCTCTTGTTCTCTTCCCTCTTTACTGTTTTAATTTTCTAGTGTAACATTTTAATTTCCTTAATGTTTTGTGTATGTGTGCGCACACACGCACTACATTTTTGGGCATTATTTTCTGAGTGGTTTCTCTAGACCTTACCTTACATATATTAACTTCTCAGAATCTTCTTCAGATTTAACAACTTAATTGCAGTGGGATTGAGTTACTCCTATATACCTCTCTTTACATAGGAGGTTTTTGTGTTATTACTGCTACAATTTTTATCTGTATGTGTTATAATCCCAATAACAAAAAGGCAATAGTATAATACAGGATCATAACTACTTTATGTAATTTTATATCTTTTAAGGAAGCTGACAGAAGAAAGAGCAATTTTATATTCCTAGCTTCTAGCTTCTGTTATCTTAGCCTTCTTATTTCTCATTTTTGGTTCTCTTCATTTGGGTTTTTCCTGTGGATTTAAGTTATCACCTGTATTCATTTCCTTATCAGTTCAATACAGCTATAGTCCCCCCACCTTTGTGCTGTTATTGGCAAACGTTATATTTCTATGTTATAGGCCAAACAGTACAAGAGTGTGTGTGTGTGTGTGTGTATTGCTCTGTACAACTTCCTTTAAGTCAGTTAAGAAGACTGGCAAAGAACTGCATATATATAGTGTCTCTTTTATAATTACCTTTGTTGTCTTTCACATGGATTCACATTACTGTCTGGCATTACTTGTTTTTAGCCTGAAGAACTTCCTTTGGTATTTCTTACAAGGTATGGAAGCATACTCTCTCAGGTATTCTTTTTTTTTTTTTTTAACATTTTATTTATTTGTTCATGAGAGACACAGAGAGAGAGAGAGAGAGAGGCAGAGACAGAGGCAGAGGGAGAAGCAGGCTCCGTGCAGGGAGCCTGATGTGGGACTCGATTCCCCAGACTCCAGAATCAGGCCCTGGGCTGAAGGCAGTGCTAAACCGCTGAGCCACCCGGGCTGCCCTCTCTCAGGTATTCTTGATTGTGGAATGTATTTATTTCACCTCATTTTTGAAAGATAGCTTTGCTAGGCATAGAAGTCTTGGTGACACTTTTTCTTTAAAGACTTTATTTGAAAGAGAACACAAGCAGGGGGAACAGCAGAGGGCGAGGGAGAAGCATGCTCCCTACTGAGCTCCATCCCTGGACCCCAGGATGATCTGAGCTAAAGGCAGATGCTTAACCAGCTGAGCTACCCAGGCACCCCGAATGTTGTAAATAAGTTATTTTGCTGCTTTCTGGCCTTGTTTCTCATAAGGAGCTAAACTTTAGCCTTATTGGGATTCCCTTTTAAGTGATGATTCATTTTTCTTTTGATGTTTTCAAGATTTTTCCCTTGTCTTTGGCTTTTAGCATTATGATAAGTCTTTTTGTGGATCTCTTTGTATTTATTTTACTTGGAGTTTGTTGAGCTTGTTGGATCTCTAGGTTAGACTTATTCATCAGATTTAGCAAGTTTGTATGTATTTTTTCTTCATATATTTTTTTTCTGCATCTTGTTCCTCTTCTGGTGTTACCATTATGCATATGTCGGGTCATCTAGTGATGTCCCAAGGTAATCTGAGAATATTTTTCTTCCTTTGTTCTGTTTTTCAGATCATATCTCTACCAATCTATAGATTCTCGAATTCTTCTGCCAGTTCAAATCTACCATCAACCCCATCTAGTGCATTTTTCAATTCAGTTGTACTTTCTAGCTCCAAGACTTACTTATTTTTGTTTTTTATAATTTGTCTCTTTACTGATATTCTGTATTTGATGAAAAAGTGTCATGATCATGCCTTTTCCTTCTTTCCACCCCAGTCTTATTCTGTATTTGTTTGTCTAGTCAAATTATTTTTTTGAAGTCTCTTTCATCCCTACAATGTGAAGCCTTTGCTAGGGTGCCTTGGAAGAGGAAGCCATGGGCAAGGCAAGTGCACAGCCAGCCTGGGATAACAGTGGTTTTGAGAAGGTTCTCTTTTTCTTTTCCAGACTACACTTAAACTATTATAAACTGCATAAATTGTTGGCTGATTGCTGTCTTGTTTTCAGCAATGCCTTGAGGCATTAAATTGCTCTCTAATCTGATCCAATCAATTAAATCCAGTCTCTTTTTATAGGATTATTTTTGAGGTCATTGTTTAAGAGTTCTGAGCCCTCGAGGCTCTTAGCTGTTTTACTGGTCTCTGGTAAGGAGGGCAGCTGATGGTTTAGTTTATGTTGGTATCAAATCTACTAGTCTTCTTTTTTTTTTTTTTTTTTTTAAACTACATATTAAATTTTTTTTTTTTTATTTTTATTTATTTATGATAGTCACAGAGAGAGAGAGAGAGAGAGGCAGAGACATAGGCAGAGGGAGAAGCAGGCTCCATGCACCGGGAGCCTGATGTGGGATTCGATCCCGGGTCTCCAGGATCGCGCCCTGGGCCAAAGGCAAGCGCCAAACCACTGCGCCACCCAGGGATCCCCTACTAGTCTTCTTTTAATTGGCTTTCCCCACACCCTCTACTGCTTTGAGAGAGCCCTCTGTTTTGAACTTCCTTACATTCCTTTCGAATAAAGTGAGTTCTTCTGGAAAGATTTAGAAGCTCACTTTTAAGGCTTGTGCCTGGGTAAAACCTAAGCCTGTGCTCTGGAGCTGGGCTGGGGACTATAGAATGCTTATTCCTGAGCATCTGCTGCTTTAGGAGATATTCGGGAGAGGGGTCATTAGCTATAACCTCCGATCTTGGTTTGGTTTGCCTCTCCCAAGGCATGAGACCTCTGCTTTATGAATAAGCCAGAGCAAGAGCAGTATGAAACCTGGTATTCTCAGCAAAGTCTCCATTCCAGAAGTCTGGGGACAGGAGAAAAGAAGGGAACCCCCACCTCCGAGCTGAACCTTCCTAGAACCTAGCTTTAGCAGCAGGTAGCTAGGGGCTAGATGAGAACTGCTGAACTCTTCCATCCTTCTGGGAAGAGTCGGAGCCCTGTATTCTTGCTGCAACATCTGGAATGGGGTTTTCCATCACTGAGCTGGGGAAAGCAGGGAAGCAACAGGTCATATTTTAACCACAACTCACAATCTTTACTGAGTTTTAGTAGCTTTTCCTTGCTCAGTGTTTCTTCATTTGCTGTATGTCCTTAGGACCTTTTCCCTTGACTTTAAAGGGTTGTGTTCTTCTATAGTCTTTATCAGTTTCACCAGGGAGCAGGTCCATGTAGCTTCTCAAGTTGTCATACTGGAAGTCTATCTTCTGTTGTGTTTTAAGGAAGATTTTTTTTTTAACCTTAGTTCCAATAATCGGATAAGGATAATGCCAAAATGAAACCATACATTTTGGGACGCCTGGGTGGTTTCAACTGTTGAGTGTCTGCCTTTGGCTCAGGCCATGAACCCGGAGTCCCGGGATCAAGTCCCACATCGGGCTCCTTGCATGGAGCCTGCTTCTCCCTCTGCTTGTGTCTGCCTGTCTCTCCCTCTCTCTCATGAATAAATAAATAAAAACTTAAAAAAGAAACAAAGAAACCATACATTCTATTATTAAAGAATAAAAGTGCTAAGTAGGGGTGTTTGGCTGGCTCCATTGAGCTTGTAATTCTTGATCTCGGGGTTGAGTTCAAACTCCATGTTGGGTGTAGAGGTTACTTATAAGTAAAACTTTTAGGGATGCCTGGGTGGCTCAGCGGTTAGGTGCTGCCTTTGGCTCAGGTCATGATCACAGGGTCCTGGGATAGAGCCCTGCATTGGGCTCCCTGCTCAGCAGGGAATCTGCTTCTCTCTCTTCCTCTGCCTCTGGCTTGTGTGCACTCACACTCTCTTTCTCTCTCTCTCAAATAAATAAGTAAAATCTTAAAAAAAAAAAAAAAGGAAGGAAGGAAGGAAGGAAGGAAGAAAGAAAGAAAGAAAGAAAGAAAGAAAGAAAGAAAGAAAGAAAGAAAGAAAGAAAGAAAGAAAAAGAAAGAAAAAATTAGCAACAGTATTTGTATGAAATGCTAGAAAGGAAACTTTATATGCAAATTATATTCTTAGAAGAGCTGAATGATTCCAACAAAATGGTGTTAATAACAGAATTTGATAAAGGGTGGAATTCAAGATAATAACCAGAAAGCAATAGCTTCCATTCTGGTAATAACCCAGTTAGAAATGAAAATGGGGGAAAATATACTCACAAATAACCACAAAGTATATAAAATAACTAGGACTATAGATTTAAGAAGAAAGGTATGGGATCTTAAACTCCAAGGATAGGAAACAAGACTTCAATGAATAAAGGAATATATAGTGTGCTTCATAGAGACTTAATAGCAGAGCAAAACAAACACTACATCTCCTCATATTAATGTGGATAGTTCATGGGGGTTCCCATCATACTCTGGGGAGGAGGACTGGAGAAATTGATTTAAAGTTTATGTTGTAGAATTATTTTAAAGATTTTATTTATTCATGAGAGACACAGGGAGAGAGGCAGAGACACAGACAGAGGGAGAAGCAGGATCCATGCAGGAAGCCTGATGTGGGACTCGATCCCAGGTCTCTAGGATCAGGCCCTGGGTCAAAGGTGGCACTAAACCACTGAGCCACCTGGGCCGCCCTGTGTTGTAGAACTAAAAGTCTAACAACAGTCCAGAAAATTATAGAAAGAGTGATAGTTGAGTTTAAGGAATTGGTTTAGCAGATAAAATATTTCTTCAAAGCCATTGCAATTAAAAACGAAGAGCGATACTGGCATAGTAATACAGTGGTGGAACCAGAATAGAGTCTAATGAAGGTTCCCAGTATGTTTTGGAACTTAGTAATTATCAAAGTCAGCACAGGTTCCTTATCTGAAACCCTAGGATGATCACTAACATCCCTAGGTGGGACCTGGGAAGGTGACTTATAGTTGAACCATCAGTAATGCCTCAAATGACTTATATAGTGGTATAAATAAAGATGGCTCAAAAACACAATGGAGTTTTAGGGGAAAACTTTTTCCTTCTGGATTTCAGATTTGTGGAGAAGGGATTATTATAGACCTGTATGTCAATTTAATGGAGAAACCGGTTTATCTCACAAATTTCTGAACAAGAAAGCTGGACCTTTAATCTCCTGCAATATATTTAAATTCCAGAAATAATAAATGTGAAAAATAAAAGAGCAAAATTTAGATTGTTTACCTTGAGGTTGCAGAAAGCCTTCCTGAGCAAGCCAGGAAACCCAGAGGTCGTGGAGAAGATGACCTCCTAGAAATGCTGGGCAGGTGGCCCCATGTGCGTATCAGATCTCTCAGATTTGCTGGTGGGCAGGGAAATGCCACAAGAGGATGCATACATTATTTTCTTTCCTTCAACTGCAAAAGTACCCAACAGTGGGAACATCTGATGCTGCTGAGGAGGCAAAAGGATAAGTACATTGTTTTAATACAGGTGGAGGAAGCCCGACTTACTACTACAACGTACTACAACTTTTTTGCAGAGTACTGAGACACCATCACTTTGGGGAACCTGTTGGGTAGCACTAACATGGAAGTATTTAAGTTTATTCTGGTGGCGTTTGGTTCTTGTAGCAAAAATCTGGAAACCCTGTAAGTGGGCTTCCCTTGGGAGTTGCATGTACATCTTTGCTGACAGGATCATGTGTTGGCAAGTGATGAGCTGCAGACAAAATGATCTGACCTAGCATCCTAATTGTGCATCTTTAACTTGTTTCATTTTGAGCATGTATGAGGACTATCCCTATTTTCCCCAAATAGTAAAGAAAATGAGTAAAGAAAAAGTGAAGGTGGGGAAACAGAATAGAAACGGCAAGTGAGAGGATGATATAAAGAGCTGGCTGGGATGCGGCAGTAGGGTTCCTGGGGGTGGGGCTCCCCCATGCCAACAGAAATAGCCTTCATCTTCCAGCTTGTGGCTTTATATATACATTATCTTCATACTGACAAAAGTGAGATTTGTCTGTACTTCCACCATTGAGGAAAACCACTTAGCATTTCAGTGTAAATCCTTCCAGACAAAAAACTCTGGCATGCTATGCATACTGCCTTTCTCAGCACACAGAGGGAGATAAGCCCTATTTTTTAAAATAAGATTTTATTTGAGAGCGCATGCACCATTGGTGGGGAGGAGCAGATATAGAGGGAGTCTCCCTGCCGAGCACAAAGTCCCACATGGGTCAAGATCCCAGGATCATGACCTGAGCTGAAGTCAGATGTTTAACCGAGCCACCCAGGGGTCCCAGAAATGAGCCCTATTTTAAGGACTGCATGGTGTTCTTTTGAATGTATGATTTATTTAACTACACAGAACTTTTAGGTGTTTTCCAGTTTTTCTGCAACTATGTGCATGAATGTTTCCAAGTCTTAGGATAGATTCTTATTCTTGTAAAGAATTAGTGAGACAAATTTTTGAGACAAACTTAATTTTGATACATTTTATCAAACTGCTTTCCAGAAAGTTAACAGTTGACCTTGTCACTGTCAGGGTAGGACCCCTCTCTTCACCCTTGCCATTTAGGGTATAATTCTTCATCCTCGGAATTCTTGGGTTAAAAGGAGGTATTTCATTTAAATGTACTCTTTGACATTTGTATTCCAGATCATATCCTCCCTGTTGATTCTAAAGAGTTCCTTGCGTATGGGCAGTTGGCTTCTTGATAATAGGTTGCAACTTTGGCTTTTAGTAGGTTTCCTAATTTGTTCACTGTTTGCAGTTTTTATGTAAGCACATCAGATTTCTGCTGTACAGCTGTAAAGACATATGTCTTTAATCAATTACATACAGTACGTATGGTGTGGAAGAATGGAGCATTCGAGCAAAGATCAGATCAGGTCTTAGCTCCGTGCTTGTAGAGTGGCCCTACGCTTGTACCCAAGGTACACTTGTACACCTACATCACGTGGTTAGAGTGCTTGGCTGTGCTGAGCCCAGGGGTTTGGGAGGGCTCCGCAGATCTAGTGGGGTGTGGGAGGGGGGCTTTCTGGCGCCCAGAGCAGCCTCTCCAGCCCTGCCTGCCTTGCCTGCAGCTCATGATGGAGCAGTCCAAGAAGTCCTCGCTCATGGTAGCCCGCAGCATCCTCAACAACAAAATCATCAGCAAGAAGCTGGAGCGCTATCTGAAGGTGAGGTGCCCCGGCCCCTGGCCCCCGGCCTCCGGCTCCCGCGGGTCCTCGCTCCCTTCAGTGTCCGCTTCCCTCCCCACAGGGTGAGAACCCGTTCACCGATAGCCCCGAGGAAGAGAAGGAACAGGAGGAGGCCGAGGGCGGTGCCCTGGACGAGGGCGCGCTGGTCGAAGCGGCAGGGGGCGCGGAGGGTGCAGAGGGCGCGCCGGCGCAGCCCCCCGTGCCCCCGGAGCCGGCCCCCGGGGCCGCGTCTCCGCCACCGCCACCGCCCCCCGAGGAGGAGGAGGAGGCCGTGCCCCTGCTGGGCGGGGCGCTTCAGCGCCAGATCCGCGGTATTCCGGGCCTCGACGTGGAGGCCGACGACGAGGAGGAGGAGGGTGGCGGGGGCGCACCGTAACCCGGGCCCCGGGCGGGCAGGACCCGCGTGCCCAAGGCTGGAAGCTGAGCCTAATAAAGCTCTTCCCGTCCCATCTCTTTCTCCTTCGTTTGTTGGTATGCGGCACCATCGGCATAGGAAGGAATGGCGTGCGCCTGCGCGCGGGGCCCGGGGGAGGGTGGGGCTGCGCCTGCGCACTGGCGGCGGGAAGGAAGAGGGAAGCGCCTGCGCGCAGTAAGACTGCGTGATCGGACCAAAACTCCCAAGATGCTGTAAAAGCTGAGCCCAAGCAACCGGAAGGCCCGCTGGGGCGACAGGGGCGGGTGCGCAGTGAAAGCCAGCCAATGGTGGGGCGCGGGAGGAGTGACGTATGCTCCTGGTCTTCCAGTAGCGGACGGCGGAAGGTGTGTTGAGCGCATGCGTCTTGTGGCAGCCTAGAAAAAGGGGCTGCTGGCGGGCCGAGCTGAAGACATGGAGCAGGGCTACGGAGGTTCGTGTGGGTGCCTCGGTGCGGGGTGGGGCGGACGGGCGCTGCTCAGGCGACGCAGCCGCTGGTGCGTACAAGGCTGCAGGCCGAGGCCTACAGCGGAGCGCGGTTACTCCAACCCGGCCGAGCGGAGAGGAGGCCGGGGCGCGCGCGCGCTGCTCATTGGACCTCGGCGCCGTCGCTCCCGGGGCGCTGCGTGCGGATTGGCCGGCGAGGCTTGGGGAGGCGGGCGGGGTTTGGCGGGCAGACGCTGCGGCGGGCTTCGGGGGGCGCCTCGGGCTGTGCCGGCCGTTTCTCCCTCTCGGCCGCGGCGAGGCTGGGCCAGTGGACCCCGCCGCTCGGAGGCCCGCCTTCCCCTTTGGAAGGCCACAAAATGGCGGCGCCCGGGGGCGGAGCCACGGCGAAAGCTCGTGGGGCGCGGGGTCCGCGGCTGGAGGCCGAGGGAGTTGGGCTGCCTGTCCCCGGGCTGCGGGGCTCGGCGGGGCCCGCGCGGTGCACGTGGTCCGTCGCGCCGGTCCCGGAAGCCGTCCCTCCCCGCCAGCCCCGCGATGCAGCGCCGGGGAGCTGAGCGCGGCCTCTGCAGGGGTCAGTCGCGGCGGGCTCCTGGCCTGTGCGTGACCCAGGACTTCGGGGGTCAGGTGTTGGGCGTCTCCGTGCAGAGTCGGAGTCCTGACGTGCGCTGCGGCGGTGCCCTGGAGGTGGCTGGGGGCTGCGAAAGGGAGAATAGGCCCCCTTCCCCACTTGGGCCTCAGGGCCTGCGGCAGGACGGAGCTTCTCGAGCGACCTGGGCTCGATGTCCGGAACCCGAGATTCTTAGCAGGCGTTTGCTCTGTGCTGGAAGCCAAGTTTGCCCGCTGGGAACAGTCGAAGTTTGGAATACGTGGGGGGCAGGGCTTGAGCGGGTGCAGTCCTTTTCCGAGTACATGAGGTTGGAGAAACAAGCAGTTACATTTTGCTACAACGGCTGGAGAAGGCACCAGTCTTGAAAGGTGGCAGTGTTAGGATCCGGCACCTGGAATTGCAAGAGAGGTCCTGAGGTGCACGGTGTGCTTGGGTGTCTCCAGGGCCCTGGGTTGCCCTAGCAACCCTAGCTTTCTCGGTCTTTTTTCAGTTCAGCTGGGTCTTAGAATTCTTCGCCGGCTTCCCACCAGATCTTTCAGCCAGTCATCCGGCCCCGTGCACACCCTGAGCATGAAGAGCTTTTATTCCCCTCCCTTCTGATCTGCCAAAACCCTTCAGGCTCAGTTTAAATGGTGGGGCCTCCCTGAATCCTCCTAATCGCTTTTCCGCCTAGAGTTACTTCTCAGGACTTGCTGAACCTTGACGGTTGTTCTCCTGCTGTAGGAGGCACGTAGATCTGATCTGAGGGCACATCCCGGTTCTTCTGTTCTCCAGCTCTATGATCATGGGCAGGTGACAGCTTCTTGAGCCTCTGGGTACAACAGGGTAAACGTTACCCATCTGAAGAGGCGTTGTGAGCTTACCTGATTAGCCAACGCTTGCTCAGACCAGTGCCTCGTAGTTGGTCACGCGTCATTGGTTACTTGTCACTGCTCTTCCTGTCGTACACATGTCATGTAGCATGGGGAGACTAGCCTGCAGAGGGCAAATTTCAGCAAATTTCAAGTACCCTAATGCCTAAGCCTGAGCTCTCCCATCTCTAAATGGCCCTCAGGGACACTAGCATGTGCTCAGTTCCTGTCATGTGTTAGCACACACTAGGCACTTAGCTAGTGGCTCAGGTTGTTCTAGTAAGAGAGGTATTCCTGTTCCAAAAAGTTGGATCATCGACAGTTATGGATAGCTACCTGTGCCCAGCTCTGTTTGAGGTTCCAGGGACACAGAAGTGAAGAGGGCCGACATGGGAGTCCTCAGAGGCAAGAGGAACCACCACAGAGAGGAGTGCAGCCCCAATACGTTAGGCCAGGCTGAAGCCCTGGGACTTGAAGGCCCAGGAGAGCATTGGATGGTCCAAAGTCACAGAGAAGTGAGGCCTAGAGAGGCACTGTTGTCTCCAAATTCTGAACTTTGTTCTTGGTTACAGGGGACTTATGGCTGCTAGGTGAGCCGAACGGGGGGTGGAGGCACAACTGTGTCTTACTATTGGGTTAGCTGTCAGCTTGTCCTGTGTCCTCCTGAGTTGCAGATTGAGGCTTTGGCCGAGGTCCGTCATCCGGCTACCAGCAGAGCAGGCACCAAAGCCTATTCCCCCCAACTCTTTTCTGCAGATAGAAAAGACAGATAGGTGGAATGTGGTAATGCAATCAACTAGCTGTGAAGGACTTTTAGAGGGACAGTACTGTGGTTATGCCCTCTGCCTATGAGGCTGGCACCAAACTCTTCTTCAAGGCAAGCACTTTAAGCTTCTCAGAGCACCTCAGAAGCACCCGTTGTCTGGCGTGACAAGTAGGATCCTAACTCACATGTCTTCTCTTTACAGGCTATGGGGCATGGAGTGCTGGACCCACCAACACCCAAGGTAAGACCTTACGGGGAGGCATGGATTCCACCCCAACACTAGCATGATTGTAACCTGGTGGGGGGCTGACAGGAGGACTGGGGCTAGCCCATGGATCCAGAGAGCTTTTCTGTAAAGGGCTACACAGTACTTTTTTTCTGGCTTTGGGGGGCTTTCTGACTGGCTCCCCTGCAGTGCAAGTTACAGATGTTTATGAAAAAATGGGTGTGATGGTGTGGCAGTAATATTACGTAAGGTCCCTGAAATTTGCATACAATATAATTTTTGTATGTGACAGCTTTTATTTTAGGAATTTTGGTTATTCTAAGTAAATAGCCAAGGATATAATAAGTTTTTTCTTATTATTAACATCTTGCCTCAGTACATTTATTGTCAGTAGCAAGTCAGTGTCGATACATTGTCTTTTAAGATTTTATTTATTCATGAGAGACACAGAGAGAAAGGCAGAGACACAGGCAGAGGGAGAAGCAGGCTCCATGCAGAGCCTGATGTGGGACTTGATCCCAGGACCCCAGGATCACACCCTGAGCCAAAGGCAGCCACTCAACCACTGAACCACCCAGGCGTCCCCATTGTTGTTAATTATAATCCAGAGTTAGTCATCACTGGTTGCACAGTTCTGTGAGTTCTGATATATGAAAGATGCGTTTCCTTTCAAAATCTATGTCATGAAATATTCTTTTGATCCCCTTGCCCCCAACCATTTAAAAAAGTAAAAACCATTTTTAGCTTGCCGGCCATACAGAAACAGGCAGTGGGCTAGATTTGGTGTGGGGGCCTATTTGCTGGCCCTGCTCTGGAATCTAGATCACAATGATCGGTATGTTTGAGGGACCAGAATGTCCTCTCCCCGGTGGTGAGGTTTTTCTGCTTTTTGCCAGCATTTATTCCAGGGGATGGGACGAGGGCTCTCTTTGTTTTCTGAGCCGGGAACTTGCCACTAGCACCATTAGGGGTGGTGGAGTCACTTTTTCACCCATCGCTAAGTTTTCCAGGAGGAGGCCCTCCATGTCACTAAGGTACATAATGTCCCTTTGCTCAGTTGAGTTAGGGACATGATTTTCCACTGATGCATGGTCCGTGTTAGTGGTGCCCAGGCTCCAGCTACTGGTAAGAACTGGCACTTTTGAAGGGCTCTGCCAGGGGATCTGACCTCTTGGCTGGTGGCCCTCACCGGCCGTTTCCTGGGAATGCTGCAGCGTCCTTTCTGCTTGTCCTGTTGGGGGAGATCAGGCTTGCCTACAAGAGAAGTCTTGGTTATGCTTAGTTGAGTGCTCTTTAGGAAATGAGTTTTACAGCTAGTGGGTCTCAGCCATTCCTGGCCTTAATGGACAACCAGGGGTGCTTCCCACAACAGCCCTGAACCTGTGGATAGTAGAATGAGGTGACAATTGTCATAGACTGTTTCAGGTACTTTGAACTCAGTATGCAAAGCTCTTGTGTGTTTTGTTTCCCTAAGGTGCCTATGGAACTGGTGTGGCCAGCTGGCAAGGTAGGCCCTCTGGGTGTCTGTGGGTGGGCAAGAAAGCCTCGGGTCAGCTGTACAGAAGGTTTGGGATACAGGGACCTCCCATCCCCATCTCCCATTCTAGCTGTGCTCATAGCTCTCCTGAAGGCTTGGCAGGTCTGGGCATCCTCAAGAACTTCCTGGAAGCTGGGGGTTGTGGTTCTATTCTGGAAGCAGCAGCTCCACCTGCCACCTGTGGGCTCTCAGCCACCTCTGGCTTTGGATGGGGAACAAGATTTGGATCTGGACAGAAAACCCACCACTCATTGCTGAGGCTGTGCCCCTGCCCTTCTCTTCCTGCCTTTTGGCAGGTGATGTGCACAGTGTGGGGTGATGACAGCATGGTTCCTTGATGCTCTTCCTTCATATGAGTAGTGGGGTGCTTCTCCCCAGACGTGTCTGCTGTAGACTTACCTTGTGGCTGCTGATATCTTATTGGCTCTTCTTTCGTATGGCAGGTTATGAAAACTACAATTACTATGGAGCCCAGAATACCAGCGTCACCACAGGAGCGTCCTACAGCTATGGCCCAGCCTCGTGGGAGACCACCAAGGCCAGCGATGGCCTGGGAGCTGGGGGCCCTGCCGTCCACATGGCTTCTTATGGCCCAGAACCATGCACCGACAATTCTGACTCTCTCATTGCCAAGATCAACCAGCGTTTGGACATGATGTCCAAGGAAGGAGGCAGGGGCGGGAGCAGCGGCGGTGGGGAGGGCATGCAGGACCGGGAGAGGTGATTATGGATCCGAACCCTTCCCTGGGGATCTTATCACAGACACACACACATACCCCAGCTTTGTGCAGGTGGCAGTGGGCACCCCGTCTTCCAGGGAGGGCTTTTCCACAACTCCCTCCTGTGTGCAGAGTAGTTGAGTCGGGCAGTTATTGGGGCGGTCATTGTGATAGGACTAGTTGGAGTCCGGAGTGATTGGGTTTAAGGTATGACTGTTGGCTAAACTAGCTAGTGTGCTAGGTTCCTTATTTCTGCTTCAGGTACCTGTAGACTCTCTCGTTTTTGTGGTCAAGGGCTCTGTACTTCATCAACAATGTTCAGGGGGGTTATTTTTCTGTTTTGCCTTCGGACTATTTAGGAGGGCTGTGTGGCAGCGTGGAGTGCTGTTCTGAATGTTGGGAAGCCAGCTTTGCAGGAGGCTTGGGCTTGTGCCTAGAGTGTAGTGACGGTTCTGCTTCCTTTGCAGCTCCTTCCGCTTCCAGTCGTACGAGTCCTATGACTCCAGGTCTTGCCTCCCGGAGCACCATCCCTATCGTCCCAGCTATAGCTACGATTATGACTTTGACCCCATGCCTGACCGAAATGGTGGCTTTAGCAGTCAGTATGGCGACTGCCGGGACCCAGCCCGTGAGCGGGGCTCCCTTGATGGCTTCATGCGGGGCCGGGGCCAGGGCCAGGGCCAGGGCCGCTTCCAGGACCGGAGCAACCCCAGCACCTTCATGCGCAGCGACCCTTTCATGCCACCCTCGGCCTCTTCGGAGCCCCTGTCTGCTCCCTGGCCAGAGCTGAACTATGTGGGTGGACGGGGCCTTGGCGGCCCCTCCCCCAGCAGGCCGCCTCCTTCCCTGTTCTCCCAGTCCATGGCCCCCGACTTCGGTGTGATGGGCATGCAGGGGGCCGGCGGTTATGACAACTCAGTACCCTATGGATGTGGCCGGTCACAGACGCGGATGAGGGATCGGGTAAGCCCTCCGGAAGTTGTAATCTGCCTTCTTTGCCAACAACTCTATGGAGATAAATTTGTATCCCGTACGATTCGCCCATTGTTAAGTGCACAGTTCGGGTTTTAGTAAAAACGTACAGAATTGTGTAGCCATCACCACCATCTAGTTTTACGACATTGCCGTCAACCAGAAAAGATGCAAACCACTGTCACTAGCAGTACTTCCCAGTCCTGGTCCCCTCCTCTGTACTTGGCAAGTGCCAGTCTGCTTTTTTCTTTGGAGAGCTTCCTCTCCCAGACCTTCCTTACGAATGTAATCATATAACACGTGGCCTTTTGTGTCTTGACTTCTTCCATTGGGGGTGGGGGTGGGGCTCGACTCTATCATCTTCGTTTCCTGAAAAGATCTTTTCTGCCTCTGATCTCTGATCTTACAACTTCTCTGTTCTCCGTTTTTCTGGGGTATCTTAATGGTCCGGGTAAGCGGTACATCGGATGTGCTTGTGTCTGTAGCCCAGGCGGAGAGGGTTTGACCGCTGCGGCCCAGACGGCATGGGCAGGAAACGGAAGCAGTTGCAGATCTACGATGAGCCAGATGCCAAATTGGCCCGGGCTGACAGCGAAGGAGATTTTTCCGAAAACGGTAGGCCCTGGGTGGTTTCGTAAAATGAGTCTGTTTCGTGCTTGGTGCTCTGCCTACCCATGTGTACAGTGGACAGGTGTTGAACTCGAGGGTGGCACGTGTCCTCTGCGCTCCTGCAGCCCCCACTGCAGTCAGGACAAGCACGGTCACCCTGGATGGCAAGCTGGGGAGGGTGAAACGGAGTGGGCCAATCTCCAAGGGGCTGACTTTCCCTCTTCTTTGTGTCTGGTAGATGATGGAGCTGCTGACTTCCGGTCAGGAGATGAAGAATTCAGGGGTGTAAGTCCATCTTCGCTGGTCACCCTCCTTTGTTTCTGTAGCGTGGGATTTTTCCTTTGCGTTAGCCTTTCTTCCAAAGAGGCAGCAACAGCGTCTATGGTAGACTTGACCACTTTGTGATTGTATTTAATAGCCTGACTTGCAGCTAGGATTCTAAGAGTTTTGTACTAGTAACAATCCTTCTCTTCCCAAGGAAATTCCCATCCCTCTCCCCAGCCGCTCTCACGTCCTCAGTGATGGGCGTGGGCCACACGTGTGGTAAGTGCCGTGGGCTGTGTGGGCTCAGGCTGAAGACTCAGGTACTGCCAGCCTTGTGCTGGTGCTGAGCTGCCTCCTTGTCGCTCAGCCCTTAATACCAGGTGCAGGAGAAAGGCATATAAGGCCCTCTGAGCCATGACTGCACAAGCACCTAGGTGGTAAGCCCTTGCTGCCCCTGTAAGTTCTGACCTGTGTCTGGGATATGGCCTGGAGACCTGGGTGTATGAAGGCTTCGACCAAGTACTTCTGATGGTCAGCTCTGGGGTGGGCAGGATACAGTGTCTTTCCAGCTGTTATCAGCGAGTCTCACTTACTCTCTGTTGGGCTTGCTTTGATCTTGATTCTGGGAATCTGTCTCTGCTGGTGACCTATTTTAACCTTGAGCCCAATGCCTAAGAAACAGGACTGTGTTTCGATTTTCAGTTGTATTGTTTTTTAATCTACACCTGGTTTGTTACCACCATCAATAAATACGAACAGATGGCCAGGAACTTGATAAAGCCCCTTTTCGGTAAAGAGTGCTGGAACTGGCATCCCACCAGTCAGAGTCTCTTGACATAGAGCGGACGAATGGGCCATCGGTGCTCCCACTGCAGAACTGTGCAGGTGCGCGTTTGTTTGCCAGGGTGGTTCTTTGGCTGTAGAAATAACTGGAAAAGGGCCAGTGACTTTAATAAAAAAGCACATTGGTCATTACAGAATCTCAGAAGGCAACCAAGAGCGGTGACAGGACACACAGCCTCTTCCACCGCCCTGGGACTTGTCCTGACATATTATGACCAGGTGGTGGCAGGGTGCTGGGTCAGTTGTGGAGGGTTCTGGAAACTCTACCTCATAGCCCGACTTTGTGTGTGCCCTTTTTCAGGAGGATGAATTCTTCGACCCCGGGAGGCAGAGAGGTAGGCATCACTCGGTGTCTCTTTGAGCTTGCTTTCCTGTGTGCCCCGCTTCCAGCTGGGCTGGCCTTCTGAGCAAGCCTGGGGCCTGGATGGAGGGACTGGTGGCTCAGGGCAGAAGAGGGGCTGTGGCCACTGGCTGGGCCTTGGCCATGATGCCCACCCTGAGGCTTAGAGCAACACTTGCTGGAAACAGGTCTGTTTGCCTCACTTGAGGCAGGCTGTGGAGAGGGAAAACTCATTCCTGAGTATCTGCAACAGCTTGCAGTGGTAGGGAAGGGAGAGTCTCAGAAATGCAAGAAAGAACAGAAGAGGCATACTCTAGCCCATCTTCTCTGTTACTTACTGGCCAGTGCAGGTCCCTGTACTGTCTTTTCCTGGGCTTCTTTTCACACTTTCCTCAGTTGCCAGCCCAGGGTTGTGCCCTCAGCCTCTGTGGTGGGGATGCTGACAGCAGCAGCGCTCTCTGCTGTGTGGGACAGAGTTCAGAAACATGCCCGGGTTGGGAGCTGGTTGTGGGGAGGGGAGGCCAGTCAGGTACACCCAAGCCCAGGATCCTCCAGAGACCATCACTGCTCAGCAGGGCTCACCAGTGCCCTTATAGGGGACCCAAGAGCCCAAAGTAAGCGGCAAGAGCAGAGCAAAGTTAAACCTTGTTGGGGGGAACATAGAGAAGCAGCCTGAGACAGCGTGGCCTTGAACTTACCCACAAGCCATTTGTTTCTTTTCCTGTTTCCATGGGTCTGCCCATAGCTGGTTTTCCCCAAGAATCACACGCTGGCTCCTTTGTGGCTCTGCTCCCATAAACTTGCAGGCCCCTGGCATAGATGCTCCTTCTCCTGTGTGTTTAGGCTGAGCCAACCCACCAAGGCCCTCTCACCTCATTTACTAAAGCAGTTATGCCTGTAGCTTGGGACCACGCAGAGCATTTAGCAGCTCGTGCAGCAGGGCAAATGCTAAAGCAAAGGTGACATGTTTATTGCGCACAGGTCCTGCTGCCTACCCGGGATGACTTTGCTATTAAACAGCAGTAATAGTTTCAGGCAGTGACCTCTTGCCAAAAACCCCACACGCCCTTTTGAGAGGCTTCTGAGCAGCGCACGCCGGTCGCCATCTTCGTGGGACAGTCTCGTGACTGGCATCAGGGGTAGGGGTTACAGTTCAGATGCTTATCCAACCTTTCCTCAGTGTCTGGCCCTGGCCCTGAGCCGCCATGGCCTGGCCTGGCCTCACGCTGGGACGCTGGGCTGCACAGCTCTCGGAGGAGCTCCTGCACTGGCCCTGGGGACGACGGAGGACCAGTTGGTCTCTTCCCACTTTTGTTTCTAGGACTGCTTCCCTCATAGCCCTGGGAAAGCCCTAGATGGACGGTTTTTGTGAGTGGAAGATAGAGTTTGGGCCAGCAAGGACTGTCAGACCTGCTGAGGCCCTAGTTCAGAGGAGGCTGACGGAACTGTCGTCATGGTCCACCTAGAGGTGGGACGGAGGGCGGTAGAGTGGCTTGCTTTATTTTCTGAGGCCTTCCAGCTGCTGCCTCTTTTATCTGGGAAGAACTGCTTCTCTCTCTCCTTAAGTGACTTTGGGAGAAGACCCAGTGGTAGGGCACTGGATTGGAAAAGCAGGATAGGGAAGGACAGGCAGGTGGGCCACGGTGTGAGTGGGATGGGCGGGCCAGCTCCCTGGCCATCCCAGCTGTATCAGGCCATGGGGAGGGGGTAAGGTGACTCCCTGGGAACTCCCAAGGATTCGGCATCAGAGGCCCATCCCTGTGGGGAGCCTTGGACAGACTGTTGGTGCCGGTGCCTCAGGCTGTCCTGGCCCTGCCGTGTGTGGTGGCAGCAGGTACAGGGTGTGGTGGCCGAGCTGTGGCCGCCATTGAGGCCCTGCTGCTCAGCTCCTCTGCAGGGTCCTCAGGGCATCTCGAAGGAACTTCTCTGTTGCAGGAGAGAAGGACGATGAGGATGATGAAGTAAAGAAGAGAAGAGAAAAGCAAAGGAGGAGAGACCGAATGCGAGACCGAGCGGCTGACAGGTGAGGAGGCCGGTGAGGTAGGAGCTTGGCTGGAAGCTGAGCGTTGTCCCGGTTCTCCTGAGTTCATCCACCTTAACCTGACAGTGCAGGGGCAGCCAGTTTGATTGGCCTCTGGAGTCTGTTTGGAAATCCCGCTCAGATCCAGAGATGCAAAACTTGGGGAACACGGATAGATGGCATTCCAATCTTCCACTGAGTCTTTGAGGCCTGTGTCCAGCAGGGGGCTCTCTGGCTCCCCTGTGGGGAGTTTCCTTGTCCCTGGCTCTTATCTGTCACCCCAGACAGGTGAACTTTGTTCAGCAGAGCTGCTAAGAAAGTGCTTTGGGTGTCTTGCCCAAATCCAGACCACCTCTGAAGTTACCGTGACAGTTACATATGCAGGGATGTTGCCTTACAAATCTTGTCTCTAAATGGAAAAGAATGGCAAAAGTGCAAAGGGTGTTGGTGTGACTGCACCATGTGCCTCTCAGCCTTTCCAGTGATCAGGTGCTGGTGACTAGATATGTAAATCACTGGTGGCCATGGGAGCCCTAGGTTGCTCTGGCCTTGACTGCCTGTGGCTATTTCTTAATGCACAGGCTCTCCTTCTGACTTGAGGGGCAGTCCTTGCTCCTAAAGCTCAGATCAGGTTGTGCTTTCCCTGTGCAAAGAAATGCAAAAGAAACATTAGTAAAACAACCAACAGCAGAGACAAAGCCAGGAACTGAATGGAAGGTAGGTGCTTCCGAGTGTTAAACAGAAAGTCATCAAAATGCTTGTTTTTCAAACAGATGAATATATGATGGCTAGATTATTTTCATGCCCCAGGAGAACTGAGATGACTTTTTTTTGTTCTGGAAGGAATCTTTAGACTCCACCCTAGCAATGGAGGGTCCTCAAAGAGACTAGGAGAAATTGTCACAGGGGAGGTAAAGATGCAGCAAGAGTCACGAACCCTGCACTTCTTTGGTACACATAGGGTCCCAGAGCTTTCTTTTCACTTTTCTGTTAGGCGTATGTGCAAACATAAGCGTCTTGTGCCTTTTCCAGAGGTCAGAAGCCAGGCATTGGGACCTGGCAGGAAGGAGTCTTGTGTTGGTACCTGAGGAATCCTGAGTGCCCCAGGGCCTGTGCTGTTAGCCCAGAGCCAAGGGAAGTGGCGCCCCACTGTGGGGACGTAGGGCTCTGCAGGCTACTCTCCTCTTGCCTTACAGCATGATTGCATTTGTGAGGTTTTGAAAGTAAGCAACATGGGGCACCTGGGTGGCTCCCATTGAGCATCTGCCTTTGGCTCAGGGTGTGATCCTGGATCATCCTGGTGGATCGAGTCCCGAATCGAGCTCCCTACAGGGAACCTGCTTCCCCTCTGCCTGTGTTTCTGCCTCTCTCTGTGTCTCTCATGAATAAATAAATAAATAAATCTTTCTTAAAAAAAAAATTTAAAGTAAGCAACAAAGAGATGTCAGATTTTTTTGGTTTTTTGAGTTTTTTTCCAAAATATTTTATTTATTTGATAGAGCACAAGGGGGGGAGCAACAGGCAGAAGGAGGGGCAGGCCCCCCACTGAGCAGGGAGCTCAATGTGGAGCTCAATCCCAGGACCTCAGGACCACGACCTGAGCCAGAGACAGAGCTTAACTGATTAAGCCACCCAGGCACCCCAAGATGTCAGTTTCTAGCCACAGAATTTGATATGATAGGGCTTTATGTGGAGTCCCATGGGAAAATTGGTCTTGGGTTTTGTGAATTTTAAGCTGTGGAAGGCCTTCAGGAATTACTCCTTCACATTAAAATGAGGTTACCCTGTATTATCCTGGTGGCTATAGAAAGAAGTTAATGGAGTTAGGTACTACACCCCCAGAGCAGTGGTTTGGGGCTTTTAGGTAGTCCACAGTTTGGAAAGTCTCCACTTTTGGGTGTTCTCTTGTGGAACTTTGGGCCAAAAAGACTGATGGGGTGCATGAATCCTTTTCCTGAAACACTTGCAAGATTTACCCCCGTTCTTGGAATGGGGAGACCTGAGGCAACTTACTATGATGCCTCACACAATCAGAAGCCTGGGTACAGAAATTACTATCTTGTTTCCATTCTGACCAGAGATGAGCTGGTTATTCCTTTTTTTTTTTTTTCTTTAAGATTTTATTTATTTATTCATGAGAGAGAGAGGCAGAGACACAGGCAGAGGGAGAAGCAGGCTTCATGCAGGGAGCCCGATGTGGGACTCGATCTCGGGTCTCCAGAATCATGCTCTAGGCCAAAGGCGGGTGCCAAACCGCTGAGCCACCCCAGGATCCCCATGGTTATTCCTACTCATTGCTCTTTTTATCTTTTCCAGGATTCAGTTTGCCTGTTCTGTGTGCAAGTTTCGTAGTTTTGAAGATGAAGAAATCCAGAAACATCTACAGAGCAAATTTCACAAAGAGACACTGAGGTTTATAAGTACCAAACTCCCTGACAAGACAGTGGAATTCCTCCAGGTAAAGCACACTTAGCCTCTGTCAGAGTGTTTCCTGATGGTCCTATAGGAATCCGATCCCTACAGAGAAGGGAAAGGGGAGGGAAATAAGAGGCCTGGACTTTCCACAATAACAGCGTACAAGTCCCGGGTCAGAGGGAGACCCAAGCGCTGTGGCCATTGTAGTTCCCATGAGTTCGGCCCACGTTGCTGCTGAGACCGGGCCATCCTCTGCTGGGGGCTTGGCAGCTGCCCTGGGTGAACTGAGAGTCAGGCACATACAGCACCCTGTCCTCGTTTCATTTGGTGCCATCTCCTCTAGGAGTATATTGTGAACAGGAATAAGAAGATTGAGAAGCGGCGGCAGGAGTTGATGGAGAAGGAAAGCACGAAGCCCAAACCAGATCCTTTCAAAGGTGAGTCAGGATCCTGGGGTGCACTATTCCACATGCTGCTAAGGCGTGCAGCTGGGTACAAAGCCAGCCCAACACAGGGCTGCTGAGAATGTGACAGGAAGACCCTCAGCCAGGCTGCCTCGCAATATAAAGCCCGTAAGTGTGGCCTGATGAATGTCCCAGCTCTACTGGCTGCTTATTGGACTGATATGAAGCTTTCTGAGGTCTTCCTTTTTTGAAGAGAAATGACCAGAGGGATGAGAAAAGTTGAAGAATAAAACCCCCAGATGTGGAGGTGCTTCCATCCACACAGTCATGCTGGAGGGCGGGTGATGACCCCACAGATTCTCTCCCAACCTAGTCCTCATGGACTACCAGGAGAAAATGGGAGCCCTTCTGGGGAGCAGGAGGAGAGCATCACCTGCCTGCTGTCCCGGATCACACCAGACTTGGGTTGTATCTACAGGGATTGGCCAGGAACACTTTTTCAAGAAGATAGAGGCTGCTCACTGCCTGGCTTGTGACATGCTAATCCCTGCGCAGCATCAGCTCCTCCAACGGCACCTGCATTCGGTGGACCACAATCACAACCGCAGGGTGAGTCCCCTCTTCAGGCCTGGCCAGCACTTCCAGGCCTCTGGCAGTGATGTTCAGAGCCTTCTGTGTCTTGTGGGGAATGTTAGCTGATCAGGGGCTCTTGACAGGTTCCACCGACTATGATTTCATCAGCGGGCTGTAGGAGGTGTCCCAGTTTCTAGTATCATGTGAAACAGTGTGTTGCTGGAGGTTGACTTTACATAGAGTAGCTGAAACTCTCCTTAAAAAATGTTAAAAATGTTCCCTATAAACCACACAGGGAAATTTCCCAGTTCCTGACAAACTGGATTTCCCAGAAGCAGGGGCTGAGGGTCGTTAAGAAGAGCACAGTGGCCTGGGGGACCCAGAGTCAAGAACTAACTGGGCCTTCACTAGCCGTTGGGGCCTGTGGCTAAATGTGTATGTAGCTCAGGGTATCAGCAGATCTCTTACAAAGGGTCAAATCGCAAATGTTTCGGGCTTGGTGGGACACGAGATCTCTAACACCTCAGGTGTGCTGCTCATGGGCTAGAGCGGCCAGAGTCCAGATGGAAGGCATGGGCATGGCCATGCCTGGCCCATGGGCTCTCACCGCCTGTCCTGAGTGCTGCCCACACATCTCCTACCTCATGAAAGCTCGTCCACCGAGCACTGTACAAACAAGGGATTATCCTTTGAATGGCTTGAGCTCTAAACAGCCAAATAGTTGCAGCATTCCTACTTCTGCTGCTGATTTTACTGGTAAAGTCACTAGAACTCAAAGAACTGAAAAAGAAAAAGCTTGCCTTGCTCCTGCACAAGGTACTGGATGTCAGTGTTGTGCCTGTTCTTCTGTCTCTTAAGATTATCAGGCTTCTCTGTGCTGTTTCATAGTCTGAGCTCCAGTGTCCCTCCAGGGCCTTCTTTCTCTCATTCTCAGACCCTGGCATTGCAGGATCTGCCATGGTGAAGAGAGGTGGTAGTCATTTTTTTGTCTAGGGCTGCTCCCGGGGCAACTCGGTACAGCCTGGCCAGTCTGTTTGCTCGCTCCTCTGCGCACACCATGTGTCAAAGTCCATGTTTGGTTTCCTTTACAGTTGGCTGCTGAACAGTTCAAGAAGACCAGTCTTCATGTGGCTAAGAGTGTTTTGAACAACAGACACATAGTGAAGATGCTGGAAAAATACCTCAAGGTTTGTGCTGAGGAGTGCAGTTTATGGGAAAAACTTTTGGGATGCAGGATGAACTCTGCAAGTATGGAGTTGCATCCAGAGTGCAGTATTTAGCAGTTCGGATTGTTTTGAAGAATGTATCATGAGTGGGAATTCCACAACAATGGATTTCCTGTGATTCCCCACTTGTGGGCATGGTTGCGGGCTCACCATGAGAAACCTTGAATATCCACGAAGTACTGAGCAATGATGCCAAGATGCTCACAGAAAAATCCAAGTTAGCTGATAGTTGTCCAGGAAAGAAGCCAGAAAGAGCAACCAATTTAAGAGTCAGGCCTGGTCAGTGTGTTTGGAGAGAGAGACGTGTGTGTGTGTGTGTGTGTATAAAGATTTATTTTATTAATTCATGAGAGACACAGGCAGAGACACAGGCAGAGACATAGGCAGAGGGAGAAGCAGGCTCCATGCAGGGAGCCCAATGTGGGACTCAGTCCCAGGACCACGGGATCACATTCTGAGCCAAAGGCAGACACTCAACCACTGAGCCACCCAGGCATCCCTGTGTTTTTGGTTTTAATTTTATTGAATTTATTTAAAAAATTTTTTTCTTCAAGTTATCTCCACACCTAATGTGGGGCTCGAACTCCTGACCCCCGTTGGCTGCTCAGAGAGATCAAGAGTCGCGTGCTCCCCTAAGCCAACCAGGCACCCCCTAAATACTGCATTTTAAAACCTATTTGCTAATCTACCAGTGATGTTTATATTTTCTAAGCCAGAGACAGTTGTTTTTTTTTATAAATTAATTTTTATTGGTGTTCAATTTACCAATATACAGAAAAACACCCAGTGCTCATCCCGTCAAGTGTCCGCCTCAGTGCCCGCAGAGACAGTTTTTATTTTTAGTCTAAGTTTGACTTCTGTGTCCTGACAGGAGTTCAGTAGTTGTGTGGCCTTGGGCAAGTTGCTGACTCTTCTTATCTGCAGAATGGGGCACCCTTGTAACCGTAACCAGGGCTGTGTGCTTTTAAATGAAGCTAAAATTGGGTAGACCTGGTGGCTCAGTGGTTTGGTGCTGCTTTCGGCCCAGGGCCTGATCTTGGAGACCCAGGATCAAGTCCCACGTCAGGCTCCCTGCGTGGAGCCTGCTTCTCCCTCTGCCTGTGTCTCTGCCTCTCTCTCTCATTAATAAACACATAAATAATCTTTAAAAAATAAAATAAATGAAGCTAAAATTGTAAATAGTCATAACTTCTGTTATGAGGCTTTTTTGTTTTAATTGGGTTAAGAAATCCTAGGTCTTTTTAAACTTCTTCACCATTATGTGCTTGAATGAAAAATGCAGAACAGTGTGGGGGGGGGGGCAGGTAGGCAGCTGTAGTAAATATTTGTAAATACTTCATCCTAAAAAGTCTTTGAAGGGGGAGGGAAAAGTACATTTTTCAAAAACCCACTGTAAATATCAAAATTACTAGTGCTGAAAACAAGAACAGCCCTTGACTCAGCCCTTTATTTGTACTCCAGGCCTTAGCTAACTAAGTAAGACAATAAAAGTGTAAAGATGCAAAAATGGTTGCCGTAAGGCTCTTCCGGGAAGCCGAAGGCGCTGAGCCCCTGTGGGATGCACTCACCTGCCGTAGCTGAAAGGGTTTCTCCCGTTGGCTGCTCAGCGTCAAAACCCTGACTCCCAGCAACCTGGGCCCCTTGTCTCACCTTTGCACTGACCTGTTGCTCCTCTTGGCCAGGGTGAAGACCCTTTCACTAGCGAAGCCGTCGACCCAGAAATCGAAGGAGATGACACTTTAGGAGGTGAGAAGGAGGAGACGCCCGAGGAGGTGGCCGCAGAGGTGTTGGCTGAGGTCATCACAGCAGCAGTGAGAGCAGTAGATGGGGAGGGGGCACCGGCCCCAGAAGGCAGTGACACGCCACCCGAAGGGCAAGGCCCCGTGGATGCAGCCGAGGCAACTCACAGTCCCCACTCTGAGCAGCTGGTGGAAGTGGAGACACCATGTGGCGCAGCTCCAGAGAAGGGTGACGCCAACGCAGAGGCTGGAGGTGAAACCACCGAAGCCACAGGTGAAGAGCAGGAGGTGGTGGCAGAGACGGACGGCGCAGTGGACGGCGCGGTGAGGGGCGCAGCTCCTGCCCCGCCGGTCACAGAAACCAAAGCAGAACAGACTGAGGCAGAGCCCAAAGATGTCACCCCCACGGAATGACCCACCTCCCTGTGGCAAGGGATGGATTTCATAATGCATTGCTCTTTCTCCTTTTGTTTGTAAGCAGAACTGGGGTGTGTGTTACTGGAACATGCTGGAAACCTTGGTGAAGAGACCCAGCCATTTCCTTCAAAAAAGTGTACCTCATGGGCTTATCTTTAAAGTTGTATGGCTTTCTGCCGTGGTGTGAAGGCTGCGGAAGTTGTACATTCCCCCCAAGTGGCTGTGACGTCGCTACACTGCAGTTGGAATAATAAAAGTTGGATCATTAGATTTTGATGATATTTTGCTTGTTAAATACAGCTACTGGCTGAATGCCCTTTATATTATTTTTTTTTCCCCTGAGACCAGCTTAATACTAGGATATATCTTGCTTTATAAAGGATTTTTTTAAGATTTAAGAATTTGCTTTGGCTTCAGTTTTTGACCTGCTTTGGTAGCACACCGCGTATGGGTATGTGATCCTCACAAGATGTAGCAGGATCTTGTTACTGCGACGTTGGCTCTGTCACATTGGTGAACTCTGTTCAAAGGCCTCCTGAATCTAACAGACCTGCACCCTTGGAAGCCCTCCCTCTTGCCCCTCAAGAATGAGGACATTTTGCCTAGGGCATTATTTTCCCAATCTTTAGTCTTTGAATCACCTTTCTAGTTTGGAGGTTTTTTTGTTCTTTTTTTCGTTTTTACCTCATTTTTGTTCCACCTCTGTTACTTCAGGGTTTTTTGCTTTTGTTTCCCTTTAAACTGAGTTACTACTACTTAACCGTATTTAAAAAGAAAACTTGGTGTCACTCTCATGAATGGAAAACAAACTAAATTGCCATAGATAGATGCTACCTGTAAGAAATGAATATAGTGAAATAAATACATTTCAAATAGATACTATTCCTTTGGAGGTTTTCTGAATCTGTGAGAAAGAAAAGCGAGCTAGCACGTGTTAAGAGGGTAGCAAGCAACAGTTAGACTTTCATATAATCAAAGGAAGTGGGAGATGCTTCCCTTTTGAAATGATACTGCTGGGTCTGTTTCCCTGCAAACCCCTGAACGGTCTCATTTGGGGAAGCATTGGCCAGAGGGAATTTACTAGATGGTAAAAGAGTCGAGCATCTACTGTGTTCCAGGTGCTAATTCACAATAAAAGTAAGAGATGGGCCCTGCTCTCAAGGGCCTTTATTGGAGATGTGAGATGGATATTTATGAAAAGTCAATATAAGAACTAGAAACAAATAAATTGCTCAGTACGCAAGAAAACGGTGTCTCTGAATTGTCTGCGCTCGTCGCCGCTACTACACAGATGTGCCTTGGACACAGGTTGCGTGTGCTCTTTGAAGCTGCTTCTCTTGAGGCAAAAAAGCTGGTGCCGTTGAACACCAGTAGCCTCAAGGATAACAAAACTATGAAACTGCTCTGTTCTCTTGTAAATGTGATCCAAGGCCCACCATTAAATCTCCATTTCAGTGTGGTTCTTCGTCTCCCACCCAGTGTGAAAGGACATGAATCGTTTTACTTCTACACTGAGCTTACCAGGCCCCCCTCCCCCAAGATGGGAGTAACTACTTGGATTCCACAAAGGGGTGCCCTTCTGTCCCCAGAAGGGACGGGAATAAACAAGGTCCCTCACTTAGGTCACTTCCCACTTGCAGGGGCAGTTAGAGTAACTTTTAGAGTCCCCTAGCAAAGATGTATAGATAACCCAAATCAGTCCACAGATCTGGGGGCACCTGGGTGCCTCAGTGGTTGAGCATCTGCCTTTGGCTCAGCGTGATCCTGGGGTCCTGGGATTGAGTCCCGCATTGGGTTCCCTGTGAGGAGTCTGCTTCTCCCTCTGCCTCTGTCTCTGCCTGTTTCATGAATAAAGTCTTTATTAAAAAAAAGTATCCAGATCTGTGAGACACCAGGGGCCATGAGCTTTACAGAGCACCTTTAAAAAGGTTAGGGGTGCCTCGGTGGCTCAGGTGTCTGCTTTCAGCTCAGGTCATGACCTCAGGGTCCTGAGATGGAGTCCAGGTGGGGCTCCCTGCTCAGCGGGGAGTCTGCTTCTCCCTCTGTCCCACCCCCTCCTACTCTGTGTCAAAATCTTTTTTTTTTTTTTCTTAAGATTTTATTTATTCATGAGACACAGGCAGAGGGAGAAGCAGGCTCCTTGTGGGGAGACTGATGGGGGCCTCCATCCCAGGTCTCTAGGATCATGCCCTGGGCCAAAGACAGTGCCAAACTGCTGAGCCACCCAGGGACCCCTATGTCAAAATCTTTTTTTTTTGTCAAAATCTTTAAAAATATAAATATATGTATTGGGCCACTTTATCTTTTATAAGGACATGAGGCCAGTGAGGTTGGTTTTCAACAAGCAGACTTAGAGCCCCCATACCACTACCCCCCTCTCAAAACACTATCTGATGCAGGTACACTTTAATTTATATAGATAAATTAGACAACGTGGTGAGCTAGGGGGCAATCCACTCTCACAGGGTTGGGTATCAGAATTGAATGAGTAAACATTTGGCACTATTGAAAAAAATGATTTGATGAGCCCAACATTGGATTCAGAGGTAAAATTCACATAAAATAAGCCATTCACCATTTTATCTTTTAAATGTTTTTAAGACTTTTAAGTAGCATCTACACTGAATGTAGGGATCAAACTGACAACCCCAAGATCAAGAGTCCCATGCATGCTTCACGGACTGAGCCACCCAGGCGCCCCTCCATTAACCATTTTCAAGTGGACAATCCAGCACCTGGGTGGCCCAATCTGTAAAGCATCTGTGTTCGGCTGGGGTTGTGATCCCAGGGTTCTGGCATTGAGCCCCGCATCAGGCTCCCTGCTCAGCAAGGAGTCTGCTTCTCCCTTGGCCCCTCACCCTGCTCATGCTTTTTTTTTTTTTTTTTAAGATTCTATTTATTTATTCATGAGAGAGAGAGAGGCAGAGACACAGGCAGAGGGAGAAGCAGGCCAGATGCAGGGAGCCCGACTTGGGGCTCGATCCTGGGTCTCCGGGATCACGCCCTGGGCCAAAGGCGCTAAACCACCCAGGTATCCTTAGTTTCCATGTTTTGACCATTGTGAATAGTACTGTTAGGAACATTCTTGAGGGGATCCCTGGGTGGCTTAGTGGGTTAGCGCTGCCTTCAGCCCAGGGCATGATCCTGGAGACCTGGGATCGAGTCCCGCTTTGGGCTCCCTGCATGGAGCCTGCTTCTCCCTCTGCCCGTGTCTCTGCCTCTTTATCTATCTATCTAAATAATTAAATAAAATAAATAAATAAAATCTTTAAAAAAATAAAAAAGGAACATTCTTGAACGAGTATCTGAGTACCTGTTGTTAATTCTTTTGAATATATATCTAGGAGTGGCATTATGTCATATGGTAATTCTATGGTTAATTTTTCAAGGAACCACCAAATCTTTTTCCACAGTAGCTGCACTGTTTTTACATTTCCAACAGAAATATACAAGGGTTCCAATTTCTTCACATCCTTACCAGTATTTCATTTTTTTTCCCCCCTAATTCCAGCCATCCTAGTACGTGTGAAATGGTATCTTATTGTCGTTTTGATTTGTATTTCCCTGATGACTAATGATGTTGGACATTCCTTCATGTACTTGGTCATTTGTTTACATTTGGAGAAATGTCTATTCAAGTTCTTCACCTTTTTTTTTTTTTTTTTTTTTTTTTTTTTTGAGAGAGTGACAGGCTTGGCAGTAGTGGCAGAGGGAGAAGGAGAAAGAGAATCCCAAGCAGGCTCCACACCCAGCATAGAAGCTTGATGCAGGTTGAATCCCATGACCCTGAGATCGTGACCTGAGCCAAAATCAAGAGTTGGACCCTTAAAAAAAAAAGAGAGAGAGTTGGACACTTAACCAACTGAGCCACCTAGGTGCCCCTCTTTGCCTACTTTTTGTTTGTTTGTTTGTTTTTCTCTTTGCCTACTTTTTTTTTTTTCTTTGCCTACTTTTAAATTGAGTTGTCCTTTTGTTAAGTTGTAAGAGTTGTTGATATATTCTGCATATAGACACCTAGCAGATATGAGTTACAGATATATATATATATATATATGTATTTTTTTTTTTACATTCTGGACTCTTCATTCTCTTAGTAGTGCCCTTTGATGCAAAAATTGTTTTGTTTCTGATCAAGTCCAATTTATATATATTTTTTGTTGCTTTGCTTGTAGTTTTGGCATCATATGGAAGAAATCGTGGCCAAATCTAAGGCACTAGAATGTACCCCCACATTATCTGAGAGTTTTATGGTTTTAGCTGTTGCATTTAGGTCTATGATCCATTTTGTTCTAATTTCTTGTGTACAGTGTGATGTAAGGGTCCAACTTCATCATATTCCGTGTGAATTTCTGGGTGTCCCAGCACCATTTGTTAAAGAGGCTGTTCTTGGGGTGTCTGGGTGGCTCAGTCAGTTAGGCATCAGCCTTAGATTCAGGTCACGATTCCAGGGTCCTCGGATGGAGCCCTGCATCAGGCTTCCCTGCTCAGTGGAGAGTGTGTTTCTCCTTCTGCCCTTCACCCTGCTCGTGCTCTCTCTTGCTTGCTCACTCTCTCAAATAAAATCTAAAACAAAAAAAAAAAAAAAAAAAAAAAAAAAACCCAGGCTGTTCTTTCCACTGAATGGTCTTGGCACCGTTGTCAAAGTTCAGTTGACTATAGCTATGTGGGTTTATTTCTGGACACTCAATTTGATTCTATTATTCCCATATATCTATCCTTATGCCAGTATCACACTGGAGCTTTGTATAATGATTTGGAATCAGGAACTGTGAATCCTCTAACTTTTTTTGTCTCTTTCAAGGTTCTTTTGGTTATTCTGGGTCCCTTGAGTTTTTATTTATTTATTTATTTATTCATTTATTCATATTTCCCTTGAGTATTAATTTAAGAGTCAGTTTATCAATTTCTACAAAGAAGCCAGCTGGTATTCTGGTAGAATTACTTTAAATCTATAAATCAATTTGGGGAATATTGCCATCTTTACACTCTTAATCTTTACACTTTACACTTCCAATTCATGAATATTAACATCTTTCCACTTATTTAGGTCTACTTTAATTTCTGGAAGTAGTGTTTTGCAGTTTGCAGTGTATAACTTCTACCTTTCTTTGGTTAAATTTATTCTTAAGTATTTTATTCTTTGATGCTATTGTAAATGGAGTGGTTTTCTTTCTTTCTTTTTAAAAGATTTTATTTACTTGAGAGAGAGAGTGCAAGTGCACAGAGGGAGAGGGAGAAGCAGACTCCCCGCTGAGCAGGGAGCCTGATGCGGGGCTCAAGCCCAGGACCCTGGGATCATGACCTGAGCCAAAGGCAGATACTTAACTGATTAGGCCACCCAAGTGCCCCTGGAGTGGTTTTCTTAATTTCATTTTTGGATTTTTTCATTGCTAGAATATAGAATATATTTCATTGCTAGAAATATACTGCTTTTTGGGGCACTTAAGTGGCTCAGTTGGTTAAGAGTCCAACTCTTGACTTTGGCTCAGGTCATGATCTCAGGGTCATGGGATTGAGCCCCATGTTGGGCTCTGCACTGGGCTTGGAGCCTGCTTGGGATTCTCTTTCCTACTGCCCCTCCCTCTTAGAAAAAGAAACAAAGAAGAAAGAAATACGATTGATTTTTGTGTGATCCTG
The DNA here is from genome assembly GCF_018345385.1 of Vulpes lagopus. Taxonomy (NCBI): domain Eukaryota; kingdom Metazoa; phylum Chordata; class Mammalia; order Carnivora; family Canidae; genus Vulpes; species Vulpes lagopus. The sequence goes on along the minus strand of NC_054830.1, from coordinate 11,300,857 downwards.
TGTCTTGAAACTTTGCTGAATTTGTTTATGGTGGATTTTTTTTAATGGTAGATTCTTTAGGATTTCCCACATATAAGATCATGTTATCTGTGAAGAGATATTGTTTTACTTCTTCCTTTCTATGTGGATGCCTTTTATATCTTTTTCTTGCCTGATTACTCTGGCTAGAACTTCCAATACAATGTTGGTATCCTTATAACATTTCTTTTTAAAGTTATTTATATCCTCAATCTTTCTCCTGTGAATTCCTGCTAATACTCTAATTCTAGCCAATCCATTTAAGTTGGATTCTTTGGATAAAGAACATAAATCATATAATATTTGGGCAGCCTGGGCAGCTCAGTGGTTCAGTGCTGCCTTCAGCCCGGGGTATGATCCTGGAGGCCCAGGATCGAGTCCCACATTGGGCTCCCTGCATGGAGCCTGCTTCTCCCTCTGCCTGTGTCTCTGCCTCTCTCTCTGTGTGTCTCAGGAAAAAATAAATAAAATATTTTTTTAAAAATGATATAATATTTCCTTTTGGGATCTAAGTTTATTTATTTATTTATAAAGATTTTATTTTTTCATTCATGAGAGACACACAGAGAGGCAGAGACATAGGCAGAGGGAGAAGCAGGCTTCCTGCAGAGAGCCCAATGCGGGACTCCATTCCAGGACCTAGGGATCACGACCTGAGCCCAAGGCAGACGCTTAACCACTGAGCCACTCAGGTGTCCCAGGATCTACGTTTATGAGTCACAGGTCAACAAGGTGGGTACTTAGTGCCTGCTTGTCTCAGGATTCTGGGTGCACATATCAAGATTTTGTTCAGTAACCTCCCCATAGATATCCATCAGAACAAATCCTCAACCTGCCCCATGGGAAATGCTCAGGAATTTTAGCTTCTCCGATGACTACAAAGATTTGGGAGCTGGGGCAGCCGGGGTGGCTCAGTGGTTTGGCACCACCTTCGGCCCAGGGCATGATTCTGGAGACCTGGGATTGAGTCCCACGTCAGGCTCCCTGCATGGAGCCTGCTTCTTCCTCTGCCTGTGTCTCTGCCTTTCTCTGTGTGTGTCTCTCTCTGTCTCTCATGAATAAATAAACAGAATATTTTAAGAAAAAAAGATTTGGGAGCATTTCACTAGTGAAGATAGGGAGATCACATATGCATCACAAAGTTCCCTTTATGTGCTGCCACAAAATTATCTCTAAGAGAATTCCTCTTTAGACAACCCCCAAGGGTCAAAGACTAACTTTAGGCTAATTTCAGAATGAAGTGTCTACTACAATGGTCCCCACAAGAAAAAATGTAGCCTCCTTAGAGAGACAATAAATCTCTAATTCCTTCTCATTGGAAGACAATGAGAATGACAATATTGGTTGTCTCAAATGAGGTAAGACTACAACAATTTTCCCATGTTTGAAATACACTTGTTCAACAATGGCAAAACCAGATAAAGCTAAGGGAATACTCTGGGAGAAGGAAGAATTTTCTTGCCAACATTTATCAATCCTGCTAAGGCTGAAGGCTGAAGTGTGTCTCCTAAGGAAAGAGGAGATTTGGTCCCAGGATGTATGAGTTACCTATTGCTGCATAACTAATTGCTCCAAAAGATAGTGGCTTAAAATTAAATGTTTATTATTTCACAATTTCTGGTGGTTAGGAATCTTGGTGTGGCTTAGCTGAGTCCTTAGTTGGAATTATAGGGCTGCAAACTGTTGGCCAAGGCTGTGGTCTCATGTGAAGGCTTGACTATGGAAGGATACCTTTTCAATGTTGTCTATGTGGTGGTTAGCAGAACTAAGTTCTTTGTAGCCACTGGACTGAGGGCTTTGGCTCCTTGCTATTAACCAGAGGTCACTTTCAGCCCCTTGTCACATGGGCCTCTCATACCTGACAGCTTGCTGCATCAAAGTGTGCAAGCTGAGGGCAGCCCAGGTGGCTCAGCGGTTTAGCACCGCCTTCACCCTGGGCCATGATCCTGGAGACCTGGGATCAAGTCCCACATCGGGCTCCCTGCATGGAGCCTACTTCTCCATCTGCCTATGTCTCTGCCTCTCTCTCTCTCTCTCGAATAAATAAATAAAATCTTAAAAGTGTGCAAGCTGAAAAGGCAAAAGAGAGTCCAGCTAGATGAAAGTCAGTCTTCTGTTACCTGATCATGAAAGTGACATTCCACCACTTTTGACAGAATCTCTTCATTACCAGCAAATCGCTAGGTCGAGTCCACTCTCAAAAAGAGATCACAAAAGGGTGTGACTATCAGAAGGTGGAGAATCACTGGGGGCCATCTTTGAAAATTGCCTATCACATAATACAATTCCAGATATAGCTGCCTTTTTTTTTTTTTTTTTTGCCTTTTTTTTTTTTATTTCATTCATTCATTTGACAGAGAGAGAGAGACAGAGACAGAGACAGAGAACATGAGCACAAGCAGGGGGAAGCGCAGCAGGAGAGGGAGAAGCAGATTCCCCACTGCAAGGATCTCAACATGAGGCTTGATCTCAGGACCCTGGGATCATTACCTGAGCTTAAGACAGACGCTTAACTGACTGAGCCACCCAGGTGTCCCAAAGATGCTTTTTTTTTTTTTTTTTTTAAGATTTTATTTATTTGAGAGAGAATGTGTGAGAGAGAGAGACTGAGAGAGAGAGAGAGCAGGCTCCCCACTGAGCGGGAACCTGACTCAGGGCTCAAACCCAGGACCCTGCAATCATGACCCAAGCTGAAGGCAGACACCCAATTGAGTGAGCCACCCAGGTGCCCCTAGATGCTCTTCTATTAGATTCCAAGTGTCTGCTTCATCAGCCCATTTCTCTTTTTTTTTTTTTTAAAGATTTTATTTATTTATTCATGATAGACACACACAGAGAGAGGCAAGGGAGAAGCAGGCCCCATGCAGGGAGCCTGATGTGGGACTCGATCCCGGGACTCCAGGATCATGCCTGGACCGAAGGCAGGCGCCAAACCTCTGAGCCACCTGGGGATCCCCATCAGCCCATTTCTCTTGAAGATGAAAGGAACAACATGTACTTACACTGCTGAGGTTATTCATACAAAGCTTTATTTTTATTTTTTTCAAGATTTTATTTATTAAAAAAAAAGATTTTATTTATTAATGAGAGACACAGAGAGAAAGGCAGAGACACAGGTGGCGGGAGAAGTAGGCTCCATACAGGGAGCCCAACATGGGACTCAATCCCAGGTCTCCAGGAATAGGCCCTGGGCTGAAGGCGGCACTAAACCGCTGAGCCACCCGGGCTGCCCTCATACAAAGCTTTAAAACAGGCCTACTCAGGGACACCTGGGTGGCTCAGTAGTTGAGCGTTTGCCTTCAGCTCAGGGTGTGGTCCCAGAGTCCCGGGATCAAGTCCCATATGGGGCTCTCCTTGAGGAGCCTGCTTCTCCATCTGCCTGTTTCCCCCTCTCTCTCTTCAGAATGAACGAATGAATAAATAATCTTACAAGAAAAACAACAGGCCTACCCAGGGAGTCCCTGCTAAAGTAAATTTTATCAGGCATCTTTCCCCCACAATAGCCTGTTTTCAACTATGGAGAAAATTGGTCAAGGCAAGAAAACTTCCTTACTCAGCAAATATCAAAGACAGTGTTTTTAGCAGCTGGAGCAGCCTCACTTGGCTTGCTGCCACTCATTCTGATGCCATGATTCTACAAGACCTTGAACTCTTGGAACTGTCAGGGGCTGATGATCAAAATTTGACCAGCAACACTTTTAGCAGCCTCCAAACTTTGGAATACCTGTGTCTTTTTTTTTTTTTTTTTTAAGATTTTATTTATTCATGAGAGACACACAGAGAGAGGCAGAGACACAGGCAGAAGGAGAAGCAGGCTCCATGCAGGGAGCCCGATGTGGGACTCCATCCAGGGTCTCCAGGATCACGCCCTGGGCTGAAGGCGGTGTTAAACTGCTGAGCCACCCGGGCTGCCCAGATATGCTGTTTTTTTGTTTTGTTTTGAATCACATTAATTTTTCTTAAAGACTTTATTTATTCATGAGAGAGAGGCAGAGACACAGGCAGAGGGAGAAGCAGGCTCCACAAAGGGATCCTGATGTGGGACTCATTCCTGGGACTCCAGAATCAGGCCCTGGACTGAAGGCAGCACTAAATCCCTAAGCCACCTGGGCTGCCCTTGAACCATATTAAAATAGTAGCCCTGCCCACCCACCCCTCATCCCTTCCTGGTCACCCTCTCAGGCAACCATTGGTGATTGTTTTTATTGTTTCATTTCCCTAAAAACTTCAGTCTATTTTTGTTTTAAAAATCAACATAGCAATGGAATTGTCATATATGCTCATAGGCCTTGCTTCTTTGATTCCAGTTTGCAAAATTCATCCATGTTGTCCCATGTGGTTGTGGTTAGTTCATTTTCATTATATTACAATCCATCCATCTTGCTGTGGGGGAACATTTGGCTTGTCTTCAGGGTGGGATCTTCTGAGCAGAGCTGTTCTGAACCTTCTTCAGCAGATCAGCACGTTTCCAAGGGACTGGAACTAGTGGACCAGAGTATGCACAGCTTCAACTTCACCAGATAAGGCTAAACTGTTTTCTAAATGACTGAACCAAAAAAAAAAAAAAATTATTTTTTTAAAGATTTGTTTATTTATTCATGAGAGAGAGAGAGAGAGAGAGAGAGGCAGAGGCAGAGGCAGAGGGAGAAGCAGGCTCCTTTTAGGAGCCTGTTGCAGGACTCCGTCCCAGGACCCTGGGATTACAACCTGAGCCAGAGGCAGATGCTCAACCACTGAGCCACCCAGGTGCCCCTGTATATATTTATTTATATTAGTTATTATTTATATATAAATATATATGTATTATATGAATATGTAATAAATTATTTATGCCATACATACCACTCTTTGCTGGAAGACTGTACATATATAGAGAGCAGTCTAGATTTGTCCCACAGGCATTAGTTTGCTGATCCCTGCTCTAGACTCTCAAGTGTAGAAAATGGAAACTTCCTGACCATAATAAGCTATCCTGCTTGCATTTTTTGTTAATTCTTTTGTTTTTAGCAGTTTTAGATTTATGTTTAAATTGACTGGAAAGTACAGAGTTCCCATATACTCCCTTACTTCCCCTATCCACTTCCCCCATTATTAGTATGCATAGTGTAGTACATTTGTTACAGTTGATAAGCCAACATGGATATGTGATTATTAACTAAAGCCTATAGTTTAAGTTAGGGCTCACTCTTTGTGTTTTATATTCTATGGGTTGGTTTTTTAAGATTTTATTTATTTATTTGAGAGAGTGAGCATGGGTGGGGCAGAGGGAGAAGGAGAAGCAGGCTCCCTGCTGAGCATGGAGCCTCATGTGGGGTTCAATTCCAGGACCCTGGGATCACGATCTGAGCCCAAGGCAGATGCTTAACCAACTGAGCTACACAGGCGCCCTTGTTCTGAGTTATGACAAATGTGTAATGACATGCACCATTATGCTTGCCAGGTTTTAACTCATAAACTAGTTGGAAACAAAAATAAGCTTCAGAGTAGAATACTGAAATTCTGGCAACCACAAACAGGTGCAGGATAGTCCTAAGGGTAATTTTTAGTCTCTGCTATTGTGTTCATTTGTATTTTGCTGTGTTTTTTGGTTTTGGAGGGCTTAACAAACATCATTCACTATCACACTCAAAATAATGATACTGGAAGACCTAGTGTGAAGAGCCATATAATTGCAATTAAAAAAAAAAAGTGATTAAAGAAAAGTTTGAAAGTGGAAAGAAAATGCAGATGTTGCACATAGAATAAAACTGCTCCAGAAGGAATCTGGAGGTCAAAGAATAGTAGTGGGAGTGCTCATCTACTGCTCATCATTTGATTCAATCATTTTATTTATTTTTTTAAAGATTTCTTTTTTTTTGGGGGGGGGGGACACCTGGGTTGCTCAGCGGTTGGGTGGCTGCCTTCAGCTCAGGTCGTGATCCTGGAATCTGGGATCGAGTCCTGCATCAGGCTCCTGCGAGGAGCCTGCTTCTCCCTCTGCCTAGGTCTCTGCTTCTGTGTCTCTCATTAATAAATAAAATTTTTAAAAATTTTAAGTAAATATATACAAATAAAATCTTTAAAAAAAAAACCAAAGTGAGCATGGATTCAAGCCATAACAAATCAAACACCTCCAGCTTTTCCAAAACTTATCTTTTATAAATTTATCTTTGCTTTTAAGAAAACACTAATTTTTAAAAAGATTTTTAAAAAAGTGATCTCTACCCCCTCCCATGTGTGTGTGAACCCACAATCCTGAGATTAAGAGTTGCATGCTTCACCCACTGAGCCAGCCAGGTGCCCCAGATGTTTTTAACCTGGAAAAATGCTGGCAAGTATGAAAGGAAAATGGTAAATGTATAGGCTGTCCATTGTAATACTATTAATGATAGAAAAACTAGAAATGTATTAAATGTTCACTAGAGGGGAATGGTTAAGTAAATTATGAGCTACTCCTACCAGATAACATACTGTACGTCATTTGGAGTTATCTTCCTACTAGCAGAGCTCATGTAGAATGCCTTCTAAGATGTATTTTTTTTTTAAGATTTTATTTATTTATTCTTGAGAGACACAGGGAGAGAGAAAGAGGCAGAGACACAGGCAGGAGAAGCAGGCTCCATGCAGGGAGCCGGTGGTGGGACTTGATCCCGGGACTCCAGGATCATACCCTGGGCTGAAGGCAGGCATTAAACCGCTGAGCCACCCAGGCTGCCACCCGCCCTCTTCTAAGATGTATTAAATGAAAAAAAGAATGCTACAAATTAACAAGCACAGAATGATTTCTTTTGTTTTATAACAACTATTTCTATGGATACATATTGATGCATAGAAAAATCTAGACAGTGTATAGAGTTGTGGAATCATTATGTTGTACACCTGAAACTAATATAACATTGTGTGTCAACTATACTTAAAAAAAAAAAAAAAAAAAAAAAAAAAAGACCAAGAGACCTTTGGCTGGCTCGGTTGGTAGAGCATACAACTCTTGATCTTGGGGTTGTGAGTTTAAGCCCCATGTTGCCATAGAGCTTAGGTAAAAAAATAAATAAAATGTTGTCACAAATTAAAAAAAAAAAAAAAAAAAGATCCAGGGCAGCCCCAGTGGTGCAGTGGTTTAGTGCCGCCTGCAGCCCAGGGTGTGATCCTGGAGACCCAGGATTGAGTCCCACATCAGGCTTTCTGTATGGAGCCTGCTTCCCCCTCTGCCTATGTCTCTGCCTCTGTGTGTGTGTGTCTCTCTGATGAATAAATAAATAAAATCTTTAAAAAATAATAAAAAATAAAACAATTAAAAAAAAATCCAGACCATTACCGTTCAATAGAAATATGTTGCAAGCTGTATATGTGATTTTATATTTTCTAGTAGTCTACATTAAAAGGAAAAAAACAGGCAAAATTAAATTTAATAATATATTTTATTTAACCCAATATACAAAACATTATTTCAACATGTGATCAATACAAAAAAATTACGATATTTTACGTTTTTTCCTATTAAATCTTTGAAATGTAATGTGTATTTTACACTTACAGCACATCTCAATTTGGGCCAGCTACATTTCAAGCACTCAGTAGCCACGTGTGGTCCTACCAGACGGCATAGGTCTAAAACACATTGAAGTGACAGCATTGGTTACTCTGGGAAAAGAGGGGAAGAGATAAGAGGGATACTTTATTTTACCTCTGTATTCTTTTGTATTGTTCAGTTAGAATGGTTTCATGTATTATTTACAATGAGTAATGCATCTTTATTTATTTGTTTTTAATATTTTATTCATGAGAGACAGGGGGCAGGGGGAGAGAGAGAGAGACAGACAGACAGGCAGAGGGAGAATCAGGCTCCATGCAAGGAGCCGCATGAGGAACTCGATCCCTGGACTCCAGGATCAGGCCCTGGGCCAAAGACAGACGATAAAGCGCTGAGCCACCCAGGGATCCCTCAAATAACGCATATTTAAAGCCATTCAGAAAATTAGTATGTACTTATGTCTCATTCCTTAATATTTTTATTGATCTCGGGGATCCCTGGGTCCTTGACATCTTTGGGCAGCCTGGTGGCTCAGCGGTTTAGCGCCTGCCCAGGGAGTGATCCTGGAGTCCCGGGATCGAGTCCCACGTCGGGCTCCCTGCAGGGAGCCTGTTTCTCCCTCTGCCTGTGTCTCTGCCTCTTTCTGTGTCTCTCATGAATAAATAAATAAAATCTTTAAAACAAAAACAAACAAAAAAAACCAAGACTTTTTATGAAACTGATTCAATGGGATAAACATTTTCTGAGTTTAAGCTGTAAGGAGTTAGGGTCTGCACTACGGAAGACAAGAAGAACAGGACATCGTTGTCCTAAAAGATTTTTGGAAACAGCTTTTGGAACTGCCTTTACAGTTTGCATATTCTCTTTTTTTTTTTGTTTTTTGTTTTTTTGCATATTCTCTTCAGGTTGGATTTGACTTCTAGTAATAGCTGAAATCCCTGCACTTGGGGCCAGTAAATCAAGTTGGATGTTAGTTTTGTTTAAATGAAATGTGATTCAAGTAAAACAACTTGCAAACTGGCAGCTCCAAATTACTTCCAAAAATATTATCAGCAACAACAATAAATTAAGTATATAATACAAAAAGACAAACATGGGAAGGACAACTTAAAATGGATACATTCTGGTTTCCTTAAAAAAGAAAAAAATTGTTATTCCATATTTACATAGCCCTGTGTACTTTTCTATTCTTTTTCCATTTCTGATCATCTTCCACAAATTGTTGAGTATGCAAAATAAGAAACCAGAAGATATTCAGAAATCCTAATATTCTGTAATACATAATTAGAAGGAAGTTGATTAATGAACCAATTACAATCACTTCCTTTATTTCTCGCACTTGTTATCTCATGCTTTGCTAAAATAACAGATAAAGTTAAGTCTTTACTTTGCCCAGGACCCATCAGTGATTTATGATTGCCTTTCAAGCCTGAGCAAATACCATGATACAGACAAAACTATTTGACTACTATCCGAGTGTAGTGATAAATTTTGGAAGAAGGGGCCATTGGGGACTTTTAAAAATAACCTAGACTTTTTAGAGGAACGGAATTTGTGATTTCTAAAAGATGGGGCTAAAAGTACTAAAAGTGGGGGTTTTGGGTGGCTCTGGTGGTTGAGAATGGGACTTCTGATTTTGTCTTAGGGTTGTGAGATAGAGCCCTGCATGGGGGCTCTGGGCTGGGTGGGGCATCAGCTTGGGATTCTCCTTCTCCGTTTCTCTGCGCGCCTCCTCCTGCTCATGTTCTCTCGGTCGCTCTCAAAATAAATAAAATCTTTATGTTTTAAAAAAGATTTTATTTATTTGTTCATGAGAGACACAGAGAGAGAGGCAGGGACACAGGCAGAGGGAGAAGCAGGCTCCCTGCAGGGAGCCCGACGTGGGACTCGATCCCGTGACTCCAGGATCACGCCCTGGGCTGAAAGCGGCGCTAAACCGCCGAGCCACCCGGGCTGCCCCAAATCTTTATTTTTATTTTATTTTTTTTAATCTTTTTTTTAACGTTTAAATTTCTTTTCTTTTTTTTTTTATTTATTATTTATGAGAGAGAGAGAGAGAGAGAGAGAGAGAGGCAGAGACACAGGCGGAGGGAGAAGCAGGCTCCATGCACCGGGAGCCCGACCTGGGATTCGATCCCGGGTCTCCAGGATCGCGCCCTGGGCCGAAGGCAGGCGCCAAACCGCTGCGCCACCCAGGGATCCCTGCCCCAAATCTTTAAAGCAAATAAATAAAAGTGCTAAAGAGTGAAGATAAGAGAGAAAAGGAAAATAAAATTTTGTTTCCCCGTTTGAAACATCTAACGGAATCCTTTTTTAATTAAAAAAAAATTTTTTTTAAAGTAAGCTCTCGGCTCAACACAGGGCTCGAACCCACGACCCTGCCATCCAGAGTCACGAGGTCTTCCCCCCTGACCCAGCCAGGCGCCCAGAATCCTCATTTTAAACTGCAAGCGAGGGGCAGCCCGGGTGGCTCAGCGGTTTAGCGCCGCCTTCAGCCCGGGGCTTGATCCTGGAGACCCCGGATCGAGTCCCACATGGGACTCCCTGCACGGAGCCTGCTTCTCCCTCTGCCTGGGTCTCTGTGTCTCTCGTGAATAAATAAATGTCTAAAAAAATAAAAAATAAACTGCCAGCGACCTGAGCCTTAACGCCCCCCCCCGCCGGCCCCGGCCGTGTCTCGCAGACTCGCGGCCCAGCACCTGCAGCCCCCGCCTCCCAGCAGCAGGCGGGCTGAGACAGACGCCGCCGCGGCCCGCGCCCCGCCGCCCCCGCCCCCGCGCCGGCGCCCGCCCCCGCCCCCGCCAGGCGCCCCAGCGCGGCTCTCCGGCCGCAGCGTCCCCGCCACCTGCCCACCTGGGGGGCTCGCCTCTGCCGTCGCTCGTCGCCTTCCTCCCTCTCGCTGCGGGTCTCATCAGCGGACCCTTCTTAAATCCTGGACGCCCCCCCCCGTCCCAGCCTCCCGCCGAACGTCTCCCCTCCGGCCTCTCCCGTGGCCCGCGGGGTCACGCCCCGCCGTCCGCAGGCACCCCGACCTGGGCCGGCCCGGTCTCGGCGACCTCTCCGGCGCCCAGGGCTTCCCCCACTCACCTCACGCCGGCGAGCAGCTCTCCGCAGCTCGCTGGCGCCGGGCGCGGTCGCGGGGCGCGCACGCCGAGCGGCGGCGCGGGGCCGCGCGCGCAGCGTACGCGGTGACGTCAGTGCGCTGGCGGCGGCGGCGGCGGCGGCGGCGGCGGCAGGGCTGTTTGTTCTGCTCTCCCGCAGCCGAGGAGCCGAAGCGGTGGCTGCGGCGGCGGCGGCTGCCGGCAGTGCCCGCAGGCGAGCGGGGCCTGTGAGCGCGGCGGAGCGGCGGGCGCGGCGGGCGGGCCCCGGCGCCGCGCAGGCAGCCCGGAGAGGAGGGGGCGGCGGCGGCGGCCGGCGGCCGGCGGGGGTGGCGTGCGGCCTAGCGTCTCAGGTGAGGACCAGTGCCCTTCGGGGCGGCGGGCGGCGCGGGGCGGCCGGCGGGGGCCCGCGGCGCGGCCCGCGTAACCTGCATTGCGTAATGGGGCCGGTGCGCCAGCACCTACGCCATCGGCGCGGCGCGGGGGCGGGGAGGCCGGGGCGACGCGGGCTCGGGCCTGCGGGCCTCCCGCGTCCGCGCGCCGTGCCGCTTGCGCCGGGCCGGGGCGGCCTGCGCCGTTGGCGTCGGAGCGGCCGGGGCGCTCGCGGGTGCCCGGCGGTTGGCGCCGCCGCTCCCCGGCTCGGGCTGGCCGGCGGGGCGGGGGCGCGGGCGGGGGGCGCGGGCGCCGCGGCGGGGCGGGTGGCCGGGGGCGGGCGGGGGGCGGGCCGAGGCGCCCGGCACTTCCTGCCGCCGCCATTTTGTCAAGTGAGGAGGAGGAGGAGGAGGAAGCGGCCGCCGCGGGGCTCGCGGCGCGCCCGGCCCCGGTAAGTCCGGGCCCGGCGTGGTGGCCGCGGGCGCCGCTGTCCCCGACCGCGGTCCCGGGGGCTGGCTCGGCCCCGGCCCAGACGCTCACGTGGGCTGGGCTTAGCGCGCGCGCCGCCCCCCCCCCGCGCCTGGGTCGTCCTGCCCGGATTGGGGCAGCGCGCCCCCGCCCCCATTTCCTCGCCTTCCCGGCCGTCCCCGGAGCTCTGCGGAGAATGGGGCTGGTCCCCGGGCGGAGGGAGGAGGCTGCCGCCGCACGCCTGCCCGGAGACACTCCCGGCGGTGGGAGCGGTGCTGTGTGGGGGCGAATCTGACCCCCTGTACCCACCCACTCCCAACCTGGCAGCCCTGCGCCGGGCGCTTTGTTTTGCTGGGTCGGTGCTCGCTGGCGTCCTTGCCACGGCCTCGTCTGTTCGCGGTGTTGTGCGGGGTGGTGGTTTGGGGTGGGGATGTGGGGGAGTTGTGATTCAGCGAAATAAAATGACACCCCCCCCTTCTCCCCCCCCTCCCCACGGAAACAGCACAACTTTACCCAGCCGAGCTGCCCCCAAGGCCCGGCCTTGGACGAAAATGGGAAATCCCACTTTGGTGTAGTGGACAGTGTGAATACTTATATTCAGGCCCGTGGATGAGTCATGTGCTTTGGCTGAGTGGCTGACCTCCCATATATACTGAAGACCACGCGCTGTGGTTTTTTTTTTTTTTTTTTTTTGAAATGTTATTCTCATTTGTTTACTCATTTAATGTTTCTGCAACCTGGTGGGGTTTATGGCCCTGGTCTTTGGGTTCATTTATATGTGTGTTGGATGCAAGAAGTGACCTCTTGGAGTTTGTGTTTCGTGAGAATTGACGTGTTTTTGCTTCCCTCTGAGACGGCTCTACTTGTCTGTGTTTACAGAGAGCGAGTCTCAGTGTACCTCTAAGCCAGTGGCTCTTTCGTGCTGTAATCATGGTTGGGATATTTTTATGAATGGGGCTGTCAAGTTCCTTAAGTTGTGAGTCCTTAGAATTTGTAGTTTGGAAGTGGTAAAGAAAGCGATACTCGGCAGGATTTATGAATGTGTTTTCAATACCAGGTAGACTTGGGATGGTAAAATCTGTTTTATGACCTTGCCAGTAATTTAATAAAGCATTCTTTTTGGTTTAATTTGGATGGGGATTATCTATTTTCAAGGTGTAATAGATAACCAACCGGTTTTCCCCCAAAACTTCAACCTGGGGAAGATAAACCTCTCAGACGGTTTCTGTTGACTATAGAAGGAAGAGCATGACCTGAAACAAAATGCATTTCTCCCCAGTTATCCACCATACTTCTGTCTTTAGTAGAAAACAGTATCTACGGGCTCAAGCTGTGGAGTAAATCTCTTAATAAGATCACTTTACTTTGGTCTTAACTGGAAGATGAGCCCACCTGTGTGTTTTTAGATAGAATTCAGCCCCAGCTAATTTGTTAAAGATACGGAGGTCTGCCACCAAAGAAAAGTTGGAACTTGAAAGTGGCTATATTTTAAGGATAGGTTGGCTGTTTAGGGTGTCAGTATGGCTAGCTTCCCCTTAGTTTGGATGGTGGTAGAAAAAAAAATTACCAAAGAATTGCAAGATAATTATTGGCCACTTTGTAAAATTTCCACTAAATTATTGAATTGCTTAAAGGAATTTAGACTTTGTTTCCAAAAGTTACCTTTTTGAGCCAGTTGTTGTGATCTTTGTACTAAATTGCACTTTTGTTCTTGGAGGTTGGGAGGATGCGATATTTTTCTGTTACACAATTCAGGTTATTGAATGACTTGAGATTTACGGATTTGGAAGGAGGTTGGAGTCCTTGTTCTTAATTTAAAGCAAAACCATTTGGTACTTCAATGATTTGCAGATTCTGGGCTGTTAAATCTTTTGACAACCCACTGTCATCTGTCACAGTTGTAAAGTATTTCATTTCTGATTCTTAATAAACTTGTAGATCATGTTTGTCTTCATGTTCCTGGGAAGTGTATAAAAAGGAAAGAAAAGTTTGCCATTGGAAACTGCTACTAATATTTCATAAGTCTTTGTGACTTCTGGTGTTTAGCAAAGATTGCATGTTTGCAAAGTGAGAAATGGGATTCTTTGCAGGTGCTGACAGTTCATTTTAAATTCATAAGTCATGAGTTTGTAAAAAATAATATTTTATTTTTTTTGTTTGTTTTAATGGAATGTAAGTTCCATGCAGGCGGGATTATGTTTGCTTGGTTTTGCCTATTTTAATTGTTACATCCCAGAAGAGTACCTTAAATAAATATTCTTTGAGTGAACAAACTGGAGAGATAATTGTACAGGAGGAATTTGGCATGTCCCTAATACCAAACGCAAATAATTCCCCTTAAATTGTTAGGAAGGCACATAATTGGTTTGTAGTGATTTACAAGTAATGTGAATTTTAACTAGGATGCTAAAGTCCAGAAATTGGAGTGAACTTATTTATAGTCCTGGCAATGTGGCATGCAGTTGCTTCTGTGCACTGTCTACTGTACATTTCCCACTTAGTTTGAAATGTGGTGAGTGGGTTTGGGCTATGGTTCAATACTGGCCTGAGAAAAGTATTTTAAGAGGGAGATGAAGTGGGTAATAAACATGTATGGGCAGCACTTCTAAATGTGAATCTAATCTTGTCAATAAAAACTTTTTTTTTAGCATTGAGCGTTTTCTTTTTAATACTCGGGTTTTGTGTGTATGTGATTGCCCAGTTTCAGCGATTAGTACCCGAGCTTTTAACTATGTGCAAAAGGAAGATAAAAAAGGTATTTGCATGTGACTTTTCTTTGGTGAGTGTTCTTTACTAACATATCCATTTCCAAATATGTACTGAATACAAATTGTGTATAACTTGGGCATTACACTGTTAAAATAAAAAAAAAAATATATATATATATATATATATTTTTTTTTTTTAAGAATTTGAGAGAATGAGTGAAGGTGAGAGGGAGAGGGACATGTAGACTAGATTCCCCACTTAGGAAGGAGTCTGATGGCAGGGCTTGATCCCAGAACCATGAGATCATGTATGACCTGAGCTGAAGTTGGACGGACGCTTAACTGAGCCACTCAGGTGTTTCCTCAAATATTCTTCTTTAAAGAAGTAACAGCTTTATCAAGATAGAATTCACACACAATGCAGTTCCCCAGTTTAAAGTGTATAATTTAGTAGTTTGTAGTATATTCAGAGTTGTGCAGTCATCACCACAACCAATGTTAGGACATTTACATTCATTCATACAAAAATAAACCCCTTTATAGCCACTCTCTGTACCCCCCCGCCCCCCACAAGGCCTGGCAACCACCAATCTATTCTCTGTCACTATAAATTTGTCTCTTCTGGGTATTTCAGGAATTATGCAATATATAGCTTTTTATATCTGATCTCTTTCAGTATGTTTTCAAGGTTTTTGCTATAGTATGAATCAGTACTTCATTCTTTTTATGACTGAATGATATTCCATTATGTGAACACATTACACATTTTATTTATCCATTCATTGGTTGGTGGATATTTGGGGTGTTTCCACTTTGGCCACTGTGAACATTCACGTACAAGTTTTTTTGTACAGACATTTACTCGTGAGTAGATAGATATTCAATGGAATTGCTGGGTCTTGGTAGGTAGCTATTTGAGGATGTGCAATGACTTTTTAAGTGCCTTGATTTCTGGTGCTTTCACAAGGGGTTAAAAGAAAAGCTTGCTGAGCTGTGGGTGTACCCATTTTAAAAAATGAGGAAATGGAAGTGCAAGGATGCCAGTATGTTGCCTGTAGTGCAGTCTGTGTGATTTGATCCCAGCTTATTTTTTAAAAATTGTACATTCCTAGAGAACAGTTTGAAATGCTAGTAATGCACAGAAACCTTTCTGGAATATGCACTCCACAAACTTTTGCTGTTGTAAAGGGTTATTATTAAAACCTTGAATTTTCTTCTTTAGTTTAAGCAGGCTACAACTCATTAAACTGCACCCACACGTCCCAGTTTAAATCCTGGGATATATCCCATTTCTAAAGAAATAGATGAAGTCCAGTGTCAAAGTTAGGGCAAACAGCCATCTGTCCCATTCTTGACTGATCCCTGAAGGGGAATAGCACTGATTGGTCCACCATCATTTGAAAATGAGACTGTAAGGGTCTTTTTTTTTTTCTCTCTCTCCTTTAAGCTAAAGCAGTTCATGGTCATTTGAAATAATTTGAAAAATAACAATGTTAACGTAATGTGAAGTGTCAAAAACTATCCCTTAATCTCATTCGTGTTCCATTTTTTTCTATTTATGAGTAACAAAATTAGATTATACTCTTTAAAAAAAAATCCTGCATTGTGAACACTTCCAAGATGCCCTATTTAAATAGTTGCCTAGGGATCCCTGGGTGGCGCAGCGCCTGCCTTTGGCCCAGGGCGATCCTGGAGACCCAGGATCGAATCCCACGTCGGGCTCCCGGTGCATGGAGCCTGCTTCTCTCTCTGCCTGTGTCTCTGCCTCTCTCTCTCTCTGCGTGACTATCGTAAATAAATAAAAATTAAAAAAAAAAAATAGTTGCCTAATATTCTACCATAGGAATGTGCTATAATTCTATTTTTGGACACAATTTTCAAGTTCTTTTTTTAAGATTTTATTTATTCATGAGAGACAGAGAGGCAGAGACACAGACAGAGGGAGAATCAGGCTCTCTGCAGGGAGCCTGACGTGGGGTGGGTACTCGACCTGGGTCTCCAGGATCACGCCCTGGGCCTAAGGCGGACGCTAAACCACTGAGCCACCCAGGGGTCCCCATCAAGTGTTCTTTTTTCATGTTTAGAGAGGGAATCACTAGATCAGAGGGTGTGCATTTTTTAAACCTTGATAAATTAGTTTTCCAGAAAAGTTCCAAGAATGTCCATTTCTCCAGTTATAGTTGATAGTGTTGTTTGTAAGAGTGAGGGTTTTTCTTTTAACATTTTTGCCCCCATAAAAAGCAATTGGGTAAAAACAAAATGTCCTCTTGAGTATGTTCTGAGGGCTTCTGAGAAGCAAATGTGTCTCGACATCTTGCTCTTTGACCTCTCTATACTCTATCCTGCCATAGTTGAACTTTGTTTCCTGAAATCAAGTCTCAGAATTCCTGATCCTGTGATAGGAGCCCAGTGTTATCTGAATGCTCTGGGGAGGGCTCATGCAGCCCCCTGGCATCTAATCCTCTCCAAAGACTAATACTACCAGTGTGAGACAGACTCCAGTTTGAGTCTTGGCCCTGCTGCCACCTTTGTGGCTTTCAGCCTGTCTTTCAATCTCCCACAAATTTCTTTTCTTTTCTTTACTTTTTTTTCCAGCTGAGGGCAAAATGAGGCAATACCCTCTCAAGGTTAGCTACTTAATTGCTGTCATTGCCCAGGGTAAAGAATTGAAGTGGGAAGAGGTAGCTAGGTATGAGAGTAGAGCTCCTGAAGGCCAGGAAGCTGCATCACCTGGTACTCCTAGAAATCATGTCACCAGGTAACACCAAGGTCAACCAGGTGCCTTCTACAACCCCCCCCCCCATGTTGTGTGTTCCTTCCAAGTGAATGGTGCATGGAGACCAATGGAGGGAGTGATTTAAAGTGGGGATTAGGGTGTTGTTGTTTTTTTTTTAAGTGAGGATTTGTTTTTATCTGATACCGAGATTAAAAATTATGGTAATAGGATCAGGGAAAATTCAGTGGCTCTGGGAACATCCACTCTGGGATGTTGGCTGCAGAGTTTGGGGAAATGATCTAGCAGGGAAAGGTGACCTGGTGTATTTTTGGGCCTAAAATGGAAGTTTTCTATTTCATTAAAACTTGGTTATCTGAGTAAAAGGTGATGGTTAGGGTGCCAGTTGGGCAAAGTTTTTCTAGAGTTACAAGCACAGCATCTCTCCCTATCTTCTTTGCCTCTTTTGGCCCTAATTTGAATTGTGTTGACATCTGAGCATGGCAGGATTCTGGTCTCCAGGAAGGTTTGGGTCACAAGTCAGCCTTTCCCTGCAAGAGAGGCAGTCAGCTGGATGGGATAACTCCACTTTCCTGGTTGGGAGACTGAGGTCCTGCTAATGATTAGACTTTGGGCCTTGTTGACCAGGCTAACAAGTTGATGTCAGTCACCATTACTAGGGACTATCAAGATCCAGTGTCATATAGGTTGTTTTGTTGTGTTAAATTCAATTGGAGAAATTTTTTTTTTCAGATATCAGCCAAAGCTAAGCATTTAACTGCAAATTAAGAGTGCTTCAACGTATATGCCATTTATTCTTTTTGATCTGTGACATACCTAGACTTTTTTTAGTTCATCCTAAGTATAGGCTATTTTTCTGTGATTTTTTTTTTTTTTCCTTGACAACTATTGGCTTCTTCTGCCCGATGTCGGAATACTAGGTCTTTGCTGTGGAGAGTAGGCTTGGTTGGAGCTGTTTCACTGGAGAGGGAGAACTGTGGAGTCCACTGTCATGGTTCAGTCCCAGCCCTACCCACTTCTGCTCTTGACCTAACTTGATTTACATAAATTCTCTAAACCTCAGTTTCCATATCTGTAAAGTGGGATCTGTATACCTGAGCATTGGCAGGTGGTCAGAAGGTGGAGGGAGGGGAGGGAGGGCTCAAGTCTGTAATGTAGTTGTACTGAGTGGGGTCTGAAGGGAGTGCTTGCTTTGCTCTGCCTGAAGGGCTTTGAGAAAAGCTGTCCAGACCCTACTCTGCATTGGTCACCTTCCTTGTCTTGGTTCCATTTAATGCTGAAAGTTCTTATTTGTTCCTGGTAGCTGTCAAGAGGCACTGACACATTGTGGAAGCAGTGCCAGAGAAAGAGGTGTTGGGCTTTGTATTATGCAATTTCCAGAAACAGGAATTAGTAATTCCTATGCCCTTGTGTGTGGCCAATGTCCCCACTTGTCCTATGCCACGCAATAACATATACACATTCTATGGGCAAATTGGCCTTTGAGATTGTTTTGTGGTTTTGTTTTGTTTTGTTTAAGATTTTTATTTGTTCATGAGAGACATACAGAGAGGCAGAGACACAGGCAGAGGGAGAAGCAGGCTCCTTGCAGGGAGCCCAATGCAGGACTGGATCCCGGGACTCCAGGCTCACAGCCGAAGGCAGATGCTCAGCGGCTGAGCCACCCAGGCGTCCCTGTTTGGGGTTTTAAGAAAAAAAGGAAGAGAGTGAGATCAGTCTGGGGATTTTACACTTGAAACATTTTCCTTTTTTTTTTTTAAAGATTTTATTCAGAGAGAGAGAGACAGAGAGGCAGAGACACAGGCAGAGGGGGAAGCAGGCTCCATGCAGGGAGCCTGAAGTGGGACTCGATCCTGGATCCCAGGACTACAACCTGGGCCGAAGGCAGGCGCCCAACCGCTGAGCCACCCAGGCGTCCCTTTTCCGTTGTTTCTGAGGAAACCTCTTATTTGGTGGGAGCAAATTGTTAATCTGAGGGTTGAAACAGGAGAATTGCATGGAGTGTGGAATGTGCCAACGCTATGTGTGTGTGTACATGTATGTACACACAGTACGTGCTTGCATGAGAACACACTGTACTTGTGTTGGACCAGTCACATACCCTCTCAAGCCTCAGTTTCTCATATGTAAAAAAGGGTAGTAGGGTAGTAAGTTTGGGCTCCAGAGAACTTTGACCAGAGTCTCGATTTTAAAAGAAAGTCATTCTTGTTTTATATGTTTTTTTTTCCGCTTCCAAACTGAGGGTAATGATGTGAAGTAAAGGGTTGCAGTCTTTAAGGGGAAGAAAGGAAATGTCAAAGAGTGTTACACATTGAAGAGTATTTTTTTTTTTTTTTTAATGATAGTCATAGAGAGAGAGAGGCAGAGACACAGGCAGAGGGAGAAGCAGGCTCCATGCACCGGGAGCCTGATGTGGGATTCGATCCCGGGTCTCCAGGATCGCGCCCTGGGCCAAAGGCAGGCGCCAAACTGCTGCGCCACCCAGGGATCCCAGTATTTTTTTTTAAGATTGATTGATTGATTGATTGATGATAGAGAGGCAGAGACACAGGAGGAGGGAGAAGCAGGCTCCATGGCAGGAGCCCCATGTGGGACTCGATCCCGGGACTCCAGATTGCGCCCTGGGCCAAAGGCAGGCGCCAAACTGCTGAGCCACCCAGGGATCCCTGAAGAGTATTTCATAAACCTTTATTTTATGTATTGCTGTGTACGTGATAAAACCTGTATCTTAATTGTGGGTCCTGTCAGAACTGTGTGAAATAACATTGTTTTAGGTACCACTCACTTATAACTGTGGGGACTTTGATGGTAGTTTCTTCTTTCAACCCTTTTACAATCTGTTTCTCCCTCACTTGTCTAAGGGTGACTCCTGCATATGCTTTCTAGAAGTAGGTGACTTGGATTGTACCCACTGCTTGCTAAGCACTCTGTAGGAGGTAGAGTGGATGGGAGAGTTGAAGCATATAGTGTTGAAGGTTGTCAGTCTGCAACAGGCAAAACAAGTATATGAGGGTTGTGTGTGTATTAAAAAAAGTTCAACCAAGTGAATTTTAAAGATCTTAGTTGACTTTTTTCAATGATTCATGAATAGGGCAGCATCTCACCTAGTAAATGGAAAGGATTTCCAAAGAGCTGTATAAAATGAAAAATTTTTATTGGGGACGGGGTGGGGGGGGATGAGGAAGTTGTAAACAGCAAAGAGTAGATTGTTTTAGGAAAGGTCACCTTTCTTTAGGGGCTGGGGTCTGTCTTTTGGGCAGATTACCTCACTGGTGCTGACCAGGTAATTCCAGATTGACTGGTTTAAAATTCCACTCCTTGGAGAAGTTGAAACTATAATTAGGTATTAAGTCTCAGTTTGGTGACTGTGGGGCTTAGCACAAGTGACTCCATTTGGGCCTTTTGTCTCTTCAAGTGTGTGAGGCAAACTACCTGTCCTTTATTCTCATAAACCATCCTTCCAACTTTTTATTTAAGATATCTTTCTTTCTCTTTTTTTGGAAATAATTTTATTGGTTGGGTCTCTTACAAATAATAAACGTGAAACTGTCAAAAGGGAACTCTGTTGGCTTATGTGATAAGAAGTCGGTGTCTCAGGCACAGCTAGCTGAATCTAAGGGCTCAAGCAGGGACATCAGATCTTGTTACCTGTCTCTCATATACTGATCTCAAGGTCAAGATTGAGTTTTCCCCAGTAGTGCTGATGGCAGGAGACTCTGTCTTGGATCATTGCCCATCACCTACCATGTGCAGAATGGGAATGTCAAACTACCTTGCCTCAAACATGGCATCTGTAGCCCATCTCTGTCCTCCACTTGCTCACGTCAAGTAGTAGCTCCAGCAGCTAGATGGAATACTTTAGTTAAGCAGTCTTTTTTTTTTTTTTTTTTTTTTTTAAGATTTTATTTATGAGAGAGGCAGAGACATAGGCCGAGGGAGAAGCAGGCTCCCCATGGGGAGTCCCATGTGGGACTGGATCCCAGTACCCTGCATGACCTGAGCCAAAGGCAGACCCTCAGCCATTAAGGCATCCACATGCCCAGAGCAGTCTGTTTTTTGCACTAGAAGTAGTGTGCCCCCTAATTGGAAGCAAGAAATTTTGGATGGCTGAAAGGGAAGCTAATTTTCCATACTAAGTCATAAACCAGAATTAGGGCAGCCCAGGTGGCTCAGGGGTTTAGCGCCGCCTTCAACCCAGGGCCTGATCCTGGAGACCCAGGATCGAGTCCCACATGGGACCCCCTGCGTGGAGCCTGCTTCTCCCTCTGCTTGTGTCTGCCTCTCTCTCGCTCTGTCTCTCATGAATAAATAAATAAAATCTTAAAAAAAAAAAAAACAATTAAAATTAGCTCAGGATGAGTAACACAAGAAAAGGGTAAAGTTGGGATCCCTGGGTGGCGCAGCGGTTTGGCGCCTGCCTTTGGCCCAGGGCGCGATCCTGGAGACCCGGGATCGAATCCCACGTCGGGCTCCCGGCGCATGGAGCCTGCTTCTCCCTCTGCCTGTGTCTCTGCCTCTCTCTCTCTCTGTGACTATCATAAATAAATAAAAAATTTAAAAAAAAAAATTAAAAAAAAAAATAAAAAAAAAAAAAGAAAAGGGTAAAGTGAAGATGCTTAGGGATTATGTATTCCAAATCCTTTGGTAGAGGATTAAATGAAAGGGTTTTTTTTTTTTTACCAGGTACCGGGTACAGAGGGAGCTGCTATGGGACCTGTGAGAGAAGTCAAGCCAAATCTCTTTGAGGGAGATGAGAGGACTCAGGTCACCAGTGAGGACAGGGTTCAGTTTGACCAGAAAAGCAGCCCTGAGGAAGCACAGGGGTAAGATGGGTTTATAACATCGAGGAAGCACAGGGCACAACTTGGAAAAGGAACCAGGTAGATAAATTTCAGTAAATGCTTGCATGAATGAAATTGTAATGGAGAACTTTTCAGTAGACTGGGTTCATCTTTCGTCCATGCCTGTGAAAACTACAGTTGTAATTTTGCCATTTGCTAAGCTGTTTCTGTACTTAAGTTCTTGTAAAGTCTGCTGCTTGACATTCCTCTAGTATTACAGAAAGCCTACTCAGATTTCCATAATCAAAAACAAGTGTTAAGGACTGCTAGAGTAATCATTTTCCTACAGTTCTTGCTGTTGGATTTATTCAGTCCTTTGGGGACTCCGAATAATTGAGGATCCAGTGGCCAAAGATGAGACCAGCCCTCCTCCTCACTAGAGCTTCCCTTAACGTGAGGGGAGGTCAGAGGGTCCCCTTGAGAATGTGATGAATGCTATAGGTCCTTTCTCCAGAAAAAATGTATATGCCTGAACATTGAACAGTTGGGGAGATGGTTCTCGGAAACGTAAAGTCCGTCTAAGGAGCATGTACTAAAATAAATTTCCTGGATTTTACTTTGAGAACGAGAAGTTTATCATTATATTAATTAAAAGGCTCTTGGTGGTTTTTAAGACTTTTCTTTTTGCACGCAGCCTGTTTTTGCGGACATTTACAAATACATAACATGGAAACAGTGTGGAGTGCCCATTTTGGATTGTCCTTGTGAAATCCTCCAGGGGGTTTTATAGAGCTGTCAGCGTGAGTGTCACCAATGGCACAAACTGGCCCAAGATCCCCAATGCACCCCTCTTTCCCAGCTTGTTTTCCTTCCTGGGGATAAGGAGTGTCAGAATGGGCCTCTCATTGGCTGAGGAGAAGGGAGTTTTTGGTTCACTGAAGACGCCACTGTTGGTAAAACTGTCTCCAGGATTTGGTGTTGGCCTGGAACCTTTATTGCAGAAGGTAACCCACCAGCCCATTGGGTGGTGTTGGATGTGGGTAGGCTTAGAGTTATGGCTGTGGGTCCCTGCTGTGATTTAGTATCTGGTCTCTGCTGTGGGACTCCGTTCATGCATACACTAGAACTGCACAATGAGGGAGATAGAACTTGTGGAATGGGCAAAGTATCATCCTTCAACATAATGTTTTTGCTTAGGAATATGAACATGCTACTCCAGGTGTGTGCATGATGGCACTCTCTCTACCCACATCCCTATGGTGGAAGGAGTAGGAAACACAATACCATAAACTTGAATAATTCATACTTCTGTAATTGGGGCAGAGGTGATGGAGGATGGAAAAGAACTCCTGTTACTTCTAAGAATGGTGCATATTAAAAACTCCCTTGCTCCTCCTTAATCTCTGAAGTTCAAAGATTAAGCTTGTTACGTGCTGATGTATATTTCACCCTTTCATTTCCTGGTGTTGGCTTTATTAATCCCATTGCTCTGCTCAGTTGAATTACAATCTTACTGTATAGGCATGTTTTTTTTTTTTGTTTGTTTGAGCAGTTTCCCCTATTTTGTAATTAAGAGATACAGGCAAGATAGGATATGTGGAAGAGTTTTATAAAAGGTGGTTCCTTCCATGTGTAGGTTTTCATTTATAATCTTCATTGAAAATTACCTTTTTTTTTTTTAAGATTTTATTTATTCATGAGAGACACAAGAGAGGAGAGGCAGAGATACAGGCAGAGGGAGAAGCAGGCTCCATGCTGGGAGCCTGACGTGGGACTCAATCCCGGGTCTCCGGGATCACGCCCTGGGCTGAAGGCGGTGGCGCTCAACCCGGCGCTCAACCTGGCGCTCAACCGCTGAGCCACCCAGGTGTCCCCATTTGTTTTCCTTTTTTTTTTTTTTTGTTTAAATTTATGATACAGAGAGAGAGAGGGAGGCAGAGACATAGGCGGAGGGAGAAGCAGGCTCCATGCACCGGGAGCCCGACGTGGGACTCGATCCCGGGTCTCCAGGATCGCTCCCTGGGTCAAAGGCAGGCGCCAAACCGCTGCGCCACCCAGGGATCCCCCCCATTTGTTTTCCTTTTGACACTAGGAAACAATTGAGCTGACAGATAAGTTGTCTGGAAGTAACACCACCTTTGTGTTCATCTATTTCAGAATCATAACATGCATCTTTGTAATCCCAGGAATGTAGTTTTTAGTTGTCAGTGTTGGAATCCTTTTGAGTTGCAACATATGCAGCCTATAGTTTAGGTGGCCTGTCTTCAGGGTCCTCTCTCAGGACATCTCCAGGTCTGTTTGCTCTGGGAACCCTGAGCATCCTTCCCTTGTACTTGAGAGGGCTGAATGCCCTCCCTGGCCTGTGGCTCTTTCTGCTTGCCAGATCCCCACAGTCCCTTTGTTCACCTTGAGGCAGTGCTTATCTTTTGATCTATGACTCTTTGTGAAAAGTATCCCATAAAGGGTAGAACTATATTTTCTGAACGTACAGGTTTTTTTTTTTTTTCCTATTAACTTCTTGCCTAATTTGAAATGGTGAAGTAGAACGTGAGTCACCTGGCTGTCTTTGTCTGCCTTAGTGTACAGAGCTGCAGTGTGGGTCTCTTCTTTCCCACTGTTTCCCCAGAGGGGAAGCTTGAGTATATGTTTATGAGCACTCTGTTTTAGTGAATATTTGAGTGGTTAGTATGGCTCAGGTGCTAGATTTCTTTTTTTTTTTTTTATGATAGTCACACACAGAGAGAGAGAGGCAGAGGGAGAAGCAGGCTCCATGCAGGGAGCCCGACATGGGATTCAATCCTGGGTCTCCAAGATCTCGCCCTGGGCCAAAGGCAGGCGCTAAACCGCTGCGCCACCCAGGGATCCCAGGTGCTAGATTTCTAAGCAAGGCTCCTGTTTTCCTTAAGTCTTAAGAAAACTGGACAGCCCAGGTGGCTCAGCAGTTTAGCGCCGCCTTCAGCCCAGAGTGTGATCCTGGAGGCCCCGGGATCAAGTCCCACGTTGGGCTCCCTGCATGGAGCCTGCTTCTCCCTCTGCCTGTGTCTCTGCCTCTGTCTGTGTCTCTCATGAATAAATAAATAAAATCTTAAAAAAAAAAAAAAAGAAAGAAACTAACTGGGTACTAGTACTAGTATCATTTCCATTTTGTAAAAGGAAGCTGATGCCCAGAGTGCTCAGTCACTTGAGGAGAGGGATACAAGGGCACAGAGCTGGTAAGTGGCAGGGCTTGGCTCCAGAGCCTACGTGCTCTTTCTTTTTTAAAGATAACTTTTTCCAATATTTTGTATTATTTTTTTAATTTAATTTTATTTTTTTAAGATTTTATTTATTCATAAGAGACACAGAAAGAGGCAGAGACACAGGCAGAGGGAGAAGCAGGCTTCCTGCTGGGACCTGATGTGGAACTTGGAACTCAGTAACAGGACCCCAGGATCATGACCTGAGCCAAAGGCAAATGCTCAACCACTGAGCCATCCAGGCACCCCTAAGATTTTATTTTTAAGTAATCTCTACACCCAATGTGGGGCTTGAACTTACAACCCCAAAGTCAAGAGTTGCACTCCAACTGAGCCAGCCAGGCACTCCTCCACATGCTCTTGACTTCTGTTCTGCAAGTTGTGGAAGGAGAGAATCTGCCACGTGCAGATGGTTGGGATGGTACCGTAATGTGGGCAGGGTAGAGAGTGCCTCCTGAGAGTTATAGGCCAGCCACCCTGAAGGAAGAGAGATCTTCCAGCTGTGAGTGTAGGAAAAGAGCTCGCATTTTGGTTGGTCCACCTGTGGGGACAGCTGAGGCCTGGATGGAGATCTGGACTGAACATTCAGCAGGCAAAGCGCCTTTCCCTTGGAGGCACTCAGCAGGGTGGGGGATGGTCAGAGGAGGGAGGGTCATTACTCTGGCTGGGTAAATCTCTCTTCATGTGGGGATCTGGTCATTAAATGCAATGCCACCCTCCTTAGGAGTCTCATGGAGTAATTCACATGAGTGGAATCAAATTCCACCTGTCTTGATTTGGTTTCACCTTTTTTTCCTTGTTACTCTAGTGAAAGTCTGAGTACAAAAGAGGGAGTTTGGGGCAGTCAGTAAGCTGGAGTAAACTTCATCTTAAGCCCGTATTCCCCAGGCTTGTTAAATCAGGGGTGTGAACTGGATGATCTCTTAGGATTATGGTGAGTCTGTCTGTCTCAAATGGTGCTTTTATTGTAGGGTGCAATTGAGTTCTAGCTCATGAGTGCTTATTTCCCACTTAAGGACTCTTGTTATTTTTTTAAGATATTTTATTATTCATGAAAGACACAGAGCAAGGCAGAGACCTAGGCAGAGGGAGAAGCAGGCTCCATGCAGGGAGCCCGTTGTGTGGGACTTGATCCCGGGACTCCAGGATCATGGCCTGGGCCAAAGGCAGATGCTCAACTGCTGAGCCACCCAGGCGTCCCTGAGGACTCTTGTTTAAAGGAAATTCTCTGCCTAAGGCAAACAGGCCAGATTCTGCCAGGGCGTGTGTGGGACTTTAGGTAATCAGGAACTGTGCTATATTCTGTGTGTGCTGTGAAGATTCAGTGGTGAATAAAAGTGTTTCCCATGTCTGTATGCCATGTACAGTTACAACATGATGGGCAGAATGAGGCAAGTGTTGAAGGGGTTCTATAATATGTCCAGTGTGGACAGTGGCTCAGTGCTAGAAAAGTGGTAATTCATTTAATAAGAGTGCCCTGAAGAAACAGACCATTTTACTTTTAAAACCTTGCTTTGACTTTGTAAGATGACAAATGATCTCATTGAGTAAGAGTTTGGCTCTGAGTAGCTGTGAGGAAAATCCAGTCAAGAGAAAATGGTAGAAGTGGTTTAACAGGCTTCATGCAAAACTGAAAACTAGACTAGTAAGTTAGTTGGAATGTGATCAAAATGTAATAGGTTTATTATTGTGGCAGAATTCTCCTACGGCTCTAAAACCCCACTGCATTACCCCACTGGATGTAGGCTAAAACCCAAATTCCCATCCTGTGGTACTCTGGGCTCTCGCTTCTATGACAGACTGCTGTCCCATGTCTTTGATTCTTTGCTTGCTTTCTTTTCTTCTTTCTTTCTCTCATTCATTCGTTCATTCATGACAGATGCAGAGAGACAGAGACACATGCAGAGGGAGAGCCTGATGTGGTACTTGATCCCATAACCCTGATCATGACCTGAGCCGAAGGCAGACGCTCAACCATTGAGCCACCCAGGCATCCCGATTATTTACTTTTTCAAGGTACTCCTTCCCTCCATCTTTCAGGGTCCCGTTTAGATCTTCTTTTACAGTAGCCTACTCCCCCTACCCCCCCCCTTTTTTCCCAAGTAGGCTCCACACCTAACTCATGACCCTGAGATCAAAAGTCACATACTTGGGGATCACTGGATGGCTCAGTGGTTTAGTGCCTGCCTTTGGCCCAGGGCATGATCTTGGAGTCCTGAAAATCAAGTCCTGCATCAGGCTCCTTGCATGGGGCCTGCTTCTCCCTCTGCCTGTGTCTCTGCCTCCCTCTCTGTCTCTCATGAATAAATAAATAAATAAAATCTTAAAAAAAAAAAAAAAGTCACATGCTCTATGGACTGAGCCAGCCAGGTGCCCTGTGACCTGGTCACAGTTTTTAAAGCAGTGGTGTCCTGTGGAACTTTCTAGAGTAATGGAAAATCTTGAGTTTCTGAGTTATCCATTCAGCATGGTAGCACTATCAACACATAGCAAGTGTACCTGCTTTGACAGGTTTTAGAGAAGATAGGCTTAGTTTAGTCCCCTGGTGCTTGTGGTTGACACTGCCTTGTAGGCAAGTAGATATGCAGTTCTGGAATGCAGAGGCAGGCCTAGGCCAGAATTGGAGACTTTGGGCATTGCCAGAAGGATGGGTGAAGTCTTCTGTGGCTATGTGGAGAGAGAAGAGGAAGGACCTGGGGTCACATTTAGAGTGAGAGGACAGTCAGGAACTGACTGGTTTGTGGAGAATGGCAAGTACCTTGCTCCCGTTCCCACAGGAGGATTGGAAATGGAGTCCTAGCAAGGTCCCAGGCTAGAGAAAGCCAAGCCTGTGTAGCCTAACTCAAGTGGAGGATTAGGCTACATCAGCTCAGGGAGAGGGTTTTTCTTTGAAAGCTAACCGTTGTGGAGTGAACTGCAATTACCTAGGTAAGTATGGTATCTCCAATCTCTGCTCTTTTCTTTTTATGGCCTTGAAAATTCCCTACTCCTTGGAATTTGCTTTATCTGACATCTTTCATTTCGTTCATTCTATACATCTCTCTCCTCTCCCATTTTGTGAGCAGAGCTTTGGGGAAAGGGCTGGTGCATTTGGTCCATTATCTTTGGGTGTGGAGAATGTGAACAAAGGCTCAGGCCACCACTGAAGGCTGAGCTGTGGTTATAGAAAGTGCCAGTGGTGGGTCTGCCTTGAGTGAGTCAGCTAAACCAGGTGGATGAAGCCTGCCCACAGAGCTTCTGTTAGTGGGCTGCAGAGCAGACCTCAGGGCCCATTGGGTTTACTCTGATTGCATTATAAAATGTGCAAAGTTAATGCTAAACTCCTAGCATTCGTTTTTATTAATAGTATGATTAATAGGGTTTATTGAGCACTTACTTTCTGTTGCATCCCATTTGACCCAGCCCTGTGAAGGACAGTCTTACCTCCTTCTCTGAGTTGAGGAATCTGTGTTGCAGCCATCTGGTCTTTCTTTCTTTCTTTGGTCAGAAACATACAACATAAAACTTTACCATCTTAACATTTTTAAGTGTAGAGTAGTTAGTATGTGCACGTTACTGTGCAATAGATCTCTGGAACTTTTTCATCTTGCAAGACAAACTATATCCATGTAACAACTCTTTTTCCCCTTTCCTCCAGCCCCTTGGCAACCACATACTACTTTCTGTTTCTAGGAGTTTGACTATTTTAGATACCTTGCATACGTGGAATCATGCAGTATTTGTCTTTTTGAAACAAGCCTGTTTCACTTACCCTGTGTCTTCCAGATTCATCTATGTTGTCACATAATAGGATTTCCTTTTTTAAGGCAGAAAATATCCTATTGTACATACATACTACGTTTTCTTAATCCACTCATGTTGGTGGACACTGGAATTGCTTCCCCTTCTTGGCTGTTAGGAACAGTGCTGCAATGAAATGAACATGAGTTTACAAATAGCCACTTGCCTACTTTTTGAACCACAGGTTCCAGTTTAGAACTTGGATACAGAAGCCTGCTACAAATTCCCATGTCCTGTTTATATGCTGCAACTGACTTGGGATTGGAAAGTTTTTATTAGGCAGCTGTGAAAAGTGGACACAAGGGTACAAGAAGGAAATGGTTCCACTGGGGGTCCCCTGTCGAGCCAGGGGTCTTTCAGGGCAGCCTAAAAGAAAGTAAGTGACTGGTTGCAAATGCATTGGACTCCACCCCTTCCCTGGGTCTTATCCTTTCATTTACCCATAGTTTTTGACTTCTTTGCCCAACGCACTAACAGAATTTTCCATGGCAAGTAGCTTGACTTTGATTTTCATTTCAGCCAGTCTAATCCTGAAAAGGCTTGTGGAATCCTTGTAACTTAACATTTCTCTATGCCCTGCCTCAAAATGACCAGAGCCGTTTAACTTTGGAAATTCTTTAAGTGGGATGGCCCTTTACCAACTCATGATTAGATGTAGCAGAGGTGAGAGGTACTTTCAGCATCAGTCTTGGCAGGTTCTACCTTTCCCTGAACTCAGTGTCCTGTGACTTATGCTTGGACTACTTGGATTGCTTCCTCCTTCCAGTGCGAGGAGCACCAAATGTGACCTGACCTTGAAAAGTGAGCATAGAGTCTCAGGATAAATAAACTAGACAGCTTGGCTCCCCCCAAAGAAAGCAGCTTAGATTTTGATTTTTTCTTTTTCAGAAACTCTGGTCATATCCTTATAAATGGGACCATCCATTCATCAGTTCATGGACATCTCAATTTCTGCTTTTTGGTTCTTATGAAAAATGCTGCAGTGAATTTGCATGTGCAAGTTTCTGTGTATACGTGTTTTCCTTTGAGTATATAGCTAGGAGTGAAACTTCCTCCTTATACGGTAACTATGTTTAATCTTTCCAGGAATTGCTGGACTGCTTTTCAAAGTTGCTGCCCCATTTTACATTCTTGTCAGCAGTATATGAAGGTTCCAGTTTCCCTACATCCTTGCCAACACTTGTTGTTATTTGTCTTTTTGATTGTAACAAACTCCTTTTCAGCCTAGCAGAATTGAATTAGTTTCAACTTTTACTTCTTACTCTCCCTTTCGATCTTCCAGATAAGCAGCGATTGCAGGATAAGGAGTTGTTTTCTCAGTGTTCTAGGAGGACACTTCTTCCCAGATGAGTCTTGTCATGTGACATGTCAGTTACAAGACACTGTATACAGATCTGGCTGCATGGTATTGTCTAGAGATTGAATTTGAAGTTGTATCGTAGGACTTCTTTCTGTGAACTTTTTTTTCTAGTGATGTCCTAATTGATCTTTTCAGATAATACAGTGTTGATGTCTTCAGGTGAGGGTTCCAATCCACATTCTCCCTTCTGGTTTTTTACTCAATGGTGTGTGTGTGTGTGTGTGTGTGTGTGTGTGTGTGTGTGTATGTTTGTATACCTGAGGCTAAAGATTTACTTCAGAACCCTTCTTCCACTCTGTGCTTGTTGCTGAAACAGCTTCTTGTCAGGGGCAGAGGATGAGAGCTTGATTCATTAAGGATCTTAAACAGACTGTGCCTCCCAGGTTTTGAAACCAGCCATAATCTCAATATCACTCTTTTTTACTGTTAAACTGCAATTGGCATTCTCTTGTCCTGGTACTAGACTGAGCTAGTCACTCAGTGTTTTGTTTCATGCTTAGTAGATATTCTCTGTCTCTGCTGTGTTTTACGCTGGCCAGTAGAGTATTTTGAAAATGGAACAAACCACATAAGGTGCTAAACAGATGAGCTGTGACTAGTGGGTTTTTTTTTTTTTTTTTTTTTTGTAAGAGAGAGAGAGGCAGAGACACAGGCAGAGGGAGAAGCAGGTTCCATGCAGGGAACCTAACATGGGACTCCATCCTGGGTCTCCAGGATCATGCCCTGGGCCAAAGGCGGCGCTAAACTGCTGAGCCACCCGGGCTGCCCGACTAGTGGTATTAAAGCTGAAAATTGGCACTCACTGGCTTTCGGAGGAATGATTAGTGTGATCTGGGACAGGCTGCTTCACCTCTGAGTTTCTGTTTCACTGTCAGTTAAATGGGGTAACAAAAGCACCCCACCTCCCTCAAATTTTTGAAGATCCTGTCTGGGATCAAGTAGCTCTAGTGTTAATAACAAGCTGCTGCTGTCAGGCACAGCAGAGGGGACATGCTCTGATATCACAGAAGATGCTGTAGATTCATTTGTATGTGATTAAAGGTGTAGTGATTTGCACTTTAAATTTGAGTTGATTTCTAATTTGTCTTTTCAGCTTGAGAAGACCTGGCATGACCAGCTGAGTCACCTCTGCTTTGTGTATACTTCTTTTCCTACCTCATTTCCTTGCCAATCCTGAAGTTTGAAGTCACCATCCTTTTTCACTCTGGTCTCAGATGCATGTACCTCTAAATAATACATCACTTAGTCTTACTGTTTTTCAACTTTATTACCCATGCCAGCACATAATTTGCAGACTTCAGCCACTTCTTCATTTAAGTATATGTGTGTGGTGGTAGCTATAGCTCCTACATTCTCAGCAGAGTGTGAATGTATCACAATTAATTGATTCTCATATTGGTGGACATTTGGGTGCTCAGATTGATTGATTTTAAGATTTTGTTTTTAAGCAGTTTCTATCCCCAACATGTAGGGTTTGAACTCAAAACCCCACGATCAAGAATCGCATGCCCTACGGGATGCCTGGGTGGTCCAGCGGTTTAGCATCTGCCTTTGGCTCGAAGTATGGTCCTGGAGTCCCAGGATCCCAGTCCCTGTGGGGAGCCTGCTTCTCCCTCTATGTCTCGGCCTCTCTCTATGTGTCTCTCATGAATAAATAAATAAAATCTTAAAAAAAAAAAAAAAGATTTGCATGCCCTAGCAACTAGGCCAGGCAGGTGCCCCCTTTAGATTTATTTTTATTGAAGGGGGAAGGCAGGGTAGAATAGGTGTCATTAGAAAACATTGTTGCTATGAGCATTCTTCTGCATGCATTTGTGCATCTGAGAGCTGTATACAAATTTTTCACTAGGTGCCAGGGGTGGAATTACTGGGTCATCAGGGGTGCCTTAATACCAAATTATTTTCAGAAACCATCCCATTAGTTTATCTGCCCACATCCTAAAGTGTTGGACCACATTTTCACGAACATTGGCATTAATGGATTTTTTATATTTTAGCAATATTGATGGATACAAAAGGTTATTGTGGCTTCAGCTATCAGAGAAATGAAGAATAATGAGGCTGAGCATCATCTTTTTTTAAGTTTAATTTTATTTAAATTCAATAACATAGTGCATTATTAGTTTCAGAGGTAGAGTTCAGTGATTTGTCAGTTGTATATAACACCCAGTGCTTATTAATATCACATGCCCTCCTTAATGCCCATCACCTAGTTACCCCATCCCCTACCACCCCAACCCCTCCAGCAACCCTCAGTTTGTTTCTGGTAGTTAAGAGTCTCTTCTGGTTTGTCTCCCTCCCTGATTTCATCTTATTTTATTTTCCCCTCCCTTCCCCCATGATCCTGTTTTGTTTGTTAAATTCCACATATGAATGAAATCATATGATAAATCTTTCTCTGATTGACTTACTTCACTTAGCATAATATCCTCTAGTTTTGTCCAGGTTGTTGCAAATGATAAGATTTTTTTTCTTTTTGATGGCTGAGTAATATTCCCTTGTGTGTATATATACTACATCATGCCCTGTCAGTGGGCATCTGGGCTCTTTCCATAGTTTAGCTGCTGTGAACATTGCTGCTATAAACACTGGGGTTAGGTGTCCTTGGGATTACTATGTTTTTATCCTTCGGCTAAATACCTAGTAGTGCAACTGCTGGGTGGTTGGGTAGCTCTATTTTAAACTTTTTGAGGAACCTCAAACTTTTCCACAGTGGCTGGACCAGCTTGCATTCCCACCAGCAGTGTAAGAGGGTTCCTCTTTCTCCACATCCTCGCCAACATTTGTTATTTCCTGATTTGTTAATTTTTTTTTAAGATTTTATTTATTTATTCATGATAGACATAGAAAGAGAGAGAGGCAGAGACACAGGCAGAGGGAGAAGCAGGCTCCATCCCGGGAGCCCGATGTGGGACTTGATCCCAGAACTCCAGGATTGCGCCCTGGGCCAAAGGCAGGCGCTAAACCACTGAGCCACCCAAGGATCCCCTGATTTGTTAATTTTAAGACCTACTATTTTGTGTGTATTCACTGTCATTGTTGAAATGCCTGTTTTTGATTTTTGCTCATTTTCTTTTAGCTTATCTTTCTCTTTCTCTCTCTCTCTCTCTCTCTCTTTTTTTTTTTAAAGTGAGTATTAGTTCATTGTTCATGCATTAGTGGGGGTAGGTTTGGTGGGGGGAGGGGCAGAAGGAGAGGGAGAGAGAATCCTAAGCAGGCTCCATGCCCAGTGTGGAGCTGGATGCCAGGCTCAGTCTCATCACCCTGAGATCCCGAGCTGAGCTGAAATCAAGAGTCTTGTTCTTGGAATGCCTGTGTGGCTGAGCGTCTGCCTTCAGCTCAGGGCGTGATCCTGGAGTCCCTGGTATCGAGTCCCGCAACGGGCTCCCTGCATGAAGCCTGCTTCTCTGCCTCTCTCTCTGTCTCTCATGAATAGATAAATAAAATCTTAAGTATGAGACTTTTTTTTTTTTTAAACTCAGCCACCCAGGCGCCCCCAGCTTATCTTTTTTAATTGATTTGGAGAAGTTTATAGAGCGGAATACCAGATCTCTGTGGATAATACATGTTTTTGTGAATATTTTTCCCTAGTTTAGTGCCCCCTATAGTGTCTTTTGACAAACAGATGTTAATTTTAACATAGGTGAATTTATGAATCTTTGTTTTACAGTTAGTGGGAAAAACATCTGAAGTCAAATACTCTCAATTTTCTAAAAGTTGTAAGGATTTGCCTTTCAGAGGTATACCATTAATTCATCAGGGAATGATTTTTTTTTAAAGATTTTATTTATTCATGAGAGACACACAGGCAGAGACACAGGCAGAGGGAGAAGCAAGCTCCATGCATGGAGCCCGATGTGGGACTTGATCCCGGGACTCCAGGATCACACCCTGGGCCGAAGGCAGGTGCTAAACCTCTGAGCCACCCAGGGATCCCCCCAGGAAATGATTTTTGAATATAGGGTGGGAAGTTGTGCAGTTTTCTTGACCTCAGATGAATGAATGACTGATTTCTAGCATTAGCATCCTCATCCATGAAACTGAGAACTTAATCCCTACCTGTGCAAGGTTCTCATGGAGTGTGGAATACAGCATCCCAGCACACTGGGCCTGAGCCTCAGTAAGCATTCAGTAATTGCTCATTGGTGTGAGTCCAACTGCATTCCCTAAGCATGTGGACACTCAGGGAAAGTTGGCACCTAACTGAGAAAGTTGTTGCTTATACATCGCCTGCCAACCACTACAGGCATCGTGGCCAGGCTAGGTTTGGCTGCTCAGCAAATCCTCTGGCAGGGCCCTGGCTAGCTTGGAGAATGTTCAGCTGTATGCAAAGCTTGCCTGATTCAGGCAGGTGCTCAGTCAGTACCAGAGCTAATTGGTGTGATATCTGAGGCATTCTAGAAATGGCTGCTTCCTGGGGACCCTAGTGTAGTTACAAGCCTAGGTCTGAGATACTCTGCTAGCTAGAAGCTTTCAGGCCTTGAGTAGAGCATGTTTAGTGGCTGACATTGAGTACCTGTGCAGACATAGATACATCTTTGTGTGCTCTGGGGGTGGTCATATGTCAAAATGAGGACTTTGGGAGACCGAAGGGCATTGATATCAAATCCTGCTCATGGAGTTTGTTGCAGTGGATGAATGGTGCCCTTTCTGTGAGCCTTTTCCAGTTAGACTTTCCCAGTGTTCTTGCTGGCATTTTGACCAGGGGCTTTGTCATAACACCTTTTATGGAAGGACCACTGAGCTGGGCATATAATAATAAACCATCAAATGTTTCTTTTTTTTTTCCCCTCATCAAATGTTTCTTGATCCTTCTCAACCCTGTAGTGTGTCCACACTTGGAAAACTGGAAATATCTCAGTAAAACAGCTGGGTGTGGTTTGTGAACTTTGGCCTTTCTTTGTGATGGGTAGCAGTGGCCCTCACCTCGTTGTTAAACGTGACAGGTCTGTACACACATCCTATCAACACTAGAACACAGACTGTGAGGAGAATGTTGATTCTGGGTAACCCTGTGAACTTATATACACAAAAATAGGTGTTATGATGTAGGGTGACCTTTTGCCTACTTGTGGCTTTGTTGCATTTTATTGTAAGGACAATGAAATGTTTTAATTAGAGGACCTCATTCCACAGGTACCCGAAGGTGTTTTGCTGTTGGCCAGGAGGCAATTGCTTGCTTCTCTGACACTTCATTATCTATGAGCTACCTCGGGTGCAAATATCTTTACTAGTTTTGGGATTCAGTCAAAACTTTATTTTTTATTCTTTTTTTTTTTTTAAATTTATTCATAAGCGACAGAGAGAGAGAGAGAGAGAGGTGGAGACACAGGCTGAGGGAGAAGCAGGCTCCATGCAGGGACTCCAGGATCATGCCCTGGGCCGAAGGCGACGCTAAACTGCTGAGCCACCTGGGTTGCCCTCAATCAAAACTTTAATATTGTGCCAAGGCCCTCTGGGAAGCATTTAGTTTGAAAAATTGTTCTACTCAGTAGCTTTGAGTATCACAAATTAGTTGCTTCAAAAGGTTAACTATACTTCAATCACTCTGGAAAAGCTGAGTATCAGTTTTTCCCCCTGCTCTGAGTTAGGAGTAGTTCTCTGCCTCAGTTGATGTGCGTGCAGGAAATGCTGTGGTCGTACAGCCCACAAGGGTTTTTATTATTCTTTTAAGATTGTTAGTCTTGCTGCTTTGTTGTCTTAAGTGTAAACCACAAATTGTAGAACCCATTCTTTACTTTCAACTACTACAGCTTTCCTTTCTCAGTCTACACAGGTGGATTTCTATGCCAGAAAATAGAATATTTGGGTTCCCTCCCCCTTACTCCTAATAACTGATTGAACAGGCACTTCACACATGGCAGGCACCCTTTGTAAGCCTGCTAATCCTTGGGATAGCCTTCAGGGTCAACCCTGTGAACGTTCACAGATGAAGAGTCATGAGCCTATCTGTGACTTGTGTCTTCCAGCTCAGCTCTGGAAGCTTGGTGTTCAGACCAGGCCATTCCTGTTTTTGTTCAGCATTTGTAGGTCTGTGTCTGCCCTCCTTGCATGGCAGCAGTTCTGAAGTGGGTGGGATCCCATCATGGTTTATTTGTTTATTCTTTTTTTTTTTAAGATTAAAAAAATTATTCATGAGAGACATACAGAGAGGCAGAGATGTAGGCAGAGGGAGAAGCAGACTCCTTACAAGGAGCCCTGTGTGGGACTTAATCCCAGATCCCAGACTCCCGGATCATACCCTGAATTAAACGAAGGCAGACGCTCAACCGCTGAGCCACCCAGGCATCCCTGTTTATTCATTTTCTTAACTTTGTATGCTGTAAAATCACTTAAAATCACTCTGACAAATGCACTACCGGACTCAGAAACAGTATTTCCAGCATCCTCCCAAATTCTCTTTGTGCCTCTTTGTAGTCAGCTCCTCCTCCCACTCCCAGCTCCACACATGGGTTTTTAAAACAAGCTCCCCAAGCAGTTCTCTTTGCAGCCAGAAATGAGAGCTACTACTTTACAAGCTCTTTGTGGAGCAGCAATTAAATCGTCGTTTTGCTTACAATCTGTGGTGGATGAGATGCAGAAGTGGGTGTCCACTTGCTATAAGGATAGATAGAACCAGAATGTTGGGTCCTGTTCTAGGGTGGTGGCTGCCTGGTGGCAACCTATTGCTGCAGGAAGGAGGAAGCATTGATGGCATGCCACAGAGTGCATTTATGGTGGGGCATCAAAGGAGCCCAGGAAATGTGTTCGTGTTCCATTTGCCTCTTTGCATCTGCCCATATTGGGAATTCTGACTGAGGCTAGGCATCTCTTACAGGGAATCTCCAAATTGCTTTTTTTTTTTTTTTTTAAGCTGGGATTGGCCAAACCTGGTTGCCTGAGGCCCTACTCTGATGTCCCATCACCACCCCATCTCCTACTTCCACTAAAGGACTCTTGAGTTGATTACTTTGCTCACTGAGCACATACATATTACTGCAAAAGAATTGTGTGATTTTGTGAAAGTTGCAGAACTCTCTAAAGGGAGTATTCCTTTCAAAATGGGGGGGGGGGACCCTCTGCTCATTCATGCATAATGATCACCTTCCAAAAAGGTGCTGAGACTTTCGGCTGAAGACAGGCACGTGATGACATGTAAGCAGTGTCAGGCTAGAGCCTCAGGTATTCATTCCGGTAGCTGAGCACATTTGCGCCCCAAATGTCTTTGTGTTTGTTGTGCCCGTGGCCAAGGAACAGCTCTGTGCCAGCAGAAGAAGGATGTTACTGCCGTGTGCAGGGCACGACCCATAAAGGTGAGATACCGTGATGTGCTAGCAGTTACCCAAGTGCTGGAATCCCAGGACATTAGCCTGGACTGCTTAGGGATCTCTTAGCAGCGTGGGACCTATTTTCTTTAAGACCTCAGGTGGAGTTGGATTGTGTATTTAACTAGGGATAATTGTGATTGGTGTTATTTCTTTATTTTTTATTTTTTATTATTTTTTTTTAAATACTTTATTTATTCATGAGAGACACAGACTGAGAGAGAGAGTGGCAGAGACACAGGCAGAGGAAGAAGCAGGCTCCATGCATGGAGCCCGATGTGGGACTTGATCCCAGGACTCCAGGCAGGATCACACCCTGGACCAAAGGCAGGCGCCAAACCGCTGAGCCATCCAGGGATCCCCGGTGTTATTTCTGTTAAGCCAATTTTCTGGTAGTAGGAAGTAGATTGTTAAAATTTTGCTTTAGTTCACAACTGTTAGGGAAGCAGTATAGAAGTGCACTTTCATTCCTTTTTTGAGGGGACGGCAGGGGGAGGGGAGTAGGAGAGAAGTGATGTGACCAACCACAGGCTTTTACATTTAGAATGCCAGGAAAGCATTTTGCAGTTCTTTTTTTTTTGGGGGGGGGGGGGGGACAACCTTTTGAGTTAACCACTGTCTTGTTATAGATTTAGCCAAAATTCAGGTAAGTATGAACCAAATATTTCATCAGTGCATACAGGAAGTATTTGTTTGTAGATTTCTACCGTCGTATGTTTTGTGTGTTTTGCAGAGCCCATCAATAACCAGTGCTTAATAATAAAGTTTGAATTAGTGGGTTGTATATGGGCCTGCTATGTCCTGTTGCCTGCATAGGGCAGGCGCAGAAGAGCCTCTGCCACAGGTGTTGGCTGCTGAGTTACCAGGTGTCTGACCGTCTGTTGTGTTGTGACTCATAGTGATTCTCCTAGCTAGCAACACTGGTTGTAACAGAACTTCATGTTACACTTAACCTTCATCTTAAAGTTGAGATTGCAGAAATGCCTGATTGGATTTGGAGATGGGGATGTGCAGACAGCATCCTTTCCTCCCTGCTGCTGATCCCTTAGTAGTCCAGGATATTTGGTTTGAGCCAGGTCCTTACTGTTCTGCTGTTAACATTCTGTCTTCGATTTCCAACTGAAACGGCTGCTTTCTGCATCTTACATCATCCTCTGTGATGAGGGTAGGCCTTAGAGGAAATGAGGACACTCCTAGTGGGAGCCCACATCTGTATTCCCTTTTGTCAGCAAGTGGGGCATTTCCCACTAGACCTGAGCCACGTGCAAAAAGGCAGTGATCAAAAAGCAGATTAAATGTCAACATGCTCTGAAAGAGACTTATTATGTAAATAGAAAGTTTCTTATGCTTGTCCAGCAGACAAAACGAAGATGTGGGAGTGTGTCAGGTTTTGGTGAGTAAAAAGCTTAAACAAATGAAGCCCCCCGCCCCCAAGCTATTTACAGACTTTGTGAAGGCATACTTGAGGGGCTCTAAATGCTTCTTTGTGGTGTTTGTACATGAAGAGGAGGGAGTAATATACTCCACCCGCTGAATGCTTAGCAACAGAAAAGGGCATTGCTCTCACTACGTATAGAACTGTCTAAGGAACAACTCAGGGAAGCCTCATAGGCCCTGGGGCTTGGTCAGTGTGGAGGGGTGCAGTGATCTGACCTGTGAAAGTGTCATACTAGTTGCCATGCTGTGTCTTTTGTCAAGATTGTAAGAATGTAACCAAGGGCTGTTACTGTTTTAAATCTTGACATTACCTATTTGTGTGTGGGAAGGGAAGGAGCTGAATTTTTTTTTTAATCATTTGCTAGAAGCAGTGCCAACTGCTTTTTTTTAGTCTTTGCAGAAACACAAGGTAGATATTACAAAACCCTACAGGAAGAAGGGCTTTGGGCTAAGGTGCTTGCTCAGGGTCATGTGGACAGGATCTGAATCAAGGCCTTGCTGGATCTGAAGTACGTGTTTCATGGGGGGAAGGAAAATGTCACCACCATCAAAGACCACTCTCCATGAAAGTGAGGCAAAAGGGGTTATGTGCTTAGAGAAGCAGAGAGAAATCACTTGTTCTCCAGATTAGAGAAACCTCTGTCAATATACCTTCTTTGTTAAGTGGATTTTCAGAGGATTTGAGTTTGTCTTCTTTTAGTAAACTCTTGGATTTTCAGATCTTAAATTTAAAGCCTGAGGTTGGGTAGAGTGCTCCTTCAGGAGCCAGAGCTCAGTGCAGTTGAGAGGTCAGTAGACTGTTGCATTGGTGCCACCTCCCGCCCATGCTGATTCCCTGGGTTCCCTATTTACTTTAGCAGACATGGCATACTCTGCTTTACAACTTTCTTTTTTTTTTTTTTTTTTTGCTTTACAACTTTCTAAAGACACATTGGCTCATCTGCAGGCATCCTGCCCTCTTTCTGGGGCTAGGGGGTCTCAGGTTTTAGGCTTTGTGTAACTGGCATTTGTGGTTGGTTTCTGGCTTTCTTTAAACTTACTGGGACCTTTCAACCTGCTGGCTGCTGACTTGTTGCTATTCATAGCAATATGAACTTGGAAGAAAAGGAGCAGGCACTGTCATAGTTTGGGGGCTGCTGTGGTTGCTTCTAAGTTCAAATTCCAATTTTTCGCTGCTGGTATATGCGTCAGAAGTTAACTTTTGGAGTATCAACCTTGTGTTTTGCTACCTTGGTATAATTGCTTCTTAGTTCCAGATGTTTTCTGTTCTTTGAGATCCTCTACATAGACAATCCTGTCATCTGCATATAAAAGTTTTAGTCCTTCCTTTCTAGTCTGTATCTCTTTCATTTCATTTCCTTTTCTTTTTTTTTTTTTTCAAGATTTTATTTATTTATTCATGAGAGACAGAATGAGAGGCAGAGACACAGGCAGAGGGAGAAACAGGCTCCATGCAGGGAGCGCAAGTGGGACTCCATCCCAGGTCTCCAGGACCATGCCCTGGGCCAAAGGTGGCACTAAACCGCTGAGTGGCCTGGGCTGCCCTCATTTTCTTTTCTTAATGTGTTAGGACTTCCAGGACAATGTTGAAAAGGAGTAATAAAGGACATTCTTGATTTGGTCCAGAGCTTAGGAGGAAAGCATTGTGTTTTTCAGCATTGAGTAGATCCTGTGATTGTGATGAGACAATCTGGCCACAGGAATCTTTGAGAAGACCATCTTAAGGCAGACTTCTTGTGTGTTGGGGGGTAAGGGTAGAGACTCAGAAGACCCTTGAAGGAGTGGGGTTTGCCAGGGTGGGTGCTGTGGAGGACAAGGTATTCTGGACAGGAAAGGTCTAGTATATTCAAAGTAAGAAATCAAGAGTGTCAGGGGGTGCTTGGGTGCCTTAGTCAGTTAAGCATCTGACTCTTGATTTTGGCTCAGGTCCTCATCCCAGGGTTGTGAAATTGATCCCTGCCTTGGGCTCTGTGCTCAGCATGGAGTCTACTTGTCCTTCTCCCTCTGCTCCTGCATTTCCACCGTTTGTGCATGCTTGCCCTCTCTCACATAAAATCTTTTTTTTTAATTTTTAAATTTTACTTATTTATTTTTTAAAAATATTTTATTTATTCATGAGAGACAGAGAGAGAGAGAGAGAGGCAGGCAGAGACACAGGCAGAGGGAGAAGCAGGCTCCACGCAGGGAGCCCGATGTGGGACTCGATCCCGGGTCTGCAGGATCAGGCCCTGGACTGAAGGCGGCGCTAAACCGCTGAGCCACCTGGGCTGCCCAACAGAAAATCTTTTTCAAAAGTGTCGAAATGGGAAAAAAAAAAAAAGTGTCGAAATGATACTTATGTAAGCAACAATGAGGATATCTGTGAGAGAGAAAGGGAGCCTGACTAGAATCCTTGGGCTTCTGTCATTTGCTAGGTGCCCTGAGGTGCCAGGGACACATTTTGCATAGCTATTACACCACCCCCAGGCTGCAGTCGGAGTTCAGATGTGGCACAGTTTCCTTTTTAGCATGCTGGTTCTCTGGGGTGGGCAGATTCTACCAAGGTT
Organism: Vulpes lagopus; assembly: GCF_018345385.1. Taxonomy (NCBI): domain Eukaryota; kingdom Metazoa; phylum Chordata; class Mammalia; order Carnivora; family Canidae; genus Vulpes; species Vulpes lagopus. The sequence continues at coordinate 11,259,505 of NC_054830.1, read as the reverse complement.
GAGCTTCACCTGTATTGCTTATTTCTTGGGCCAGTGTCCCCCTTCATGGCCCCTGTGATTGGTGGCTGACTTGGAGAGTCTACACAGTACAAGTAGTGTGTTATAGTGTTGAATGTTGAGGCAATTGGGAAACTGATCATAGCTAAATAATAGTTTTATCTCTTCCCCTTTTTGAAGGTAGAAATGTTATTCTTTGTTCTGTGAATGGTCTCTAGGGTCTAGGATAGCTTGCCCACACTGTTCTTCACTCTCCTTGACTGCTGTGCTACTTTATCACACAGGGCGCCAAACTCCAGGCCTCTCCTCACACTGGCTCTCTGCATCCTAGGAATCTTGGATGTCAGCCAGGCCCTAGAGCTCCAGGCTCCGAGGAGATCAGCGATTCTGTTCATTTTGGATTAGCCCTGGCACGCAGCCATCATTTACAACATTCTTCCCTGGGAACCCAGCAGAGAAAAGTCTCAGGAACTGGCTTGGTGTACCTTTGGAACATGAGGCTGCCCTAGGTTGCTGATTGCCTGTGGCATGTTAAGAAGACTTTTCTGCAAGAACAGTGGGAAAGGGGAAATTTCCACACCCAGAAATTAGCCCTGGAATTACAGCTAACTTTTGGTCGTATTCAGTGCTAGCTAACAGCACAGTCATATCCCACCATTCCTCTTTCCATCCCCTTGGCTTCTGAACTGAAAAGGAAATGAATGGACCCAGGAAATCTCTACATGAGGGTGTTTTCCATCCACGCTGGTAGAGATCACAGCAGAATGCGTGGTGCCTTGTCTGCTAGATGTATACGTAGAAGTCAAGGTGTCTCCTCCACTGTGAACTGCATGCCCAGACCATTACCAGTTAGTTACAGCTGCAGAAATGCAGGCGAAGGAGAACATTCCACTTTAGCATTCTCACTTATGTTTTACTCAACACAGAAATGTAGCTTCAGGTTATGACCAAATTGCCACGAATTACATTTATGGAAACTCACAGACTCCTGGTATGTCCTGGCATGGTGCCCCGTTTCTTGATCTTGATTGTGCAGTGGTTCACAGTCCTGGCTTGAATATTATAATCACCTGTAGAGTTTTTGAAAATCCTAATACTTGGCCTCTACCCAGGATCTTTTTCTTTGGAATCTCTGTGGGAAGGGGCCTGGACGTCAATGTTTTTAAGGTTTCCTGAATGCTGCCAGCTGTACACTTCTGTAAATAGCTGTTTGTACTTGATTTCACCCTGGTCAGGTGCTGAATGTAGAGCATACAAAATGGGCACAGTGTCATGAGGAGAGACATACACTGGGCAAGTTGCAGGCTCTTTTGGGAAAAGACTGGGTAAAGACTGATTATTTACACCTCTGGATTTTTCTTTTGCTATCTTCATTGCTGAACACCATCTTTTTAGTCTGAGGACTGAGGGAATGATGGTCTGGTTCATTAAAGCAAGACCCACTTGACTGTTTTGGCTTCATTTGAGCCCTGCTGAAATCTGGAAGTGGGGCCCTGACTTAAGTGCTGAAGCTATTTGTTATTCATTTAAGACGGAAAACTTTCTGAAATGGATCTTTGCCCTGGGATAAAAAAGAGGTATACCTTCAACAATGTTCATAACAGCACCCTTCACAGAGGCAAAAGGTAGAAGCAACCCAAATGTCTACTGACATAAATGGAGAAACAAAGTGTGGCATAACTAAATAATGGAATATCACTCACTTGGAAAAGCAAGGAATCTTGGCACATGTCACAACATGGATGAACCTTGAAGACATCATGCCAAGAGAAATAAACCAGATACAAAAGGACAAATACTATTTGATCCCACTTACATGGGATACCTTATAAAATATAGTCAAATTCATAGAGACAGAAAATGAAATATTGGGTGCCAGGGATGAGGGAGGAAGTAGGAGTGAGGGTTACTGTTTATTTTTATTTTATTTTTTTAAAAGATTTTATATATTTATTAATGAGAGATAGAGAGGTAGACACACAGGCAGAGGGAGAAGCAAGCTCCATGCAGGGAGCCCGACATGGGACTCGATCCTGGGTCTTCAGGATCAGGCCCTGGGCTGAAGGCGGCGCTAAACCACTGAGCCACCCGGGCTGCCTGAGGGTTACTGTTTAATGGGCAGAGTTTTAGTTTGGGATGATGAAAAAGTTCTGGAGGGTAGTGTCGATAGTTGCACAACAGTGTGGATGTACTTAATGCCACTGAGCTGTACACTTAAAAATAGTTAAAATGGTAAACTTTATGTTGTATAGGGGGCAGCCCTGGTGGCCCAGCGGTTTAGTGCCTGCCTTCGGACCTGGGATGGGATCGAGTCCCGCATCGGGCTCCCTGCGTGGAGCCTGCTTCTCCCTCTGCCTGTGTCTCTGCCTCTTTCTCTCTCTGTGTCTCTCATTAATAAATAAATAATCTTTAAAAAACTTTATGTTGTATATATTTTACCACATGCACACAGATTTTTTAAATGAGTATGTCTTGCATCTTCAAGTAGATAGGTCGGGCCCTCTCACTAAGTTTTGATTATATTCACCACAGAATAATAAGTGGTGCTTGTGCTTTTGCTCTCTGCCTTGGCAGTTAAATTGTTCACTATTTTTTCTTTTGGTAAAACGGCATAGTTGTCTCTTTGCCTGCTATCAAATTGCCAGCTGTTGCTTCCTGCTCCTGTGCCTTCAACTGCTCCTCTCCCTTTTCAGTGGGCTGCCTCTAATCTGGTGTTCTGGGAACAGAGATAAGCCTGCTTTCCTGGTGGTGTGAGGCTTTGTGGTGGCCCTACCCAGTGCCACCCGCCTAGGACTTCCAAGTGTCCAAGAACCCCTCATCAACCTCTCAGAGCTAAACTGTTGAGTTTCAGGTTTATTTTTTAGCTTCAGTTTTTACCTTGATATCCAAGGTTCCACTAATCTTTTTTGAGTTAAAGACGAGTTTGTTCCTCACTGGTTTTTCTGTTTAGAAGTCACTGTTTTGAGTGATGCTTCCATTGGCCCCCTTAAGCGGTTGGCATCAGCTGTAGATGGCTGTTGTGAGGATGCCTGGGTGTGCACTTGGCTTCGCGGTCTGACATGAGCCAGCCTTTCCAAGGGCACTGGACTCCCAAGAGGAGGTGCTTGTCCTCCTGCCTGTCCAGTGCTAAGCAGAGAGCTCTTCCTTGCTGGAATCTGCTTGGGTCCAGAATCGTGAAACCTGAGACTTAGGATGCTTTCAGTTTGGGGTGTTTGGGCTTTTCAGAAGACATCTGTAGATGGTTTCTCATGTTCTTATGGTGCCTTATTAGGCAGACAGCTTTCTCCACCATCCGTTGTGTAGTCCAAATAATGCCAAGGGTTTTGGGGGCCAGGATGTCCAGCAACAGAAGGGAAAACCTTGGGGTATAGAGAAGTCATCAGAGTCTGCCATGAAGGGTAGGGGTCATGAAGGCATTTCCCCAGACGGTTATAACATGAAGCTGTTTTGCCTTCCACACATAGGAACTGTGAAACCTCTGAGGATTCTGGGATAGAGAGAAGACCAGGGTTAGGGTCATCAAGTGGCTTGTTGTCATAACTTAGGACTCTTCTTGGCTTACTTTCCTAAAGACGGAGCATATTTGTGAAATAAAAAAATCAGGCCTTGGTCCACTGAATAGCTGTCATTCAGCTTCATTTATTTAGGGAATCATTTAGTAACTACCCTCAAAATAACTGGTCTCCTGAAAAGAATTAGCATCTTTCCATCTGGAACAGTGTAAACCTAGAGTTTGCTGTCACTGTAACCTGCCTGGGGGATAAAATCCAAGGACCACGTGACACTTAACTGCAACAAAATGTGTCCATATTGGTTATAATCAATGTCTAGACTAAAAGTAATGTTGTGATACAGAACTGGCTTAATGAGCTCTATTTTGTATAGAAATTATCAAAGGTTAATTCTGTCCTTTTTCATTGTCTTTAAAGATGGTATCACTGAATGGAAGCTGCAGTTTTAAGTAAGCCACAAGCTCCCTTGTATATAATGTCTATATATATTATATATTAATAGAAGAACCAGCTTTAGAGTATTGTACACATGAAAGTTATTTCCGTGGAGAAAGTTTTTCTGGGTGGACTGGTATCCCATTTAACACATAATACGGAGGAAATGAGAAGAGATCGGGAACCACAGGGCCTTGATTGTTTGTGAAAGTCCCAAGGAATTCCTTTTAAAAAGCTTAAAAAATTTTTGAAAGCCCCAATCTCATGTACCCCCTGCCCGCCCCCCCCCCCCCCACTTTTGGTAGCACACCACATAATTTTAGTTGTCATTTTTGTTCTTGATTGTCCCATCCCCCTACTTTTATGGGCTGAAATGTGAGCCCACAAGGGCAGGTGTCTTTGTGCTGAATCCCAAGAGCCTGCAGTGTTGGAAGATACATAGTTTGTTGAATAGCTGAATCAGAAATCCAAAGTTTTTACCTAAACCAACAAATGATGGGATATACCCACTCTTTTCTGCTTTTTGACCAGCCTGGACCAGGAGTTGATTTTCAGCCTGTTCTTTACCTCAACACCATCTCCTTATAGACCCATGCCAAACATACATATTGGCACATAACAGATACATATTAGCATATGTCAGCAAAGGGAGACAGCAAAAGTCCGAGGCAGAGCTGGCCAAGTAGATACTTGTTTAGTGAGGGGAGGAACAATATTCAGATTGTACAGGAGCAAAGCTAACAGGAGGAGCACTTACCAGAACCCCTTGATTTGGGGTTTTGCAGGGTCCAAAGTGCCATTATGCCCACCACCTTCCATTGAGCTACTGCTGTGGGACCATTACTTCTGCAGTAAGACTTTTTTCTTTTTCATTTATAAAGAGCACTTGTTAAAAGCTCTCAAATCATACCTTGGGTTGAAATCAAATCTGTAATGGCCTGTGTCTCTATCTTTACTCACCAGAGAATAGTGAACCTGATCCTTGAGGGAACTTGTGTCTATTGAGGGGGAGTGGAGCTTACATTTTCATAAATATGGGTCAGTATGAAAATAGAACAAGTCAGAAACATGACAACTGTGGACTTGGAGCTAGAAAGAGAGGTATGTATGCTGTGAGCTTGATCAACCCTCGGGTATGCTAGGGTTGGGGCATAGTTATGGTGGGTCCCAGTGGGAGGGCGGCATGACCACTTCAGTTTTGTTTGCCTTGAGGGTCTTCCCTAGGACTGACGTTCTGTTTGTGTTGTGTGAATGAGTGAAATTCCTTTTTCTGCCAGGCCTGCAGCACATCTGTTTGGGTGGTGGTCTAGGTATACTTAGGTACTTGAACCCATTTATTATTAAAGGGATTTGAGTTTGAACTGGATTTGATGGGGATTTTTCTTGAGCACCCATGGTGCATTTCTTTACCCGAAAGTATAATGCATTTTGATGCCATTTCTATGGCAACTGGTGAACTCCAAGGGAACAAATTCTATTTTTGTGCTCTAACATGGTAACAGGATTAGTGAAGGCACATCGAAAATTCCATTATAAGTCAGTGCTGCATTTTGAAGAGAATTGAAATAGTCCAGTACTAAATTTTTAACGTTGACTCCATTTGAATACGCTTGTAATAATCTGCATGTCACTCAACTTAGTCTGTGTTTTAAACGTCATCAGGTTTTGTGGGGTTGGGAGGGGATTGATGGGAGCTTATTTTTAATCCCAAATGGGTCCTCAGTAAAGTCATAGGGAGCTCTATTCTGTGGGTTTCAAAAGCACCTTGTTCATCACCCTGTGTTCAATGTGTGACACGCTCTCCCCACCTGAGCCTGCAGGTCAGGTGTTCTTTTTACTTGTCTCTCCTGCCCTTAAACTGGACCTGTCCGAGAGACAAGATAAAACAAAGTGAACTCCTCTGCAGTAATCCTGAGAAAGATCACTTCCTCAGGAATCTTTCCCTGACCAGAGCCCCTTGCTGAGGTGAGAGTGGCCCCCTGAGAAGTAGTGCCCTGTATCTTCCTATCCGTGAGCGCAAGGAGCTGGTTATGGGTGGCCTCCCGTTGGGAGAGGGATGCTCCAGCACCCCAACAAGCCTTCTTCACTCCCATTGCTCATAAGCCACACCTTTCTCTGCTTTCAAGCTCTTGGTTTTGTCAGATTGAGCTCTCCTTTTTATTTTTTTATTTTTATTTTTATTTTTTTCCTTTTTTTTTAAAGTCAGATTGATTTTAAAGCATCTTTTAATTTTTTTTAAATTTTTATTTATTTATGATAGTCACACAGAGAGAGAGAGAGGCAGAGACACAGGCAGAGGGAGAAGCAGGCTCCATGCAGGGAGCCCGACGTGGGACTTGATCCCGGGTCTCCAGAATCACACCCCGGGCTGCAGGCGGCACCAAACCGCTGTGACACCGGGGCTGCCAGATTGAGCTTTCCTGATAGAGGTTTGGGCTTGGGGAAGTGATATACCTACTTATTTTTAAATTTTAACTCAAGAAGCCTAAGCTTTCAACTGAAGTGGTTTGGAGACATTTGGGGTGAAGCATCTCAGTCCTCGCTGGCTCTAGGCACTTTGTATCTGAGCCTGGAAGCAGGATGGGGGTCAGTGCTGATTAGGGATGTGGGAAAGCTGAACAGGGGCAGCCAAAGGTAGAAGAAAGACGGAGAAATTCTGGTGTGGTTTTGCACTTCAGTTTCCCCCAGTTGTTGAGGACAGAGAGACTATATAGCCTCTGTTGTTTAGCTTCTCGTGTTTGGGTCTTGTCTGTTCCAGCCACCTTGACATGATAGGGACCTGGGCAGTTGTTTTCGCCAGAATGTGGAGAGCTGAGGACTGGTGCCTGTTCCTCTGACCTTTCTCTCCCCTCAGCAGATGGTACTGTTGCGTGTTCTCCTTCTCCAGTGAAAGAGCTCATTCATGCCATTCACTGAGGGTGGACTCAGAGCTCTGCCCTCCTCCATCTGCTGGCGATGGGGCTCGCCACCCAGCTTGGAAGCCGCCCTCATGCGTTGACTTCCTCATGTTGGCCTGATGCCGGGCACTGTCCTGGGTAGCATCAGCTGCTCAGTGGCCAAATTTGAACAAGAGAAATGTGGAGTCTTCTCTGTTCTTCTGTGCCAGAGAGAGGAGCCACCTGAGTTTGTGGGGGTTGCTCAGGGCAGTGTGTGAAGTCCAGGCTGAATTCTGCACATATCTTAGAAAATAGCTTCTGGAAAGGAGCTAAGTTTATTGCTGGATCCTCCATGCCGGTTCCCTCTTAGTTTTGAGGAGCCTGGAGGCCAGTATCACGTTTTGCGCAAGCTCTGAAGCTTCCTGATGTTACTTTCACATCCTCCCCCACCCTCCCCCCCACCCCTTTTGTGTGTTTACCTTGGTCTAAAACTTTCCTTCAGGATCTGGTGCTTTTTTTCCAGGATGGTTTCCACTTCCTCCCCTTTCATATTACTGTTCAACTCCCGGAGGACAAACACGTTTCTCCCAGTCCTCTGGTTAAGTTGCCAACAGCCTGATTGATAATTTCAGGAGCAGCCGTGGTGCCTGAAACCACATGGCCTATGCCTTGTCTCTAACTTGCCTTGCAGTGTCCCCCTTCTCTGCCTCCCTCCCCAGCAGAGACTTCAGGTTGACAATCTTCGGGGTACCCTCCTCCCTGGACACAAAATTTCCTGAGTTGTCTCAGCCCTGTTACTCCGCTGTTGCTCTGCTCCTACTTCCTGATAATCAGCTTTTTACTAGAGATTGAGTTTGTCTTGTGATGGTTCAGCAGTTGGGGTTAATCCTGGGCTCCCGCTTGACCTCAGCAATTGGGATTCAACCTCATAAATTATTTCTGAGTCTGACCCCATCCTTTACCCTTTTTTTGGTCTTGTTTTTGCTCTTACAATAAATAGCCTCCATGCTAAACTTGCTCTTCTTCCCCCAGTAATGTTCCCAAATTGTGGGATGCCTCAGTAAGGTGACTCTGGGTAGTCCAAGGATTGGCATTCCCTGTTGGGAGAAGGGCACACTTATTTTTAACTTCATATATTTATCAGTGCACAGGTTTTTGTTTTTCCTAAATCCTAAAGTAAGTTGCAGATGTGATTTTACCTCATGTACTTGGGCAAACATCCCTTTAAGAATGAGGGCATTTTCTTGGAAAGCAGGGACTATATGTTCTGTTCACATTGTAGCAGATTGGTCAAAATTGCCAAAAGGTAAAAGCAACCCAAACATCCATGGGTGGATGAATAGATTAACAAACATGGTCTATCCATACAATGGAATATTTACTCAACCTCGAAAAGGAAGGAAATTCTCCTACAGGTTACAACATGAATGAGCTTTGAGAACGTTTGGCAAAATGAAAGAAGCCAGTCAAAAAAGGACATATGGAATGATTCTGCTTACATGAAGTACTTAGAGTAGTCAGATTCATGGAGACACAAAGTAGAATGGTGAGTGCCAGGTGAAAGGGGAGAATGGAGAGTTAGTGTTTAATGTAACAGTTTTGGTTTTTGCAAGATGAAAAAGTTCTGGAGATGGATGGTAGTGATGGTTGCACACCAGTGTGAATGTACTTAGTGCCACTGAGCTGTACATTTAAAAATGGATAAAATGGTAAACTTTGTTATGTCTATCTTACCAGAATAAGAATATTTTAAAGAGATTATTAAAATTTTTATTCTGTTAAGAAAATAAGGACGTCTTCCTATAGAACTACAGTAAACATAGTTACATATAAGAAAATGAATGAGAATTGCAACCAATTATGTTCCTATAATGCCTGTCTTGTTCAAACAGGTTCACACATCATATGGGATGTTAATGTTTTCTTTTAAATAAATACATTTAAGTTTGTAAAAAAAACAAGTTGAGTTTTTTTAGGGTTTTATTTTAGAGCAGAAATGTGCACATGTGGACATGTGCAGAGGAGGAGGGAGGAGCAGAGGGAAGGGACAAACACTCTGTGCTCAGCTCATAGCCAGATGCAGGGCTTGATCCTATGACCTCTAAATCATGACCTGAGCCAAAATCAGAAGCTAGACATTCAGCCAACTGAGCCACCCAGGTGCCCCCAAAAGCAAGTTGACTTAAAGCACAAATGGATCTTTGGGTAATGAAGGTGGTAGGATCAAACCAGCCATGAATGTATAGTGGTCTGTGGCCCTGGAGCCAGGTTCCTTATGTGTATCCCCTGGCTTCCTTTGTAGAAGGCGGAATCTTCTAAATGTTTGTGGTAAGATCAGTGTTAACGTCTTGGGGCTCTTGAGTATCAAAATGTGGCTTATGTGTCTGAGGAACTGAATTTAAAAATTTTACTGTTGCTTAATTTAGTTACTGGAAAACTTCTAAGTATGTTTGAATATACCATGGGTATGCGAATCTACTTTTTGAACTGTAAATTTTATAGAATCTAAATGCAGGTAAAATATTTTATGAAATGCATTATGAAAATTTAGCTCCTGCATTGAGATGTGCTGTTAAGTAGCGAGTACACACTTGGATCTCAGACATTTAGTATGAAAAGAAATGTAAAGTGTGGGCAGCCCGGGTGGCTCAGCGGTTGAGCACCTGCCTTCAGCCCAGGTCGTGATCCTGGAGTCCTGGGATCGAGTCCCATGTCGGGCTCCCTGCATGGAGCCTGCTTCTCCCTCTGCCTGTGTCTTCCTCTCTCTCTGTCTCTTATTGTATAAATAAGTAAAATCTTTAAAAAGTTAAGTCTCCTACTTTCTTTGGTGATTATAGGTTTATTCTATTTATTTATTTATTTATTTATTTATTTATTTAGATTTTGTTTATTTATTCATGAGAGACAGAAGCAGAGACACAGGGAGAGGTAGAAGCAGGCTCCACGCAGGGAGCCCGATGCGGGACTCGATCCCGGACTCTGGGATCATGCCCTGGGCCGAAGGCAGGCGCCGAACCGCTGAGCCACCCAGGGATCCCTGGTGATTATAGGTTTAGATGGTACATGGGTTGTATTGGGTTCAATGAAATAATACTATTATGCATTCAATGAAGTATACTGTTAACTTCACCATTTTATATTGATGTGGCTACTAGAAGGTTTTGAATTGTTTGAGTTGGGCATTCTGTTTGTGTCAGACACATGGAGATATGGTGCAAGTACACATTGTTGCTTTCTCTGTGTAGCACCTCCCACTGCCACCCTCCTCCAGGTCCTCTTCCTTTTCTGGGCTACTGAAGACTTTCGGCATTGTTGGGTTTTGGTGACGTCTCACTGGAGTCTCTCCGCTTGCTCTGTCCTCCTGTCCTGTAAAGGCCTCAGGCCTGTGAATGTATGAGCCCTAGGCACACTGCTGTACTCTACTAGAATGTTGGGCTTCGCGGAAGGGGCTCTACCCCATTCTCTTACCTGCTCTCACCTTGCTGCGGTGGGGGCGGGGGCAGGAAGAACATGAGGTTTGTTCTGTGTTCCCGGGTACGTGGGACAGGACCCCTCTGTTCCTCCTCAGTCTAGCTCTTTGCCCCAGGTCCTCAGCACAGGTGTAGGACTCCTTGGTGGGAAGGCATTGGGACCCCAAGAAGATAAGGGGGCACTAGCTCAGCTCACCTCTGCTCCGCTCCCTCCCAGGTGACACAGGCCCAGCACGGAGAGCTGGGAAGGGCCTGGCCTGAACCTGCCCAGGATGCGGGTCCCCAGCTTTCCCTGTGCACAGCTCAGAAATCACTTACTATACCCAGTGTGGTATACCTCATTTTCACTGAGGAACATGCACATGTGCACGTTCTTTTTACGTAGTCATCGTATACTAGACCCAGGTTTGAAGCTTCATACTTGACAAACATTAGTTTGTCTTAAATATTTCTCACAGTCTTTTTTTTTAAAGATTTATTTTTATTTATTTATGATAGACATAGAGGCAGAGACACAGGCAGAGGGAGAAGCAGGCTCCATGCGGGGAGCCTGACACAGGACCCGATCCCGGACTCCAGGATCACACCTTGGGCCAAAGGCAGGCGTGAAACCGCTGAGCCACCCAGGGATCCCCTCTCACAGTTTTAATACAAAGATAGTGGGGAGTTGTGGGGACTGCTACAAGTTTATTGAGTGATAGTCTGTGCACAGGGACAGGTGTTTTGGTTTTTGATGAGCTAAAGCTCCTCAGTAGTGAGCGACTCTTACTTCTAAGTGAAGGCTAAGGACAAGTTGACTGTGTCTGCCAGGGAGTCAGCTTGGGCCATGTGACAGAATTTGAGTCTGAGATATGCTGGCTTGGCTGTGGCCTAGGCTCTCCGGGGCAGTGATGACTGCCCTGCCAGCAAGGACTGTGCTGTCCAAGGGAGAGTGCATCCATCTCAAACTGACACAGTTAGATTGTCAGGGTAGAAGTAGACGCAATGTTGGCTGAGGGCTGAGGCCTCCCAGCAGACAAAGGAGGGGTAAACTTAGCCCTTACCTGAGAGAAGAATATATCTGATGGGAAATCAAGGCCCGTGTGGGAAGGTGAGCCCCTTGGCCTGTTTCCATGGTGCTGCTTGACTCACAGGACCAGCCTTTGCTGTATATATACTCTTCGAGTATATCTCTAATTTTGATGCTGTCAGCTCTCATGACTGTCTTTATTTTAGGCTTTGGGTCAGTCTTTCAGTTCCTGCTTTGGAAACTGGAGACTTGGGGTCTTTTCAGTTCTGACACTAACTTTGTCACTTTCTGTGTTTCCTTTCCTTTGGGAAAAGTGATGGTCTCTCCCACTCCCACCCATATTAATTTGGGCTCTGTACCCGATGAAAACTGAGGCATGGTGGGAAGAAAAGCCATCCTTCCTAGAGTCCTTTCCTGAAAGTGCCTGATAGAGCTGTAACCTTTTTCACAGATTTTTCTTTTAAAATTTAGCTTCACAGTGAAGATCAGACAGTAATACCATTGAGGAAAAGGTCATACCATAAGCATCAGCTCATCAAGGTAACCAAGTTCCTGCATCTCTAAACCCAGAGTCATCGTGTGCTCTTGTCTTTCATGGATGCACTGTTCCTGCCTCCTTGGGATGTCTTCCATGTCTGTGTTCTCTTGGCCATTGAAGGCCTGCTTTTGGCCTTTCCTCTCCATGAGGGCTCTCAGTGGTCATGGCATCTCTGGAAACTCTTTTGTTGGCCCTATTCCTGATCTCTTTTTGTCCCCAGTGAACATAGGTGGGTCCCGAGGCCATCTTGAGTCTTGCTCTGAGCCCACATTCTAATGATTTGAAGAGAACCTTAGAGGCAGGATGTACTCTTGTGGGGAAATCTTTCCTGCCCCATCCTATTTACCCCTGCTTTCCAGGATATGAACTTGTAGGAAGGTTGATTGGAATGTTGACTTTGCTGCTCATGGATCCGTTCATATATTGAATGTTGTTTTCACTTAAATAAAACAGACCTAACTGTGTACTAAGCCGGCATGTTCTGAATATTTCAGCCATAGGCAATGGACCACCCGTCCCTTGTATGGTGCTAGCTCTTGGCTGTGCGGGTTGTTCAGCACCTGCACTTCACTTGCCTCCCTTTTCTTGGCCTCCCAGATTCCCAAAGAATTTGACTTTGATCACTTGGTTGGAGGTCAACACTAACCTGTTTCCCTGGTGTTTAATGTGCTAGATAGAAACACCATAGCTTATTGTCTTTTTTTTTAATAGTTTCAAGTTTTATTCATGAGGATCATGAACTTAATTTTATCTTTTTGTTGGAAGTGACCAGTGTGATGTCATTCTCAAAAGCTTTTTGGTCTACATCAGGGCAGCCCAAGACTGTTTTATCAGCCTAGTTGGGACTAATCCTAGTTTTTCTCACTCTCAGACTTTTCCCTCATTTCAGTAGTTTCACTGTCCTCTGAGATGAACATTGTCTCCCACTCTTGGTGCTTCACAGATCCTTCTGTTTCCCAGCATCTATGTGTCCTTCTACTGGAAAACCCGTATCTAAGTGAAGGAAGTACCCAACCTCACTCTGCTTCATCTTTGCAGTCTGGATGGCTTTGTGGCAGTCTCAGAGTTCAATTCTCAAAGCAGGATTTTTCTACATGAATTAACAGTCCTTTTGGATTCCATTTTTCAGTGTAGGTTAAGCTCAGTGCTACATACACCATACCAGCTCTTTTGGAAAAGCAAATAATGGGGTGGGGCGTGTAAAAGTGGAGACAGGTAGAGAAGTTGGAGTAATAGCTTTAAAGGGGGGCAACCTGAAGAAAACATTGCTTATTAGCTTTCTCCATGAAGGGCACGGCACGGCCCTAGACCCAGGGCAGTGGGAATGCAGCATTTGTATTCATGGCATCATATTTCTGTCATAATTTTCCAGCCTCTAATTTAGAGTCTTGGACTCAGGTCAGGGCTGCTTTGAGAAGCAGTGCCTGGAGGCCAGCTCACCAGGTGGAGAGGCAAATAGGCAGAGAGATGCACCACACCAACAGAGGTCAGTGGGAGCTTTTGAAAGGGGACAGATTATCAGGAGGCCAGGCTGTTTTTACAAATGTATTGGTTGGTTGGTTAGATTTTCAAAGTTAATAGGTATAGTCATCTACAGATCCACCACCCATGTCCTACTTTATTTTATAGTACCTATTTTATAGGTACCCACTCATTTGCACATCTTTACCTAATTTGATCTGTAATTTTGTATTCTGCTTTTCTAACATAACGTTTTGTCACATATGCTTCCCTTGCCTTGTCTTAAGGTCTAGAAATCTTTCGAACAAAACTACAGCCTGTGGGTCAGAGTTTTATTGGCACACAGCCACACTCATTTGTCTAAGGATTGTCAGCTGCTTTCACAATACAGCAGCAGCAGAATGGAGTATTGCATAGACTGTATGTCTTGTACAGCTAACTGTATTTACTCTCTGGCCCTTTATAGGAAACATTAGCTTGCCCCTGCTGGAATATGTTTTTAGCCTAGCAGTTTTGATCTTGTCCACATTAAAGTTTTTGGGGTTTTTATCTTTCTTTAAGATTTTATTTATTTATTGGTGAGAGAGAGAGAAAGAGCATGAATGGGGGAGAGGCAAAGAGAGAGGGAGAAGCACACACCCCATTGAGTGCAGAACTTGATCCTGGGACCCCAGGATCATGACCAGAGCTGAAGGCAGATGCTTAACTGAGCCACCCAGGCGCTCCCAAAGTTTTGTTATTTCATGCCCATCACACAAACATTTTCATTTTTAAAAAAAGATTTTATTTATTTATTCATGAGAGACACAGAGCCAAAGGGCCAAAGGCGGGCGCCAAACCGCTCAGCCACCCAGGGATCCCGTTTTTCATTTTTTAAAAAAGCTATTTATTTATTTTAGAGAGGGGTGGGGAAGAGGAACAGAAGGAGAGGGAGAACCTTAAGCAGGCTCCATGCTCTGCACAGAGCCCAGCAAGAGGCTCAGTCTCATGACCCCGAGATCATGATCCAAGCCAAAATCAAAAGTCAGATGCCTAACCGACTGAGCCTCTCAGGCTCTTCCACAGGAACATTTTAAATTCACAAGTCCATCTCCCCACATCTAAACCATCAGCACCATGATGTAAACTGTATGTAATGTGGAACTGGGACGCCTGGGTGGCTCAGTGGTTAAGCGTCTGCCTTTGGCTTCTGGTGTGATCCTGGAGTCCTGGGATCGAATCCCACATCGGGCTCCCTGCGTGGAGCCTGCTTCTCCCTCTGCCTGTGTCTCTGCCTCTCTCTCTCTCTCTCTCTCTCTCTCTCTCTCATGAATAAATAAATAAAATCTTTTAAAAAAAAAAAAAAACGTGTTTTTTTTTTTTTTTTAACTGTGCCTGAGATGGTCATCCCTCCAGCTTCCAGAGCTTTTGCAGGGAAAAGATAGCACAAAATTCTCAGTGCCCTAATTTATTGGGCCTGCTGATTGGTTTCCAAAGCAAAAGGACAGGAATTCTGATCGTCAGTGTTGTGATCTGCTGAGCCTGGCTCCCCATCCTCCTGGCTACAAGGTCCATGTGGGCCTGGTATCTGGTCCCCATCCCCTTGGGGAACAGAGAGCTTGAGCGTATCTCCACCCTCCTAGCAGGAAGATGGCTCATCTCCACCATGGGTCACCTGGCTTGAGGCAGGTTGCGGGGCCGAGTCTGAGATAATGGGCCCCTACTTGGCAAGTCTGAGGGGTGGGAGTCAGGGCTCATACAAGCTGCATGAAGGAGGATTAAGGCTTCTGAGAGCTGCCTCAGCGCACAGCCACTGGCCAGGCTCCAGGCAGTGCGGTCTAGCTGATGACATGAGTGCTGTTCTCACCAGCTGCCTGAGCCAGTCAGATGGAAAAGTAATCCTGTTTGTGCTTTCCCACTGACACAGATGCACAATGAAATGGGCTGTGGCCATGAATGGAAATAGCTTCTGGTCTGGGACCAGAAGGGAATGGACCCTCTGGTATTAGTGTTCCATAACTTCAAGAAAGATGTTCCTAGGACAGGGTAAGATTTGCTGCAAATTAACTGTAGTACTAGTACTGAGAAGTTGCCAGATTTTTTACCAAAGTCAGGATTCTTCAACTCCTTTCTATCGCTGGATAGCATTTTGCACTTCCTCTGATACTTTTTTTTTAAGATTTTATTTATTTATTCATGAGAGAGAGACACACACAGAGAGAGGGGCAGAGACACAGGCAGAGGGAGAAGCAGGCTCCATGCAAGGAGCCTGATGTGGGACTTGATCCCGGGTCTTCAGGATCATGTCCTGGACTGAAGGCGGCGCTAAACCGCTGAGCCACCGGGGCTGCCCTAAGTGATACTATATAGGAGAGCCTTGCAATGGTGGGGAGGTGACTCCTCTGAAGGATGTGTGTGCAACTGTGAACTTGTAATTTCATAAGGGGCCAGGGTCAGCTGGCATTGGCCTGCATTTTGCTTGGCATGACATAAGTTCAAGGCACACCTCCTTGTGGCCTTTACTGTGTGGGAAGCAGAAATATAACAACTTGGATTCTGTTCCCCTCAACTCTGTCCCTGCGGCACTAGCAGGGAAGTATGCTTCAGATTTCACCTAGGATATGGGCCTAGTTACATTATAAACAGACCAACAGATGGCCAGGTGCTGTGAGAGTTACCTTGGCTCTGATTTGTTTATGGGGGTGAAATTCTTTGGAAACACCACTTCTGGAAATCTGACTTGAGACCCAGCTCAAGGGTCACATGGCATTCAGCTGCTTCTGCAGAGAAAGCAGGGCAGGTCTTCTGATTAATACATGCCAGAATGTGGAAGTGGGGTGCCCTTCAGGCAAACCAGTCCTGCTAGGCCCAGCAGTGTTGGTCATCTGGGCCGCTACCCCTGTGCTTGGTGAGCAGAGTACTTGAGATACTAGTAGCTCCGGGTGACCTGACGATGACCTTGCCACTTGCCTTGTAGGGTTGCTCTGAGGATTAGCTAAGCAGATACGGCTCAGTGCTTAGTAGAGAGCATCGACTCAGGATGTGGCAGGTACTTACTGACAAGCTTGCCTAGACCCTAGTGCAAGTGAGTATGGTGATGGCTGGTACAAAGCTCTGCTAAGTGTGGCCACCGTATTTCATTGGAGAACTCATAAAGCCTTTCACTTATCCTGCACTGCTCCTGTTTTCCCAGGTGTCTTGCTGCCTAGTGCTGTGTCACTTTATTTTTTTTTTAATTTTTATTTTATTTTATTTATTTATGATAGGCACACAGTGAGAGAGAGAGAGGCAGAGACACAGGCAGAGGGAGAAGCAGGCTCCTTGCACTGGGAGCCCGACGTGGGATTCGATCCCGGGTCTCCAGGATCGTGCCCTGGGCCAAAGGCAGGTGCTAAACCGCTGTGCCACCCAGGGATCCCCTGCTGTGTCACTTTAGAGTGAACATGACAAAGTGGAGGTGGGGTCCCTCAGCTTTGTGGGACCTTTAGGTGTCCAGGATTTGAGTTGGAACTACAAGTACAAAGTGTATCTGGCCATAACCTACTAGGTTTACTCTACCTCTTGTGATGGACAGAACAAAGGCCAAATATCCAGAAATCAGCGTATTTCTAGGCAGTAGTATATGGTCTTTCTCTCAAAATCCCAGAACCAAGTCTACCCATGTCTATATCTCTGTTTTGCCTCCTAATCGCCAGGAAACAAAACTTGCTTTCTTTTGAAATTTGAAAAACATTACTGTTGTGTTGTCTGCTAAATACTGTCTGTTCTTAAAATTATCATTTAGAGGAGTTGGGATGTTAGCAGACAATATCCCTGAAAGCAGAAATGCTTAATCAGGGGTCTGCTTAGGAAAAGAATTTGCATTTTTGTTTTCATTAACTCAGAAGTTCCCAGACTTTCTGGTTGACAGCATCCTTAGCATCTCCCCCCCCTTTTTTTTTTTTTTTGGTGGTGCTCCTAGGCCAAAGGAAATACTTAACAGTGTGGTTTATTAGATAGTTTAGATACAAACAACTGAATAAGTATTAATGTCCCCAACAACTGTATGGCTGTTTGAAGAAATAAAACACATAATTTGAAAGGGAAAATATTATACCCTTGCATAATCACACTCTCTAGTGAGATGTGTGTGCCTGTTGGGCACTGCTTAACTCCCCAGATCTTAGAGCCATGACAATGTCAGAAGGCACATAGTACATCTAATGTTGAAATTGTCGATTGCCTTGTACCTATAGTTCCTATAGTACCCCCCTGAGGTACCATGATATCCTTGGCAGTCAGTTTGGGTACCAGGGCACTAACCATCTAATCTTTTTATTTTTTTCTTATTCCTTTAAATTGGGAAATGGTAGGGTATCTTTTGCAATAGATCCAGGAATAGGACACCCACCTGAATCGTGCAGCCTTCTTTGGGTTGGAAACAGTAGGTGAAATTCTCTTCCTGTCCCTTGTCTTTAGACTAACTCAACCGGTGAATGTGGCTCTTGCCCTCTTAGCAACAGGTCAGTATGAAAACAGGCAACAACAGCATTTTAGGAACTTTTAGACTTAGAACTTTGCTTGAAGATGATGTCCTCCATATCATAGGAATGCGCAGGTAGGTTTATGAGTTTCTCCCATTTTCAATTTGTCTCTCCTCCATCTAGCTCTGGTGCTGCACCATTGATTTACCCCTGTCCCTGTGCATCCTGTCTTGGGTTATCTTTTGTGTCTGTAAACTGCACAGGTACAGGTGTAGTAGAAAACGAAACAACAGGCAGGAATGGGATTCTCCACTTGTATGTATCTACATGTTCTGAATGACCCTGGAATCTGTTCCCTAGACCCCATCCAAGCACAATACCCTCCCCCCTTGCTCCTCCCACTATATTCTCTACCCTGGGTCAAGGACCTGTGAAGAACAAAAGCCCAGTGTGGTCACATGGCCCCTGCATTGTGCCATCACCCCCCCCCCCCTTCCCTAGCTCCTCAAATGCACTGGTATCTCCCCTGCTTCCAGACCTGAGCTGTGTTACTGCATCAGTCCTGCCTTCTCTTAGAAGCCTGGTCCCTCTTGGGCCCTCTCTCACACCCTGCCTGTCCTTGGCCAGAGCAGCCCAGCCCTTTTCCTTACAGTGCTTGCCCAAGTATTGCTTAATCATTGGAAGAATGTCATGTTGACTGCAGAATCCTGGGCCTGGCATGTAGTTCACATGGGATGCATTGGCTGAGCAAGTGAGAGTCTGGCAGTCACATCTTTCTGTGTGAGGAAGAAAGCTGCTTTCCTTTTCCAGAGCTTCAAGATTAATCTAGAATAGACTCCCCAGGGTGACGTTAGTGTGTGGTCAGTGTTGGGTGTTTTCTGTACCTGAGTCAGTCACTGAGCACTTGCTGTGTACTAGGAGGACAAGAGTAATATAAAGGTGGTCCTGGCATGGGCTTCCAGGCATGTGTGCGTGGGGCCAACAGGCGAAGCCACTAGACAGATCAGGGAAACACCAGGTGCAGCAAATGAAAGGCCTGAAGGTCACAGGGCAAGGGGCCCACTGTGGCCGCTATTTAGAGTGTTGATGCTACAGTTGAAGCAATGTGGGGTAGGGTGACCGCTGTGGGAAGAATATATCTAAGGTGGCAACTTGGTTAAATCTGTGCATCAGAGAAGTCACCCTGGCTCTAACATAGAGCTGCTTGCCAGTGCCTCTCTTTCTTGGCCCACAACAGACTAGAGAGTCCTGGTGGTTTCCCTTGTATTTTTTGCCACAATGCAGAAAGTGGCTTCTGGGAGTTTCATACGGGTTTTACTGGCCCTCAGTTCTGGGAGGACTGCACTGCAAGATGCAAGTTGTCTGGGCATGGCCTCTCAAGGTGTGGGTGCTCTTGAGGCTCCTAAGTTGAGTGCAGAACAGGATGTCCCAGGCCTTTCATTGGAGATCGCTCACACCAGGGCCATGGATGTCCCCTGTCATTGGTTTTCCTCACAGCCTCCTGAAAGAAACTTTCAGGTGCTTATGTCTCCCAGGTGCATCTGGTCTGTTAAACCGTTATCATGCCTTCCTTTTGAACTGACAACCTCCAGCAGTTTCTTCCCTTAGGAAATTGACCTCAGTTGTTACAAGTATGTGGATCTGCATTTTGTTTTCAGGTTCCTTAAGATGAGGTTCCATGTTAATCCCCTAAATGGGGACTTCCTTGGTTCTGAGTTCAACTGGAACTTCACAGGAGTCGTGTTAGACTCCGGGGCGCACTGTAGCTGGTTAGGCCTGATCTTTCTACTTCCTGGATAGGTTATTTTTCTGTGCCTCTGTTTTTTTCATTTTTAAAGTGGAGATAAGACCAGAAGCAATCTCAGAGTTGTTTTGAGGATTTAAATGTCACTGTGTGTCATGAGAGGGCTGGTTAGAGAAGGGTATTTTAGCTTTTGTGGTGAAACTAGAGGTTAAACCACAGAGATGAGGCAAAGTTGGAGGGTCATGCTTTCTGTAGAAAAAGCTCTGTTCGTTTGGTGAACAAAAAAATGCAACTTCCTTGGCTCAACGGACCATGTGGGCCTAGCTTGAAAGGGAAGAAAAGTGGTTCTGTCCAGAATCTTCCATCCTTGGCTTCCCTGAGAGTCCATTTGGAAAGAAGAAAAGGCACAGTCCAGCCCACAAGTTCCAGAAGTCAGTTACCTTGACTTCATCTTGTCTCAGGGACATTGCTTGGAGATTTCCAGAATGTCATTGCTTAATGGAAAATGTGTGGGACTGGTTCCTCCTGGTAGGATGCCCTTGGCCCCCTGGCATTCTGTGCCCTTATGGCTGACAGGGCTCCTCCATTGCCCTGGGACCAGAATGTCTTCTCCCCCACAGGATGAGATGGGGCTGCCCCTGCCCCTTGTTTACTATACCTTGTCTGGCATGTGGTTGGCTGTGTAATTCTCAAGTTGCTTTCTGGGAGAAATTGAATGCTGGAAATAAAAGTATAGGTTATTCTTTATCCTCACTTACTGCCACCCTCCCAGGCTCACTTCAGTGCATCCAGACCTCCATCCGTGATGGGGCCACATTTATACTTGTTCTCTTTTATTCCTGTGGACATTTTGGTCCCACTGCATAGAGACCCTCTCTTAGCTGACTCCAGGAGTCCTTAAAAACCCCACTGACCTATTTTCCTCCTCTGTGATGCTGCCCCCCCCTGTTGATACTTGTATCTAAGCACTCAGCATGTCCTGTATCTCTCTGTGCCTGGTCCATGGCCACCATATGAAGGGATCCTGGCCAGCTGGCACATTGTCCGTCATTCTTTCCTCTGTCTTCCCCTCCTGCCTCACTGGCCCCACTCCAGTTTCTGCAGTTGCCTAACAAATGATTACCCCCATCGACTTACCTGTGGAGGATTTTTTTTTTTTTAAGATTTTATTTATTTATTCAATAGAGTCACACACAGAGAGAGGCAGAGACACAGGCAGAGGGAGGAGCAGGCTCCACGCAGGGAGCCTGATGCGGGACTCGATCTCGGGTCCCCAGGATCAGGCCCTGGGCTGAAGGTGGCGCTAAACTGCTGAGCCACCCAGGCTGCCCCTGTGGAGGATTTTTGAGGGAGTGCTCCGAAGTCTCTGCAGTCCTATGCATAGCTTCCCATTCTCCCCCTTCTTCCCCACAGTTTCCTGCAAACTCTCCTGACCCAGTAGCTTCTCCACCTGGAGCCTGCAGTTGGGTCTTGCCTGGCTCCCCTCCAGAGACAAGAGGTTTGGAGTTTTTTGTTTTGTTTTGTTTTGTTTTAAGATTTTATTCATTTATTCATGAGACACACAGAGAGGCAAGTAGAGGAAGAAGTAGGCTCCAGGTAGGGAGCCTGCAGTGGTACTCCATCCCAGGACTCCAGGATCAAGCCCTGGGCCGAAGGCAGGTGCTAAACCACTGAGCCATCCAGGGATCCCCTGGGTTTTTTTTTTTTTTTAATCAGTTTACTGTTTTGTTTATACCCTTTATTTTTTTATTTTTTAAAGATTTTATTTATTCATGAGAGACAGAGAGAGAGGCAGAGACAGGCAGACGCGAGTCTCGATCCCGGGTCTCCAGGATCACACCCTGGGCCGAAGGCAAGTGCCAAACTGCTGGGCCACCAGGGCTGCCCATATTTTTATTTTTAAAAAGATTTTCTTTATTTGACAGAGGGAGGCATAAGCAAGGGAGGAATGGGCAGAGGGAGAGGAAGAAGCAGGCTCCCTGCCAAGCAGAGAGCCTGATGTGGGGCTGGATCCCAGGACCCAGGATCATGACCTGAGCCGAAGGCAGGCAGGCTCCTAACCAACTGAGCCACACAGGCGCCCCTGTAGTACCTTTATGTTAAAAGGTAACTGAATCAAGAGCCACACATGAGTATGAGTAAAAATATTCGTGAGAACAAAACAGCATTGTTAAATTCTGTGTAGATGATCATACTGTCTGCTGACACCTCTTTGCACAACTTTTCACACTGGCACCAGACAGGGACTCTTCCTTGTCAACACTGGAATGAGTGAAATGAAAACAGGAACACACACGGGGTGATTAAATGCCATCCACCTAAAGCTGCCCTGTGAACCCTCCCACAGCTCCACTTGAGCCCTGGCATGTCACACTCAGGTGGCTGTAGACCTTGCTTCTCTGAGATTAAGGTCCCACTCTTTATTGATTAAATCTCTGAGCTTGGAGAAACCCTTCTCTGTCTTCTTTGCTGCTCACCTCAGCCATGAAGGCATACTTTGTGAAGGCTTCCATGCATGGCTGAATGCAGCTTCCAGAGTACTTACTTCCTTCTCCCCATGTCATACTCGATATGTAATTCAGCCTGGCTCTATGGTGTCACACACACCACCCCTCTCCTGCCCCTGTTCTCTCTTCTGAGCAAGCTCTTTCTAATGGTTCCACACCTTATCCCACCCTTTGGATGCTTCCCCTCCCTGGATCGATATGTGGCCTCCTTTCTGTTCTCATTTGGGTGCATTTACTCAGTCACTGGGCCCCAGGGCCAATCTTGTCCTTTCTTAGCTTCCAGCTGGGCTTACCTCATACAGCCCTCATGTGCCTCCCTCCCACCAATAGTGCCTCCATCCCTGCTGTCCTGCCTTGATTCATGACCCAGGCACTTCTTTCCAGGACCCCATGGCCATTGATTCTGGCCAGACTTGTACCAGAAGTACCCCTGATGGGAGAGAGGAAGTATCTTATGTCTTCAGAGTCTGGAGCAGGCCTATCCAGTCACATCTGCCTCTGGAAACTATCGTAGTCCACGATAATTCTCATTGATCCCACCTTCAAGTGAGGTTGCTTTAGGGAGAAATGCCCCTTTGTTGTCCTGAACTTCTGGAGCACCACTCTTGACTTGGGGGCTTTCCAGAGTGCTGTCCAGTTCCCCATCTTTAGCACCATGCAATAGGTACCAGGAAATGGCTTCACACCTACTGTCCCTGTAAGTATTCTTCCTGGGCTGGTGTTCTCGTGGTAGGGCACACCCATATTTAGAGGTTGCCATAGGAGCTTCTCTCCCCTTCTCAAATCTCAGGAGGACCCTGAGAGGGCCCAGACTATAAATACTCACCTGGTGTCTTGGACACAGTTGGGCCACATTAAATATCTGAGCTTAGTACTGGATGCTAAAGGCCACATCTAGACTCCTCTAAGGTGCACTGCTGTAACAAACCCACCCTCCAGTGCCTTAGATAGTAGCACTAGTGTTTCTTTCCACAGTGTTGTACCTCCTGTGAGCTAAATGATTAACGAATTATTCAGTTTGGGGTTTTGAGTGATTGGCATCCCATCAGTGGAAAGACAAAAGCCACTCATAGGTCTTAACTGTTGGGTGAAAAAGGATTAAAGAACAGTCTTTCCTCTTAAAGCAAACATGGCTTCAGTTCTCAGACTATGTAAGATGCAGGGTCTTGCATGTGATGGCCTTGGGCTATTCCCACCTGGATCCCTTCCTTGCACCAGCCTCCTCCTTGTAGCAAGGTCCTCTAACTGTTCACTAGCCAGTTGACAGCTAGACCTGCAGTCAGCAGCCAGAGCACCCTGGAAGGAATGCTGTCTCATTGACCAAATCAGTTCTGTCAGTTTGCGGGGCTTACCCTGCATCTAGGACACATGTGTGGGAGTGGTCAGCCTCAGGCCAGGAGCTCCAGCTTTCCACAGCCCCCTAGAAGAGACTCAGCACCGAGTTGCATTTACACAGCAAGCTTTCCCTTCGTGCTTTTCAAATTTGGTAACTTGCCAGGACTGCATTTACAAAAACCTTTGTGGGGACCTTGGTTTAAATTACGCTTGGATTGAATTATAAAGGAATTCCTTAGCAACCAGAGTGCCTAGCATGTGGTAAGTGTGTTCCAGAAAGAAAACTGTGACAGAGCCAGTGAACTTGTCCTGTCTTTTTTCGTCCCCTGTCTGCCATACCAGAGTGTGATTGTAAAACCTGCCCCTTTTTCCTTAGCCATTGCCTGACTTTCCCAGCCAGAGACATTTTCTTACCCCCACTCAACTTCTAGTTTATTACTGGAGATGCTCATTAGATGCAGGTGACTTCTAGATTACAAAGTCCTTCTTATTCCAGGGACTGAATTTAAAGGTGATTGTCCCTTCTTCTTGCCAGTAGAAGTGTCAGAAACACGGTACACAGAAAGAATGTCAAATAAGTACACATCTGAACAGATGTTTCTTCTTGTTAATAGAGGGTGGGTTAGTGTGTTTCTCGAGGGCACTTTGCCTTAACAGCATGTACCCCCTGATCTGTGGTTTTGTTAGAATAATTGGACCAGATGCACAGAGTTGCCATTGCGAGGATGCTTGTGGCAGGATTTGTGTTGTTGGCATGGCCCGAAGCAGGGGTCATTCAGGTGAGGGGAGTATACAGGATGCCTCACACAGGCATTGAGCTATGTTTCTCACACCCCCTTGTGCAGGTCACAAGAGGTGCCCTCTTTATTTCTCTCTAAATAAACTTTGAAAATCTGGTTAATAAAGTGTTAGGTTGAATGTGGATTCATTTTTAGGTTATCAGCAGTTATCTTGTAGGATTTCTTGAATCAGCAAACATATTATTTTCAGTTACCAAGGAAATGTTCTTAGTGAGTGTGAGGCTTTACCTTGAGCACTCACACAGGGGCTGTGTGAGCCAATCTCCCTTCATGTCCCCAATCACCAAACAGAATTACTGACTTGGCTCGATATTTCTTGAGCCACAAGAGCAAAGAATTTTGATGTAAAGGACATATATGGGGGCTCACAAATCATCCTCTCTCCCACACAGGCAGTGTCCCATAAAAACTCAGATAGGGGCAGCCCGGGTGGCTCAGCGGTTTAGTGCCACTTTCAGCCCAGGGCGTGATCCTGGAGACCCGGGATGGAGTCCCACGTTGGGCTCCCTGCATGGAGCCTGCTTCTCCCTCTGCCTGTGTCTCTGCCTCTCTCCGTGTGTCTCTCATGAATAAATAAATAAAATCTTAAAAAAACAAAAAACCTCTCAGCTGTTGTGAAAACCTAGTTTGTTGCTTATTCTACCCCTTTCCGATGGATTCCCACAGCCCTTGCCTGCTCATGCTCAGCTCTTCTCTCTGAACTATGTCTCTCACGCCCCTCGCTGTTGGTGTTTGATCTCTTCCCTGCTATAGGAGGCATCTTTGAGGAGAGCTGACACAGGGGCCCTTTTTTAGTCAGTGGCTAAAGGAGTGGCTCTCTGGTCAGCTTGACCACTTTCCACCAGAGGAGCTCAGCCCTTGGGGGTCACAGCCACCTGTTATTATGCATGGTGCCCATCTGCTTCCTGGTTTCTGATGATGGCTTTTCTCTTTCCTTGTAGAGTGCCCAGTGAAGAATGTGATGGGATCAGTAGCATGTCTGCGGAGAGCGGCCCTGGGACGAGATTAAGAAATCTGCCAGTAATGGGGGATGGACTAGAAACTACCCAAATGTCTACAACGCAGGCCCAGGCCCAACCCCAGCAAGCCAACGCAGCCAGCACCAACCCCCCGCCCCCGGAGACCTCCAACCCCAACAAGCCCAAGAGGCAGACGAACCAACTGCAATATCTGCTCAAAGTGGTGCTCAAGACACTATGGAAACACCAGTTTGCGTGGCCTTTCCAGCAGCCTGTGGACGCCGTCAAGCTAAACCTCCCTGTGAGTAACTTGGGCAGGACCCGGGGCTGCTGTCCTCTAGGTGTCTTCCTGTGTTGCAGTGGTGAGGGTGGGCTCAAGGTCGGGGTGAGGCAGAGAGAGCTTTGGGGCCCAGCTTTGAACTAACTACTAATACTCACAAGGCCCTTGAGTGAGTGATTTCTGGAGTCCTGATGGGTAGAAGTAGGAAGGGGGAGGAGATTGTTCCGAGGCACACAGTAACTGGTTCTTAGATATTAGGATCCAGGAGATAACTGTGTAGAGAGGTTGAAATGGGGGTGCAAGAGTGCTTGCAGCTTTCCTTCTGATTCCATAGGGGAGCTGAAGTGGGAGCAATCAGTGGCCCAGGCCCCCTACTTCTCAGACATGGTTGGCTGGCCCAGGATTAGTGGAGTGGTTGGTCAAACTGTGGAAGGGGGAACTGGTTTGCTGCAATACCTTTTCTGGTATTGGCATCATCATCATCGTCATCACCCAGAGCACAGGGCAGGAAAAGGTAGGGGAATATCTCTCAGGGAGCAAGCACGTGGAGGGATCCTGGTTGGAGAGCAAAGGGGTGGGTGCAGCTGTGCCCTCAACTGCCTCTATGCACACTATCCACCTACTGTGTCATAGCCACATTACACTTCCTCTTGTTCTTTTGTACCTCTGCTCTTCTCTTTCCCTAGAGTTTTCCTTTTGCCCACATCCCTAGCAAATGGTTCTGGAGATCAATTTGCATCTCTAACTGAGCCTCAGGGAAGAAACAGGTTAAATGCTTTTTTCCCTTCTCTTCAAAGCATCAAGGACTGATTGTCTTTAAGTTAACCTTTGCTGTTTGCTAAGTCCCATACAGCCCCTGATGAGGAATTAGGTGATTATTGCTGTAGACCCAGGCTAGGGTCTGTCAGTGTTAGAACTGCACCGGCATATGAACCTTAGCCTCTGCCAGGCATCCAGTTTCAAGAAGGATGAGTACAGTAATGTGACCCTTCCTGTCTGGAAAGCTGCTGAGTCTGTGACAACTGTCCACTTATTTATGTCTGCTGAATAGGTGTCATATGCATTTGGGAAGAGCAAGTCAGGAGGAGGCACTGCAGGTCTAGATCATGAATTGGCTCAAGAGAGGGGTTAGAGGTAAAAGAGGGTCCTTGCAGATCTGGGCTTCAGAGGCGGTTCATGCTGTTGACCACGAGAAGGAGTAGAAGCAGACAGCCAGTCACCGGAGAGGGGTGGGTGGGTTTTTGGGAGAGCTTGTTATAGCATAACCTTGGGCTGGGCCGGGCCGAGCCATATAGGGTCCACAGGTAAGGGTGACCTTCCCAGAGCAAATGCAAAGAATGGGGAGAGAAGCAAGCTGAGGGGCCTAATTCAGGGGGGGGCTGAGGCTTCGACAACACCAGAGAGGGGTTGAGAGGCCTGCAGAGGAGCCAGGAGAAGCTCGAACAGAGAGCAGTCCCCCAAGTTACCACCTCAGAGCTGCAGGGAGGTCAAAGAGATGAGGATTCCAACCTGACCCTCCTGTTGGCCTTTAGGAGGGCATTGGTGACCTTAGGAAGATGTGACGCAGAAGTAGAAACCAGATTCTCGACGGTGTGAATGAGAAGGTGAGGATGCGAAGCCATCATTTCAAGAAATTTGGCTTTGAAGGGAAAGCGCGGCAGGGCCTGAGTGGAGGAGGGGTTGGTTTGTTAAAGGAAGACACAGAGAGGGGGCTGAGAGGGTGAAGACAGGAGAAGTGGGTGCTGGGGGACGGAGACCCTGAGGAGGCACTGTCCCAGCCAGCAGGACAGACACGGGTATGGGTGGTTTGTAAGGTCCAGTGGCAGGGAAGTTTGAGGTCACTCACCATGAGGTAGAGGCCAGGCTCCCCAGGGCTCAAGGGTGAATCTCTGTCTCCACGACTGTTGGACGTTGGAAGAGGCCATTGGAAAGGTGCTGCTGATCTGGTATCTTCAGGGAGGTGGGGGAGCGAGGAGCTGGCCCAGAGAAGCAGGGCACAGCTGGTCAGCTGGGAGCCATCTCATGTTTAAAGCCTGGTTTTCTGGGGACCTCTCCCCATCCTTGAGGAAATGTTAATACAGCCACCAAAAGAAGGGTTCCTTCTTTTTCTTTTTCTGACACCTTCCAGGAACCTTGACCTGCATTTTTGCTTCGATCCCTGCTAGACTTTAACTAGAATGCCTGCCTCTTTTGTACAGTAAACCTGTACAGTTGGATTGTTATGCCCTTAACTCCTTGCCCGCCCCGTGGCCCCCCCCCCCCCCCCCCCGTCCTGTTTGCCCTTGAGCCACTTGATGGGCCATGGGCAATTCAAGCACTTGACACCATCTTTGGCCATAGAATAAAATACGTTTCCACTGAGGTACATATATTTGGCCTTGGTTCTCTTGGGAAAGGTGGTCAGAGCCATAGTATAACAATAGAAAATCTGGTGCCGTCTGTTTTCATGGCCTCCTGGCCCGGTACCCAGGCATGCACGTGCAGCCCTTGTCTGATCAGGGCCATGATTTCTGCAACTCATTACATGTAAGCTTGTTGCTTTTGTCCCTTTCTCGTGGGTATCAGAGCAACTTAAAATCTCACACCCTCTGCTCACCTTTTCAGTACTGTCCACCATTTCCAGGCAAAACCTTGGCACTTGCTAAAGGATAAACCTATCTTTCTGCCATCGGGTTCCCACTTGGACTTGGGGCTCTTCAATTACGGGAGCCTTTGAGTTTGCAGTCCTTAGTGGAGTGGGCCAGATGCACACAGGTCTCCCTGTCTTGGCACTGTGATTCTTCTACCTGGAAACCTGGTGTGTTTCCTGTTCTGCCCCAAATACCTGGTGGTGTTTTTTGTTTTGTTTTGTTTTGTTTTGTTTTTTAAATATTTAGTTTTAGGGTAGGTTTTGATTTAGAGAAAAGCTGATAATAGTAGAGTCTGATTTGAAGGGCTTTAGAACATTTATACCTGCCATCTGGCTCCTTCTGTTTGGCACTTGTAGAGTAAGATACAAAGGTTTGAGGAGTGGGGTCTGCCGATTTTTTTTTTTTTTTTTTAACTTGAGGATTGTATAGGTTGTCCAGATTCCTTATTAACCTGGTTAGTTCAACTATATCCAGGTACTGCTAATGGGTCCTTAGAAAGACTGTGTGCTAGTAAGAGAGATGGAAGTATGATGAACTTGAGTGAAGGTGGAGGCTTCTACTCTGTCCTCCTCAGTATGCCCAGAAGCCAGGGGTCCAATGCCAGGTGGGCTTCCATGCTGCTTCCATTCGATTTCACATTTTATGGACATTAACATTTTAAATGGTAGGGGAAAAGTAGAACCTAGATAAGAACCACTTTTAAAAAGGCTATATGTTTTCCTCATTATTAAAAATTATGAAGGATTTTAACATCACACACAAAAAGATAGGTAAAATACATAGATCTCCATAATGACAACCTGTTCTCAGACCAGGGAAGTTGACGTACTTTTACATTTTCCCTCCAGTTTTCCACCTAGCATTTAAGAATTCTTCCCTGATTTACTTATGTGGGGTTTCCCCTTTGAGATCGCTTGGTGAGACTGTGGAAGAGCTTCAGTCTGTGCTATGGCTCTCATCTTTGTTCTTGGAGTGAGATCCACAGGCCCACCATAAGTGCTTCATGGCTGGGGAGGTGACACTGGCCTTTTGCTCTCTTTGCTCTCCAGGATTACTATAAAATCATTAAAACACCTATGGATATGGGAACAATAAAGAAGCGCTTGGAAAACAACTATTACTGGAATGCTCAGGAATGTATCCAGGACTTCAACACTATGTTTACAAATTGTTACATCTACAACAAGGTGAGATGTGGTGGCAAATGTCCTGGTGCCCAGAGCGGGAGGGGAAGTGGGGGGAAGGGAAAAGAAGGGAGGAGATGGAGACAGGCACATCTGGAGCCTGTGGACAGGGGTACTTGGGAGCGGGTGGGATTCTAGTCTGATGGGAGGAGACCATTTGGAGGCAGAAATAATGGGACCCATGGTTTTGCCTGTGACTGAGTGTTTCTTTTTTGGGGAGGAGGGTGCTGGCTTTGTTTGACTTCCAAGCATCCTTGTT
The DNA here is from genome assembly GCF_018345385.1 of Vulpes lagopus. NCBI lineage: Eukaryota > Metazoa > Chordata > Mammalia > Carnivora > Canidae > Vulpes > Vulpes lagopus. The sequence continues at coordinate 11,230,067 of NC_054830.1, read as the reverse complement.
AGCTTGAAGCATGTGCTTCTGGTGCCCTTGGGATTTTGGTTCTTGAGCATGTCTAGTAGAGAAGCTGTGAGGATAGTGAAGACTCATTTTAAAAAAAATCCCATTTGGGTGATAAAAGTGGTCAGGAAGGAGCCTACCAAAATGTAGTTATGAAAAGGTGTGCTCAAATAGAAACCTCAATGTGAGAGAGGGTATGATGGGCCCCACCGCATCTGGAACTGTGGACATGACCATTGACGACTTACAGCCGTAGAATTGTCCCCTGATCTCACATGTAGACCTGAAGGTCACTTCTTAACCCCATTAGCCGATCCTTTCGGCTCGGCTGTGCCATGAAGCCAGATCATTTGTTTACAGTTCAGACCACAGATGTGATTAAAACCAACCCTTTCATATAGAACGGCTCTGGAGGGAGACCCTATACAGAACTCAGCTTTTGGCCTCTGCTGGTGTAGTGGGTAAAATTGCCCAGAAGAGATGGGTAGGTGAGTTTCTTGAAGTTTACTGTGTTTTTTTAAAGTCTCAGCTCCCACTGCTAGGTTTAAGTGACATGTGCACAGATGAGGTTCTTGGGTTAGAGCTGAGTGGGAACAGCATGTCAGAGATGAGGCAACAGAGTGGGGACCCATAATTCAGTTCAAGATAGGCAATGCCCCAGTCCTAGTGATTTGCCTTGAGGGTACACTGGGGAGCTTTGTCAGAGCTCTGCTAGCTTATCTGTGGCAAGAAATCCTGTGTAATTCAAATATTTGTAAATGAGGTTGAATTGTGTCAAAGGAGGGCTTCTGTCAGTGATTGGCAGGGCTTGTTAGATACTTAAGGCATTAGGATGGCTTCTCTGGCCAGAGCTTAAAAGAATGGAGAGGGAGGTGCAGGCAGACAGGTGCTGGTTCAGGCACATGAGCCTCTGTGGTATCTGGTGGTATAACTGTTGTGGCCCTTTAGGGTTCAGGTTGGGGAAGGACCCTAACTATGATAACTTGATGCTTTGGAGCAGGGAATGGGTGGCACAGGGTGGGGAGCTCTTGCTCCGTCTGGACAGGTGGTGAGGGCTTTCTGACCCTCACCCCCGTGTCTCCTTTTCCAGCCTGGAGATGACATAGTCTTAATGGCAGAAGCTCTGGAGAAGCTCTTCTTGCAGAAAATCAATGAACTGCCCACTGAAGAAACCGAGATCATGATAGTCCAGGCAAAAGGAAGAGGACGTGGGAGGAAAGAAGCAGGTAGGGTACCTCCAGTGCCCCCTGCCCTGTTGGCCTCACACTGAAACAGCAAGGATTGGCTTTCCTTCCCCCCCAAGTCTTTACCCCTTCTCCAGATTGAGTGGAGGACCAGGGGCCGGGAGGCAGGCTTAGTGGTGGATGCGCCCCAGAGGGTCACAGGACTGCGTGACCTCTCACAAAGTGGAAATAGTTGGGCTGTGCCCTTTTTGATGGACTTTGGTTAAAAAGAAAGTGTAATTTTTTTCAAGGGATTTTTTTTTTTAAGATTTTATTTATTCATGAGAGAGAGAGAGGCAGAGACATAGGCAGAGGGAGAAGTAGGCTTCCCACAGGTAGCCTGATGTGGGACTTAATCCCAGAACCCTGGGATCACGACCTGAGCTGCAGGCAGATGCTTAACCACTGAGCCACCCAGGTGACCCTCAAAGCATTTTTAAGTTATTTGAATTCTTCATCCCATCTTAGAGAAAAGAAATTAACTCAGCTAAGGGCAGTTTTAACTAATAATCCCTATCCTGGAACCTTGAGGTTGGTTAATTGAGTTATCATAAGATGCTTATGTTAGAGCCAGGCCTGCTTTTTGATGCTGCTGAAGTCGAAGTGAAGCCCTCCCCTCCTTGTCCACCTCAGCACCCACTCTGTTCCCTGCCCGTCTCTCAGCCTGACACAGGATTCCAGAGGCAGCTGCTGGGGAGGGAGGAGGGGAAACAATGAAATGTTTCTGTCTAGGAAAGGCTTGAACAGCTGCCTTGTGCATCTTGCTGTCCTCAGCTCTGTCTGAGGGTGGCCCATGCTGTGAGTTGTTTGCTTCTCTACAGAAGGCTTTCACCTGACATCCTACACCCTGCCCAGAGGTGGTGGCTTCACGGGAGCAAAGGGGGTTGGCTGGATCCTAGACAGTGCTGAGGGTTAGCCAGGGAGGTGTGGTCTTGAGGGCACCTCTTAGCTGTGGATCCTGCAAGGAGGTGTCCAGTATCCTTAAATCCAAGAGCCCTGCCCTTATGCCCTAGGACCAGGAGTTTGATCTGCACATGGGACAGACACAGGGTATTATATGTTTGGGCTCCCCCGCACAGCTGCAAGGAGGCAGTCTGAGTCGATCACAAAGGGCAGCAGCCGTCCAGCCTCCTCCTGTGGCTCAGGGAGGTGGAAGTTTGCCAGTTTCCAGAAACCTTGGCCAGGGCTGCCGATGCGGGCCCCCTGCCAGAATTGCTTACTCAGAAGGCAGCGCTTCTGGGAATGAGGACAGCTCTGTCCAAAAGCGCCAAGGAACATTTTTCCGCTCTCCATCTACAGTCCTGGTGCTAACTCTCAGCATGTGTTTCCTGCTCCTCTGGCCCAGGCCTCCGTGCTCCTGAAGGCGTCTTTGTGCCTGATATGGAACTTGAAGCCAGGACGCCTCAGAAAATGTGGAATGCAGTGTGCTGCAGCTCTCAGAGAACCTAAGGGCAGGTGGACCAATTTGGCCGAGGTCTAGGGTGTTCGGGTTATTCTGTCTCTAAGGCAAATAGTTACCATGACACTGTGTGCCATGTCCCCACAGATGTGTGCTCACCATATTGTGACACTGTCCCCATAAGGTCAGCCACCGTGTGTTGGGCTTGGCATCTAACCCACGTGTCCCTTTTACGATTGATAGGGACGGCAAAACCTGGTGTCTCTACGGTACCAAACACAACGCAAGCATCGACTCCTCCGCAGACCCAGACCCCTCAGCAGAACCCTCCACCTGTGCAGGCCACACCTCACCCCTTCCCTGCAGTCACCCCCGACCTCATCGTCCAGACCCCCGTCATGACAGTGGTGCCTCCCCAGCCACTGCAGACGCCCCCACCGGTGCCCCCTCAGCCACCACCCCCACCCGCACCAAACCCCCAGCCTGTGCAGAGCCATCCGCCCATCATCGCGGCCACCCCACAGCCTGTGAAGGTGAGCATCCTCTGTGTGTGTGTGTGTGTGTGTGTGTGTGTGTGTGTGTGTGAGAGAGAGAGAGAGAGAGAGAGAGTCCCAGCCCAGCCACTGGTGGGCTTTTACCACCTCAGCTGGTGCCTGCCCCCTTGTCTTCTCCATAGCAGAGAGGTCAGCAGGAGACAGTCACCTGTTCTGGCTCCTGGGGCACTTGTGGGTATTTTGCGGGCAGGGGTTGGGGGTATTGTGCTTTGTTTAAGTCATGGCCTAGAAGCTACTGCCCTGCTGGCCTGGAGATCCCATAGTTGAGACCCACTTCCCAGGGGCTTGCTGACCCCTTCTGCCCTCTAATGTAGACTGTGCATATGCCTCCTGTGGGAGGCCAGTGTGACAAGGCTTGACTCTGAGCGACTTCCCTGGCATTAAGTAGGAAGCTGCTTTGGGAGGTTTCTTTGGCCTCCAGTGAGCAGGTTCTGCACTCAGGTGTGTGCTTCCTCCTGCCACTGGCAGGGATCCTATCCCAGCTGCAGAGCAGAGTGATGGGAGAGGGTCTTTCTTTGCCGTGGTCCTTCACCCATGGAGTTACCTTTGAGCCCCATTCCCCATGAATGTTGGAACCTTAGAAAGGACCTAGCTTCAGGAATGATCTGAGGGACGGTTGTGCCAGCTGCCACCTCTGACCGTGCTTGTTGCACGTGTGCTCTCGGCAGACAAAGAAGGGAGTTAAGAGGAAAGCGGATACCACCACCCCCACCACCATCGACCCCATTCATGAACCACCATCACTACCCCCGGAGCCTAAGACCACCAAGCTGGGCCCCCGGCGGGAGAGTAGCCGGCCTGTGAAGCCTCCCAAAAAGGATGTGCCCGACTCGCAGCAGCACCCAGTGCCAGATAAGAGCAGCAAGGTCTCAGAGCAGCTTAAGTGCTGCAGTGGCATCCTCAAGGAGATGTTTGCCAAGAAACACGCAGCCTATGCCTGGCCGTTCTACAAGCCGGTGGATGTAGAGGCGCTGGGTCTGCATGACTACTGTGACATCATCAAGCACCCCATGGACATGAGCACAATCAAGGTGAGCAGATGCCCCCTCAGAGCTGGGGGCCAGTCTTCCTAGGACAAAGAAGGTCAGAAGCTCCTAAGCTGGTCCAAGAGGAAGGCCCAGGCCTTCGGCTCTGGTGAATGTGCCCTAGTAACTATCTCTTCTTACCAGCTCAAAGAAGCCCAGCGCCCCCTGCTGGGAATTGTGAGGACAACCTCCAAGACCATGTGCTTGGGGATTTTCTTCTCAAACAGCAGCCTTGCCATCGTCTCTAAGGACGATGTGGGCCCCAGTGCCCCAGTGCCCACCGGCACCTTGCACAGTACATGCTCCAGGTGAGGTTGAAGGTTGGTGATTTTGCTAGGCTCTGTGTCATGGAGAGGGTCTTGATGTTATCTCTCGGTAGGAGTCACACAATGCTGCCATTTTCATTGTAATATTTTGAGGCCTTTTGATTATGTTTGTTTATTTTAAGCTATTTTGCATTTCTGTTTGGGAGTGGAGTCTGCCCAAACATGGGACAGGGAGGGGAGGGTACAGTGCTGGTGTGTCTTTTTTTTTTTTTTAAGATTTATTTATTTATTTTACTTTAAAAAAAAAAGATTTTATTTATTTATTCATGAGAGATAGAGAGGCAGAGACACAGGCAGAGGGAGAAGCAGGCTCCATACAGGGAGCCCGACTTGGGACTCGATCCCAAGTCTCCAGGATCAAGCCCTGGACCGAAGGTGGCACCAAACTGCTGAGCCATCCGGGCTGCCCTTACTTTTATTTTTCAAAGATTTTTAAAAATTTTTTATTTATTTATTCATGAGAGGTACAGAGAGAGGGGCAGAGAGACACAGGCAGACAGAGAAGCAGGCTCCCTGTAGGGAGCCCGATGCAGGACTTGATCCTGGGACCCCAGGATCACGCCCTGAGCCAAAGGCTGATGCTCAACTGCTGAGCCACAGGCATCAACCTGGGAAGCATCCTGGGTTGCTTCTTTTTTTATTTTTATTTTTTTTTAAGATTTTATATACATAGGCAGAGAGAGAAGCAGGTTCCCTGTGGGGAGGCTGATACGGGACTTGACCCCAGGATCATGACTTGAGCCAAAGGCAGATGTTCAACCACTAAAAAGATTTATTCATTTTAGAAAGCTCGATGAGCAAGCATGGGGAAGAGCAAAGGGGAGGAGAGAAACTTTCGTAGCCTCCGTGCTGAGCTCAAAGCCCAACATGGGGGCTTGATCTCATGACCCTGAGATTATGACTTAAGGTGAAACTAAGAGTCAACTGGGCCAACCAGGGCCCCCCGCTTGTGTTCCTTTTGACCAGTGTCTTGCCCTATGTCACCAAGACTGGTGTATGTCAGGTCAGAACTGGTCCCAACCCTCTCCTTACAGGCTCTGCCTCCATTTGTTCTCTGTCCACTTACCCCTTAGCCCATCATAGTGATCAGGGTGGGTGGGTTTGGGATGGTAGCAGGGTACTTCCCAGCCCTGAGACTTGCTTCTGAGTGTCTCCTTATCCACTTGACATAGAGAACTAAGGTGATGACCTCTCCTCTGCTCTACTGAGAAGCCAGCTTCCTCCTACACATAGCTCTCCTGGCTGTCACCTACCCATTGGAACAGGGGCAGGCATAACCAACAAGAACCTGTCTTGTATTTTCAGTCTAAACTGGAGGCCCGTGAATACCGTGATGCTCAGGAATTTGGTGCTGATGTCCGATTGATGTTCTCCAACTGCTACAAGTACAACCCTCCCGACCATGAGGTGGTGGCCATGGCCCGCAAGCTCCAGGTGAGGCTCTGAGGAAGCTCTGAGCACATCCTGTGATAGACAGGCTGGGGTCCTGGGTGAGCCAGGCCTCTATGGGCTTTTGTAGATTTTATTTTTGTCATTTGCTTTGGTATGAGGGCATGTTGTTTTGAAGATAGACTCAAGCCAGGCTAATGTGTCATTTTACATTGAAATTATTTCATTATAATTAAAGTAGTATAGTTAGTTTGGGCCTTGGGCATCTTGGGTTTTGTTCTGGGGTGTCCCACTGAAAGCCCCCTGCCCCGTACCTGCATTTGGTTGCCCTTGGCCAAGAATTCATGTGCTGTGCATGGCCCGGTCTGTTCTACAAAACAGACCTATCTCACATTGGTGAATGATACTCTTGTAAGGCAGATGCTTTGACACAGCTGTGAGCTAAAGTAACTGCTCACCTGTAGACATTTCTTCGCCAGGGCCTTGAAATCTATTGCCTTCTAGCTGTGGAGTGGCTGCTTGTAGGCCTTCCATGAGGCCACATCTCCATCTTGGGTGCCTTTGGGGATGGTGGCCCCTGCAGGTTGTTTCAGGCGGTGCACAATGCATGCTGTCAGGTGCACCTGTGGTTGGGAGGGAGGAAGCAGGTGACCACACAACATGTGAACTAACTTCGCTTTGCTTTATTTAAAAAAGGAAAAATATACCCAGAATTCAACAGTGGTTTATCTTTGGGTAGAAAGATCAGGGGTTAAAAATTACAGAGAGAAAAAAAAATTACAGAGAATTGGGCACCTGGCTGGCTCATTTAGTGGAGCCTGTACCTCTTGACCTTGGGGTCATGAGTCCAAGCCCCATGTTGGGCGTAAAGATTACAAAAGAAAAAAAAACTTAAAAATATGGAGAATAAAGTCTGTATTTAGTACTTTTGCTGTTATTATTATTATTATTATTATTATTATTATTATTATTTGAAATTGCACATATAATAATTTCTGGCCTTTTCTTCCCAAGACCCTGGGTTGCTTCTGCTCTGAGTCAGAGCAGGCCCTGGGCTGGATCACCTGTCATCACAAGGGGTGGGCACTCTGGCTGGAGCCCAGTGCTGGTTTGCACATCTCCTGTCCCACTCCCACCTGGTGGCTGGGGGGGTGGGGGGGTGGGCAGGGGTAGGGTGATCCTCATACTTGGCTTTCCTAGTTATCCGTGGAGTGCTTCCAGGTCAGAAGTGTTGGCTTGCTTTTGGCAACCTGTGAGTCTGTACTTCTCAGGGGCCTCCTGCCTCCAGGTTCTGTTAGCTCCACAACATTGTCCCAGACTGTCATCATAGTGTTTCCTGCCCCTTCACACTAGAACTGAGGCATGGTCTCCTGTTCTTTACTTGGCCCCTGTCTGGGTCTGAGGCTGCTTTTGAGTCCAAGGATGTGTCCTGAATCTCTTAGGATAAAAACTTAATACTAGAATAAACCTGGCCACTGTTATTTAAATGGCACACTCTGTTTCAAACATTCTTATAGTTTCTCCTGTTTGTTTTTTGATCTTATTTTCGCTGAGGTTTTCCTTTTTTTTATTTTTCCGGAGCGGGGGTAGAGCTCTTAATTTGGTGTTCTGCTTTCTTCCCAAAGCTGCTCTTTCACTGTTTACTTCTGCATTTCCCATCCTCAAAGCTCAGGCTTTATCATTTTATGGCAATTCTCATACATGGCCACCAGCTGCCAGTGGTGCTCTCAGATCTGTGTCTTCAACCTCCTCTTGTGGAATAGCTTTTGGCCAGATAACTCATACTCTTTATTTTCCTTCATGCAAACAGCTAAGACAAAACAAGTTATCTGCCAGTACCAAGATTGCAATTCTTTTTTTTTTTTTTTTCTTTTAAGATTTTATTTATTCATGAGAGATACAGAGAGAGACTGGCGGGGAGGGGCAGAGGCAGAGACACAGGCAGAGGGAGAAGCAGGCTCCATGTAGGGAGCCCGACGCGGGACTCGATCCCAGGTCTCCAGGATCAGGCCCTGGGCTGAAGACGGCGCTAAACTGCTGAGCCACCCAGGTTACCTCCAAGATTGCTATTCTGAACTACTTTACTTTAAAAAGAGAAGAGAGGGATCCCTGGGTGGCGCAGCGGTTTAGCGCCTGTCTTTGGCTCAGGGCGTGATCCTGGAGACCCGGGATCGAATCCCACGTCGGGCTCCCGGTGCATGGAGCCTGCTTCTCCCTCTGCCTATGTCTCTGCCTCTCTCTCTCTCTCTCTATCATAAATAAATAAAATAAAATAAATTTAAAAAAAATAAAAAGAGAAGAGAAAGTATCCTTTAATATATTCTAGCTCTCCATCTCTAATTTCTGTGCTTAGGTGTTTTGGTTTTTCTTCATTTTTCTCCTTCTGAGAGTTACGTGAACATGGCCCAAACATAAGGTTTACCCGTACCAAGAGCATTGAACTATTTTCCCCACATTGTAGCCTCTTTCTAAACATTTTTATTCCACATACCAGGCTGGACTAGATGGGGTCCTTGCCCTGAAAGAGGGTCTGTTTCAGGCAAGGGCAGTGCCTGGATGAGTCATTTGGCACAGCGCTCTGCCCCTAGCCTGCTTTGCCCGCCTCAGGGTGTATTGCTGTGTTACCGAAAGTAATGTCACTTTTCCATTATTGTGAGGCAGGTGGAAGTATCGGCTTCAAGTGCAGAGCCAATGTGAAAGGCTTCTTGTCTGGGAGGTAGTTGTGCTGATGGCATTTCAAGCTTTCCCCTCTTCCTCTCTAAGCTTTCCTGAATCAGCATGTTTCAGATGGCTAGATTGTCCAGAGAGGAGGAGCAACAAAGTCCCAGTCCTTGTTTGCCTCTGTAAGAGATGTTAGACCTGCCTCTTCTTAAGTAGACTGTGCCCAAGGACTGGCATTTACATGGAAAGTTATATGGGAAAGGATCCACTTTGCTTTCCTCTTCCAGTCTCTAAATTCCAGGCCTTTAGAAAACTCACATCCCACCCCCTGGTAGCCACAGTCACAAAGACAGCCAGGAGTATCTGGGTAATGGGATTTCTCAGCTGAAGAGTGGCTTGGGCTAAGGCCCATCAACCCACCTGGTGGGCCCAGAGCTGCTGGTGGTACTACTGTCTTTTGCTCTCTGCTCTGTCAGGAAGTGAGGAGTTATTTAGGAAATTTGGTACCAATGTAGATTACCAGAGTCCTATTTCAAAAAAAAAAAGTGCAAATTCAAGGTGGTATGCAATTATTTTTACAGCAAGGAAAAATGAAAATTGCATTGGGATATCCTGCATTAGATCCCAGAGGCAGGAAGCATTTGAGGTGTGTCTAAATGTGTGTTTCTCTGTGTCCACTCATGGCTGCATCTCCAGCACTTGGCACACCTAGTGGCCTGCCACTGCCTGCATCTTCTCCTCACCACCACCCCCATCCTCTGGGCCTTGATATGCCCAGGTATGGCCAGGCCCCACAGCCACATCTGGACTTGGCCATGCTTGACCTTTTGGCACTCCGGCAGCTGGTTTAACTAGAGGGGGGAGGAGGGTGTGCTTCCCACTAGGCTGAATCTGATGCAGCCTAGAGTAGCTGACCCAGTAATATTTCTAGTAAGAGGAGACACATGCTCTGAAACCAGTGTGCTTTGCTAATTGATGCTGAGAATTGCAATGTGGGTGGAGGTGATGGCATGCCAGGCAGAGAAGCTCGGTCCACCTGGAGACACTACAGGCCCTAGTGTGGGAGGCCTGAGACCTTGTTCCTTTAGAGAATACTCGCTGTTGGTATTCACCACCCCTCACCATCTCTGTCCTCCCCACAAGACCTTCGATCTAGGTGCATCACATTTGGTTTTGGCATCCCCCCCTCTTGCCTGGCTCTACACCCTTTCCACCCACTCTCCACTTGGCCAGCAGGATGCGCAGCTGGATTCATGTGTCACACTTTTGTCTCCTTTTGAGCCATCTTTGCTGGATCTCTGCAGCTGTTGGCATCATGTCCCCCACTCATCCTTAGTTTTCAAGTTTCTCACAAGCTCTCCACCATCCCTTTGCTGTTTCTACCTTAACACTTACGCTTTTCGACTATTTGTGTTCGCTCCTTGAAGGCAGGGAGCACATCTTTTGTGTTTACCATTCAACAGACCCCAGTAGGCAGAACCTATCTCAGCCACTCGGGAAGGTTTTTCTGCAATAGCCTTTGACTCACTGGCACTCAGGCCCAAGTACATTTCCCAGGATGTCCTCCACTGGGGCCAGAGCAAGTGGAAAGAGGACACGTCTTGCAGCTGGGCATGGCCAGGAAGCCAGGAGCCCCCAGCTTGTAGGCCCTGCAATGCTTTCCCAGCTAGCCTGTCTGGATTCCTCTCTTGTGTTCTTTTCTGTTTGTGGTCTTAGGACCTTGGCAGGGCAGGGCCTGAGAATACCCTGGGAGTGGAAAGAGGCCCCAGAGTGATGAGTCCTGCTCTGCCCCCCCACCCCGCGTATGCCTTTTTCACAACAGCCACAGTCTGTTGTGGAGGAGCAGGAATGTCCTTGTGGGAAGGATCATGCTATCTGGCAGTTGGCAAGAGAGACTGGGTACAGAGATAAGTGGCACAAGGCAGCTTCCACCTGGTAAAGGCTCACCTCCCCACAACACTTGAGTACTTGGCTGTACCTGCCACCCTCTTGGTGGGGTCCTGACACATCAGGCACACTCCTCTGGGCAGCAGGCCTGACTTTTCATGGATGCTCTTGTGGGTCTGTTGTGACCTAGGGCTGCCCATATCCAGGGCACCGTGGGGCCCCTGCTCTGGTGTGAGCCCCTGTCTCCTCTGCAGCCTGGGTAGTGATTGTCTCTGCTCATTCCTTGTGTGTGTGTTCTCCATTGCTCTCAGAACTGCTCCAGAATTTATTTCTGTATGTATTAAAAAGGCATTACTTACTCTTTCAGTACTTAGTCTAGGAGCAAAACTATTTAGACAGCAAAATCTAGGTCGTCACTTTGCGGAAAGGAGGAGCTGCCTTGGAGGAGGCTGAACTGAGGTGGTCTAGAGGTGAGGGGACAGCACGACAGTTGTGGATGAACCTACTCTATTGCCTGGGTCACCTTTCCAAGCTGCCTTGGGGAGGGGAAACCTGAAGCTATGTTTCCAGAGATAGCAGGAGAGGCTTCTAGGGCCAGCTGTGTTGAGTGTAGTCTGTTTGACACAGCAGCCCTAGAACTTGATTCCACAACCCTCCCATGCCTTGTGGGCTGTGCTGGAGTATTGACTCACACTTGGGGAAGGCCCTTCTCTTGTATAAAACACCATGTTGACTAACTTTTTCCAGGCTTAAAGCAGGTCTTAAAATCATGCTGGGAAGCTAGCTCTCTTCCTTTCACTGCTGTCCTCTGTCATCACTGGATTTATGATCACATTGCCCTCAGCATAGGAAGGGACTTGCCAGCTTGCTGGTGAGGGAACACAGTTGGACCAGGCTGCCCAGGCAGAGCTGCTGCCCCCAAGCTCTATGACCCCACATGGAGTTCCATCAGATTCCTGGGTCTTAAAGAGTTGGAAGACGTCAGTCTCCTGGGATGAGATCCCGTGCTTAATCGCTTTGAGGCCTTTACTTGTGTCACTGGTACCTCACAAGATTTACTCCCTCCTGTAGCCTGGCCTCAACATCCCCCACAGTCACTCTCCTATAACTTTTACACTTTGCCGGGCATGCCCTGGAGACACCTCAGCCAGTGGCATGGCTCTACTCGGTTACATGCCCCAGAGATGATATGAGGAGTGGGGAGGTAGATTTAGACCCTTGCCTACTGTAGCAGAGGCTCTGTTGCCTCACTGGCCATGGGTTCTGTGCCAGGCACACTTACCACAGGGCAGGCTTTTGCATGTGCTGTTCCCTTTGCCTGGAATGCTCTCTCAAACTGGAGACCCCACCTCCTTGGAGGAGTGTGAACTCCAGGTGAGCAGAGGCTCCTGTTCTGTTCACTGCCATTTCTTGGTGTCTGGCCCTGGCATCCAGAAGGCTTCTTTGGGATGTGCTGAGTAAGTATCAACCTAACAAGAGCCTCAGGGCACTTTTTGTGGGTCCTTCCTTTGACCTGCCATCTGATCTGCATTCCCTAGGTAGATGTCCTTAGTGGGCCCAGCTGCTTCCTGTAACCTGGGCCATACGTACATACCTGGACTGTGTCTCCAGGGAGTAGTGAGTATGTCAGAAACACATTTCTTTTCAAAGTAAAATTTGTGAGGAGTGTTGCAAGAGCTGGCAAGGGGCCTTGGCCCACTCCTTGCCTTAGTGGACAGGTTTGGTTGGGGGTGGTCAGCATCAGCCCAACCCTCTTTGACTCTTCCACTTACCTCCTGTTGAGTCAATCCCAACCACCAAAGAGGCTGTGGTGATGCTGAGCCACATCCTCGGCAGTGCCATCACACATGCCTGGGCACCTGGGAGCCCTCACGGGCATGGCTTCTCCCCCACCAGGATGTGTTTGAGATGCGCTTTGCCAAGATGCCAGATGAGCCAGAGGAGCCTGTGGTGGCCGTGTCCTCCCCGGCGGTGCCACCCCCCACCAAAGTGGTGGCCCCACCCTCATCCAGCGACAGCAGCAGTGATAGCTCCTCAGACAGTGACAGCTCCACTGATGACTCTGAAGAGGAACGAGCCCAGCGGCTGGCAGAGCTCCAGGAGCAGGTGAGGATGTGGGCGGCCCCATTCCCAGTCCCCTAGAATCCATAGACTGGGCAGTCTCCACAAGATGGGAGTTCTGAGTTCCAGCAGAAGCAGAATTCCCACTGGTTACCTTGAGGAATGTGGGGTTTAGGAGTGCTGGCCTCGGGATGCCTAGGTGGCTTAGCGGTTTAGTGCCTGCCTTTGGCCCAGGGCATGATCCTGGAGTCCCTGGATCGAGTCCCACATCGGGCTCCCAGCATGGAGCCTGCTTCTCCCTCTGCCTGTGTCTCTGCCTCTCTCTCTCTCTCTCTGTCTCTGATGAATAAATACATAAAATCTTTAAAAAAAAAAAAAGTGTGTAGTCGAAAAATTTGTGTCTAACTTCCCCAAAAAACTTAGCAATAGTCTATTCTAGACCAGAAGCTTTGTAACATAGTTAACTAATACGTATTTTATAGGTTACACGTTTTATATACTGTATTCTTTTTTTTTTTTTTAAGATTTTATTTATTTATGAGAGATACACAGAGAGGCAGAGGGAGAAGCAGACTCCATGCTGGGAGCCCAGTGTGGACCTTGATCCTGGCACCCCAGGATCATTCCCTGAGCCAAAGGCAGATGCTCAACCGCTGAGCTACCCAGGTGTCCCTATGTACTGTATTCTTAACAGTAAAGTAAGCCATTAACAAAGTTAAAAAATGGTAAGAAACAGAAGATATACTTATAGTACTGTATTGATTGGGGGAAAAAGGCCACATGTAAGTACCCTGCACAGGTCAAGCCTGTGTTGTTCAAGAGTCAGTTGTACATATATGGGGGTGGGGAGACATGGCTGTTCTGTGGGCAGAGGTGAGGCTTCTAGATCCTTTCAGTATCTGGAAGGAGGTTCCTGAACCAGGATGTCCATCTCTCCTGTGGCCCTACAAGCCAAATATCAGGGCCTTAGTACCTAGCTTCTTAGGGACCCTCTCCTGGATGGCTGTGGAGCTTGGTATTGGTCAGCTTGGGCAGCCCCTCTAGCAAGGAGGGACACCCTTGCAGTCTGTGGCCTGGGTCAGCATGAGCACTTTGAAAATCTGGTGAGGCAGCAGGTCACAAGGCTGAGGGCCAGCCCCCTCCCTGGGCTTCCCTTTTCCCTTGCCCCCTGACGCCTAGAGGTCCACACAGAGACCAGGATGATGGGTGTGGGTGTCTTGCTTGTCTGCTCCACAGCTCAAAGCCGTGCACGAGCAGCTTGCAGCCCTCTCCCAGCCCCAGCAGAACAAACCAAAGAAAAAGGAGAAAGACAAAAAAGAAAAGAAAAAAGAAAAGCACAAAAAGAAGGAGGAGGTGGAGGAGAATAAGAAGAGCAAAGCCAAGGAACTTCCTCCCAAAAAGACCAAGAAAAATAACAGCAGCAACAGCAATGTGAGGTCTGTGCCTGCCCTAGTCTGCCCTGGGAGGGGACCCCTGCCTGCCACGGTGGGTGGGGAGGCTTGCATCTCTACCCTTTCCTCTGGGATGGATCTTGGCTCTCCTGTTTTTGGGAAGGGAGGGAGGATAGTAGGTAGCACAGAGCAGGAGGTGAGGACAGGGCATGGTTTGCAGCCTGTCTCCAGTGAGTGCTCCCGAGAAGGTGCCAGCCTCCCCTGTGTTGCAGTGAAGGTCCTCTTGGTGGGAGTGTGGAAGCCATCCATCTAGCCCCAAATGGAGGAATGGGTGCCTAGCTTTCCCAGGACACTGTTCCTCACAGTGTCTGCATTGTCCCTTCATAGCAAGAAGGAGCCAGCGCCCATGAAGAGCAAGCCCCCTCCTGCATACGAGTCAGAGGAGGAGGACAAGTGCAAGCCCATGTCATATGAGGAGAAGCGGCAGCTCAGCCTGGACATCAACAAGCTCCCTGGCGAGAAGCTGGGCCGTGTGGTGCACATTATCCAGTCTCGGGAGCCCTCCCTCAAGAATTCCAATCCTGATGAGATCGAGATCGACTTTGAGACTCTAAAGCCGTCCACCCTGCGAGAACTGGAGCGCTATGTAACCTCTTGTTTGCGGAAGAAAAGGAAACCTCAAGGTGCCCTTGGGTCCCCCAGGGGCAGGGTGTATTCTCAGTCCTGGCCGCCCTGGCCTTGAGAGAGGAGGCTAGCCACAGTTTACTTTTGCCTTCCAGACGTCCTCTCCCTGTGCAGACTGTTTTTCCAATTACAAAAGCTGTCTTTGGCAAAGAAATCTCTGCGTGGGGGTGTGTGTGACATCCCTCCAGACCCTGGGCTATGGGTTCCATTCTTGGCCTCCTGGCTGGTACCCACCTGGGGCCCCAGCCCTGCGGTGCTCTGAGCAGCCCTGTTCTTACCCTTGCCTCTGAGCCTCCCTCAAAGCCAGCCACTCCCACCCTGCCTCCACCTCTTTGCAAGGAGGGTAGGGGATGGGGTTGGGGGCTAGGAGGAAGGGTGGTAGGTCAGCACTATCCCTGCCTGCTGTTCTGTAGTTCCACACGGCCCCCTCCATGACAGTCTGCCAAGCACCTCTTTCCTATTAGAAATGCCTTGTCACAGCTTTTGTCTTGAAACCAGTAGGACTTAGGATCCACGTCAGATGTGGTGCATAATCTCTTTCCCAGCCCGGACTGCCTCCTGGGGTTCTCGGGCACCTCCCTGGGGTGCTGCACAGTGACGCTGTGCCCTCGGTCTATACACCAAGGTCCTAGGAGACTCCCAGGGCTCTTTCATGTCTTGCTTTTTGTCTGCTGTCATGTCCCCTTTGGGTCCCCTTCACCCACTGTCTGAGAAGTAGCTAAGGGAGGCCCAGCCTAGCAGTCTCTCGTGTTAGGGAATTCCCTCCTGCTTTGTCTTGTACTTTGAGGAACCCAACACAGGGTATTCTACAGAATCGGAGGGAATTCTGTTATTTAGCCAAGTTTGGGCTGGTGTATAGTAGACTAGCAGCTTACCACCAGGAAGTGTGAGACTGGAAGGGACTCTTAGCAGCAGCAGCAGCCGCCGCCGCCCTCTGGCTCACAAGACACCAACTCTCTGCTGGCCTTTCTTACAGGCTGTTGGGATGTGTGCGTGGCTAACAGCAGCCTCCTAGGTCGGTGCCCTACCTGACTCAGTCCCTGTTGCTTTTTATTACAGCTGAGAAAGTTGACGTGATTGCTGGCTCCTCAAAGATGAAGGGCTTCTCGTCTTCAGAGTCGGAGAGCACCAGCGAGTCCAGCTCCTCTGACAGCGAAGACTCTGAAACAGGTTAGGTGTCCTCCTTCGTGTTTCATTGCATTCCTGCCTGTGTTAGGCTTAGTCATATGTCTGGGCTGCTAGAGACCAGAACCTTCTGGGCCCTCTCATCTTAGAGGGCTGCTGTGGTAACCCTCCACATGGGGCAGTGGGTGGCCCTGTATCCTGAGGAGGAGTTGCTCAGGGTATTGACAGTGTATAATACAGAGGGAGGGGCTGGAGAAGACTTTGGGTTTGGGGGCCCAGCTGGTATCATTGACCTTAGTGTGATCCTGCTCAGTCTTATGGTCTTCCCGATGTCACGGTGGCATGCAGCATGGCTGTTTGAGGTGATACGCTTTTTACCAGGTGTGGAGCAGTCTGCTTCCGGCTCTGCTGTCACCCCACCCCCCACCCCCGGCTCAGGGCATTGCCATTCTTACCGGAGGGTGCTCATAGCTACATTGGCTGCTCCTAACTGTGCATGCACTTGGACCAGCGTGTCCTACGACCTCTAACGGTTCCCCTCTCCAGCTCCATGGACCTGCATGTGTTTCCCTTGGTGCCCCAGCAGAGCCCATTGCCCACCAGACAGCAGCTTCAGTGTGGGGGATGGGAGCAAGTAAGGGCAGGTGGAGATGTTCAGAGCTGCGTGGTGGTAGGGATTGTGCATTCCTCCAGTTGCATGCTCTCCTGATTATTCTTGGGGAGCAGGCAGATGCTCACACTGGGCTGGAGGAGAGGCTAGAGAAGTAGCCTGGCAACCAGTCTGGCGCTGTGAGATGGAGCTGGCCATGTATATCTGGGTTGCCCCTGGGCAGGTCTAGCTCCATCAGCTGAGCAGACTGTCTACAGACCACTGGGGAACCAGCTCCTGGGGCCTTAACACATGCACCTCCAGGCAGGCTGTGGTATGTGTATCCACAGTGGGAAATGTGTTTGGGCAACAAAGACCCCTGGTATTTTCTTTCATAGACCTTTCTCATCTCTGGCATTTTATTCTGATTGGAAATAAATAAATAATAAACCCCACTTAATCAGTTCATGAAAGTAATGTGATCTGATTGTACCAAGGAAGTGTGAGTGAGGATCACTCATAGCAGCTGGGTGATCCCACTCCAAGGTGTTTTGCACACACAGGTCCTCGGGTGAGCTCAGCCTGCATCTGTTCAGGGAAGCAGAGGACGACAAGAGGGCTTGTCCCTGGGCCTTGTCACTCTTCCTCTGCTTTTACAGTAAAGGGCACCAGGCTTCCCTAGTGGGTAGGAGGCTTACCTTGGGGTGGGTTAAGAGCTTCTCCAGGACTCCAAATTCTGTGGACCACCTCATTTCCAGTGGGCTCAAATGAGATTCATTAAGCTATATTCTGTATTTATTGATCTCCACTGTATGCAGAGACTGCTATGGGCAGTTTGCTGTCCTGTCTCCATCCCTTGCCTTTTTTCTTCCTTACCAACCCCCTCCCCAATAGTTTTTTAATCTATCAACCAGCAGGGGGCGCCACACCCCATGCTTGTTTGGAAGGGCTTGGCACTGAGCCAGGGCCCACTGCCCTCAGCAGGATGAATGGCGATATTCTTGGGCTCAATTAGCATTCCTGGTGGCCACTGACTTCTCACTTTCGGTGCCAGCCACGCCTTGGGTTTGCCTTTGCTCTGGGCTTTGCCTTTGCTCTGGGCTTTTGCACCTCCTGCAGTTCCTAGCAGGCTGCTCCTACTAGGGGTTTCACAGCCTTTTCTCCTATAAGGCCAAAAGAAAACCCCAAAGATTGGAATTGGCAGGGGACCTGATTGTTACAGTGCAGTTTGACTGAGGGTAGATTGCTTTGACCCAGACGTGGCACCTGATCATCAGGTCCTGATTGTGAGTCTTTAACTGTGGCCTTCGTCCCTGATCCCCAAGCTCTTCTTTGGAGTATGTTTGCTTGAGGAGGGGTTTCTCTTGGGCTCTTGAGTGCCCTGCACCCACCTCCTCCTGTGTGCCGTGGGGTAGCTGTGACGGCATCTCCAGCAGCTCTTGACTGCTGAGATTATTTTTCCCTTTTTGTCCCCCCTTTGAAAGAAATGGAAAGATTGTGCAACAAGTAATCTGAGATTCCTGGGAACAGCTGTCTGGGCGGGAAGGAGGGTGAGATTTACAGTCTCTGAGCCGCCGGCCTGCAGGCTCCCAGGCTCCAGCAATCTGGCCCGGTGGCTTGCTCGGCTGCTTCCGGCTCATCCCTCTTTCCAGGCACCCTCCCCACCTTGACTCTTGTGAGGCTCCCATTTGTCTTCAAAGTCTTGGCTTTTCCTTTGCCATATGTGTGCACTGGGGAGCTCTGTTGTGGGTTGACTGGGTGCTCCTATTCTCAGGAGAGAACCACCCTGTGGGTTTGTGCCCTGGGGCTCCGACCCTGTCTCCCCCAAAGTGGGAGCTTGCACTTCTGAGCCATTGAATGCAGCTATCCCCCACCCCATCCCACACATGCTTCCAGGGCAGCTCCTCCAGCAGCTGCTCAAGCTGGGTCCCTGGAGCTAGGCAGCCCTGATGTCTGTGACCAGTGGGGAGAGGGCAGGGAGGGGGGCACTGAAGGTATTTCATTTGGTCTTTGGGGGCTTGTTTTGCCCTCCTTGTTCTTGTGTTTCCATTTGGACTGGAGCCGAAATTCCTGAAAGAGCCTATTTTTGTCACTTGTGCTAAGGGTTATTTCTGCTGACAGGGCCCAGAGATATGAATCACCAAAAGAAACCAAACAGAGGCACAAAATTGGGGGTTGGTGGGGGTGGGAAGGTTGCATAGGTCCCTCATGACCGGTCTTCATAGATAAGGATGCTATGGGCTCCTCAGGGCACGGGGCTGGTCTGTGGGGCCAAGCTGTAGTTAGGGAGGTGGTATGCCCACAGATAGGGATTAGGGGATGGAGAGATGAGGAGGTGGGTTGGACTTCCCTAGTTCAGTTCCCAGGCCACCATGTGTTATATGTCCTATCTCCTCTCCTGCCAGCCCAGAAGCATGCTGTTGGCCAGTCCCACCACATCCTCTGAACCCAGCTATTACTTGGGTTGTGGTCTTTTGTTGAGCTTCAATTCTGGCTCAAGTCTGAATCTGCTTCAGGGTTCAGTACTGGGACAGGACAGGCAATACAAATGCCATTTTCTCACTTGCCCCTAAGGCATTTGTAGACCTTGGCTGGGCAAGCCAGAGGTGAGTGTCCTAGTTCTCCCTTTTCCATGGCCATCCCAGGTGGGCTGTGGACAGAATTGTGGCCTCCCGATCTCCTCTCTGTCTGGCTCATGGAGCCAGGAAGGATGTCCTAGGACTCTTTGTCCAGCTTTTTGTTCTATCACATTGTTGATGATGGACTCTTCCTACATGCTATCTATGGGTCTTTCTGGGCAGAGTGGACATATAATTCATGTCCCTCTTAGGAGCACATACTCCTACCCCAGCTACCTGGAATGGGACGGGTTCGGATCGGGCCGTGCTCTTGGATTTGGGCTGGTCTTCTAGTTGCAGTGGGAGCACACACCAGCTATTTTCGTCTCCTTGTTTCCTTTTCCCAGGATTGGAGCATGTGGGTGTTTCTTAATAGCTCCAGGGGAAAAAGGAATGCTTGATGTTTTGGAAAGATTTGAGCCGGAAAGTGCAGACAGAGGCCATGAGGCGTTCTTCCCAGACAACCAGCCTCGGCTGCCGACCCCTGGGGTCTTTGAGGGACTGGATCCCAGTCCCATCTTGGGGCCCAGTGCTGCCCTCCTCTCCAAGGGTGTGATGCTCGCTCTTGGGAAAAGGGAAAGGGGGTGGGGGAAAGGAAGAGACCTGGAAGATGGAACTGTAGCTGGTCTGCCTGTACTGTCAGGTGACCCCTCATACACCCACATGCAGGGGTTGCAGCTGGAAGGACTCTGGGGCTTCGTGGGTGAGGATGAGCCTTGTGGAATGTGCCTTAAATGATGGGCTGGCCGGTGGGTGGGTTTTTCCCACGCGCACACTTGAACATGGGACTGTGTTGGTTGCATCCATGACTAGCAGAGGCATCTGCTCTGCTGTGTGGGTGGGAACATGCCCCACACCCCTCTCTGGTCAAGGGGAAACACACTTGATGCCCTGAGAAAAGAAGGATAGCTTTGCTCCTCGGCCTGTCTTCATTTTTTTTTTTTCTCCTCTCCTTGACCGTGTGTGTAATTGCTTCCTCTTTTTATGACTTGTTTGTTTGTTGTTGTTCCTTGGGGTTTTTAGGAATCAGAAATGAGGCTGTTTGTTATAGGGTCCTGTACTCCAGAGCCCCTTTCTTGGGGGTTTTCCTATCTCTACCCAGGGCCTGAGAAAGAGCTGGCATCACCTTCTTGATGTAGACTATACAGAAAAGCAGGTCCAGAGGGGATGGGCTCAGAGTTAGGGGGGGTGCCTGATGGCCATGGCACACCTGGCTAGTCTTCAGGAGTGATGGCAAGTAGGGCAGGCAAGGGTGCCTCTCAGATTCAAAGACCAGTAAAGGAAATGCCAGCCTGTGCTCGGGGTACCCATAGAACTTGTTACTGGAAGCAGTTGTTCTGTGTAGAAGCATAAACAAGGCTCTGGGTGATTTTGGAGATGTCCACATGTGCCGGAACTGTGGCCTTTGTAAAAGGGAAGGTGGGTCCATCGCTGAGAGTAGCTGGCCAGGCAGGGGGCAGGGCTCCTAGGCTCCGGCGCCGTTCTCTCGTGCCCTGTCAGTGGGCAGGGCACAGGAGGCTGGCTCGGTCTGTGATTCTTCTGTTCTTGTGACTTGAACGGTACATTCCACACCATTTCTCTCACACTGGTTTCTCTCTCCCTCTATGTAGGTCCTGCCTAATCATTGGACACGGACTCTTAATAAAACGGTCTTCAGTTCCAGATTCCTTCCCAGCAAGCTATAGCTTAAGTCCATTTTCTTCTGTGAAAGGGACAGGACTCCATCAAGTTATGGAATTCCTCAGAGCCCTGGGCCTGTCCCCCGGGGTGGATTAGTCATGTCCAGCAGTACACGCCTAGTCCCGCCTCCGGGAAGGCTGCCTGCTTGGCTGGCCACCCGGGCCTCCTGTGTAAAGACTGCCTGGCTGTCCTGCCCAGCCTCCCTGGTCGCCTGGGGTCTTCTGGGTGGGTGGCGTCTCCCAGTGGGTGATGACAATCCGCCCTGCACACACATACATGTGGTGCTGCTCTGTGTGCAAGGTCCCATCACAAGTATGTTTTCTCTCTTCATCCCTCCCTCTTTTTCTGGATCCTAACTGCTTTCCTCCTGGACCTTAAAATGACGTTAGCCCAGAGAAAGTCTCTCAGCCTAAGGAAGAATACTCTAATATCTAGAGCTTTCCCCCAGTGAGGAGCAGGTGCCTCAGGGGCAAGCATAGTGGGGCCTGAAAGCTCATGGGGCTGTCCCTCAGGATGTCCTGTCTGTGGTGGCTAGTGAGGCTCCATCAGCTATCAGCTAGAGGCTGACACCAGCTACGGCTGACTCCCAGACCCCTGGAGTCTTCCTTCTGCTTTCATTGTTCCATTGTTGCCTGTTGGGCATTTTCCCAACTTTTTTGGCCTCTTTGCCTAAAGTCATAGAGGGGAAAGTACCTCATGGGCTGCCTCCCTGTCCCAAGTAATTAGAAGCAGGCTGCAGTGGGCAAGAGCTGCTTTCAGGAAGGTCACTGGTGAGGGTCACTCGAGGAGGAAGAACCATGCAGCCAGATGACCTAGCCCCTTGAGTCCATGATTCCTGTCCCCAGTGGGGTAGGGCAATGGGCTAGTGGATGAGAGATGGTTCTCAGAGCCAGAGCACTAGACCAGTCCATAGTGAGGCTATCAGAGCCCTTGGGGCCTGCTCCACGCACATCTCTGAGGGTTGTTGCCAGTGCAAGCACCCTCCCATTCTTCAGTGCCCTAAAATAATGACAGCCTCCCAGGGGTGGGGCAGGCCAGGGTGGCCGCATCATCCAAGCCCTCTGAGAGTCACTGAAAAGGATTTTTTGCTCTAAAAATAAATATCAGCCCTTTTTTGGTCATGAATCCAGCATTTCAGCAGAAAACTGCCTGATGAGATGTCCCCTAAGGAACAGCATCTGTGTTTTAGGGAGCGCTTTTTTTTGCCCCTTCCTTTTTAAAGTATAGTTTGTGTGTACTTCTTCAAGGCCTATAGCAGTTCCTTGGCATCCTGGAGCCTGCCTTCTGGAGCTGGAAGCAAGTTTGAGGAGGTGTAGTTCACCGTCAACAGGCCCTCAGGCCCTGGCCGCCTCCTGTGCAGAAACCCTGGGACCCTTCTCTGGGACTTTGGGTTCTAGATCCAGCCCATCCAGAGCCTCCAGGGCCCTGCATTGATGCTTGCAAGTTCCTGGGCTGCTCTCTGATTCTCTAGCCAGTCGACTTCCAGTCAGGCCCCATTTGCCAGACTATTTTGAGCTGCCCTTTGGCCTGTGCCTGATGTGTTCCCAGTGTAGCTCGGCCTGGCTGGAGCCAGGGGGCTTCATGCCCGGAGATTCCCACAGGACAGTTGGGAAGCTGTTGGCATTGTCTTTCTGGGAAGATTCTGCTGTCTTGGAACAAATGGCAGCCTGGATTCCCACAGTGTTGGCCTGTGTGCTGCTCCACCCCTTCCCATACTCGTGCACACCAGCTATAGCCACAGGCCAGCTCTCCTGCAGGCTCTTTGCACCCTTGTTTTCTGGAGATCCTGGCCTCCTTGCCCATGGGGCTTCCATCTATCAGAGAACTTGATCTTTAGACTTGAGCTGTCACCTGTCCCCAGTGCCCCAGGAATAGAGCAGAGGGAGCAGAACCCACTCACTCCTTCCTGGTAGCCTCCTGTGTGCAGACAGGGAAACGCCAACTGGGCCTTGACACAACCAGCCGGCCTGCAGGGCCTGAGGAGTTGCTATAGGAGGGGTAGCCTGGGCCTCTGCTGGTGCCAAGGCTCCTCCAGTCAGTTGAGTTGAAGGACTCTGTGCCTCTGCCCTGCCCTTACCCTCAATCCTGTCTCCTTCCTTTGAGTGGGGGGTGGGGGACGGGAGAAATCAGTGTTTTAACCAGATTTTACAAAAACGTTTTAATTCTTTGTACAATTACCATCCTATGTAAAGATGAAATTTGTGTTGAGTTCAAGATTTTCATGGAATAAAGATCACACAGTACTTGAGGCCATCTTCATGTAACCCTTTCTAGAGAGTTTTGTGTGGGGTGTCTTGGGGCTGGTGTGTTGTGAAGCTGTGCACTTCTGTCTTGTCTTCCTACCAGTAACTCCGACAGGAGGCTTGGGCCACGTGAGCCGGATGCAGCTGTCCCAAACAGGTTCTGGCACCCCTCAGTCCTCAGCGCCGGTCCCCTTAGTGTCCTCTGGTCCTGGAGGTCTGCCCTATACCTCCCATTGGCTCTCCTACTCTAGGCCTGACCCCTTCCCCACCAGTACTTCCTCACGAAGACCTGGACCTGGGACACTATAAAGTGTCCTGGGACACTTTCCAAGGCAGCCAAGACCCGCTTTCTGGAATTCCTGGGACCCCACTGCATTTTGTTCCCCCAAGTGCTCCTGTGGGCCTCTCTGCTCACGGCCTGCGGGGTGATAGCAAAGGCTCAGAGCCACCATCCCTCCTTTATGATGGAAAAAAACAGTGCTTCCCCTGGGGCCATCAGATGACAGGCCACTCCAGCCCTCTCCCCACAACACAGAGTCTTCTGGTCAGACTTGACCCATTTGGCCCCTTTCTCACCTCAGCTTCCAACCCCCCGGCCTCCCAAAGGCCTCCCCAGTGTGTGATCACCTGTTCCAGTTTCCGTCGGTGCCCATCCTGGAGAGGACCCCCGGCACCTTCCTCCTGCTCCCTTCGGCTCAGTGGCCTCTACATGCCATGCTTTTCCCCAGTGCACACAGTGTCCCTTTGATCCTGGGCCTCATTCTCTGGTTCAGTGTGCCTCCTTTACCCTGCAGCTGCCAGCCCCATGGCCCTAATCATGCAGGTCACTCAAACTGTCCCCTTATTTATGTCCCTCCCACAAGATTGTTCCTCTCATCTGGTTTCCTGCTGTGCCCCAAAGAGCCCTGATCCCTGTATCCTGGCATCTCCAGTGTCCAGGTTTGAGGCTGGGCGTGTGGTTCCCGCCGTGTCCCAGATGTCCCTGGTTGCTGCCATTTGTATGAGGACCTGTGTCTGTAGCTGCTGAGGTCTATGTCACACTGTCTTGTCTCTTGCATGGAGTGGTGAGCTCTTACAGGGCACGAGGTCCTCCCTCATCCCTTCTGGTAGTGTACCCTAGGCCTGGTGCCTCACAGAAGCTTAGCACGGCCCTCCATGAAGCAGCTGCAAGTGGAGGTAGTAAAGCATGTGTCCTCCCAACACCAGCAAGAGCCAGCACCCTGGCAAGGAACTCAGGGGGTGCCAGGCAAAGCCATGAAGTGTCTCTTGTTGACAGGAATTGGAAAGGCACCGTGGGTCCCATCTCCTACTTGGTGTCTTCATCATTTCCTAGCCCATAAATCCTGACTGGGCCTCCTCTCCCTCTCTGGGGTTTGCACACCAGCGATTCTTGGGGAGGGCCAAACAGCTGCCAAAGGATCCTTAGCATAAATCTGTGGAGTGGGTGCAAAGGTGGGTGTATGCCCTGGCTTCTGCACCTCCCTTGCAGGGACAGGCCCACCCTGGATAAGTGTACACGGCAGTGGCGGCAGCGGCGGCCAGCTGCTAGCCTCGAGGGACCTGGACGCACACTGCAGGGAGAGCCCCGGCAGCATGCTGTGTCCCAGCACGGGGACTTCCCTGAGGCCACTTTCCCACATGGAAGGGGATGTTGCTTGGTGCCCTCCCTTTGCTGGCTGTGGTAGTGAGCACCTTCCCCAAGTCTCCTCCTAGTAATTCCTGGGAGGCCAGCCTGTTTGCTCCCGCCCACCTCTCAAGTGCTCACTCTGCGGACAGCCCTGTCAGCATGGGCCAACACCACCACTCTGTGCATCTCTGCTTCCTCTGGGAGGATGGGAAGGAGCCAGCATAGAGGGCGATGCAGTTGGAGATTGCCATGTTGTTACTCTAGCTCTATGACAAGAGGCAAGTCCCTTAATTTCTCTGAGCCTCATTTGCTTGATCCATCAAACGAATTTGATCATTTCGAATGTCACGATTTTTCCAAGGCAAAGCAGGTGACACTTGGGTCACCATGATGGTGTCTGAACAGCAAGTAGGGGGAGACACTGGGCAGGAGGGTCTCCGTAGCTCAGCTCCCTGTGTACCCAGGTGTCATCCTTTAAGTGAGCCAGCTGGTGGTCTGGGAATTGGCGGGGAGGCTTTTCAGACATGGCCCCCACTAGGAAAAGCAACAGGCCAATGGGTAGGTGTCCCCCCCACACGCCTTTCCCTTCCCCATGACTGACTCCCCTCCCAGGCAGAACCCAGCTACCCTCCGTCTCACCGTCACTGGCCCTTCTCCTGAACTTACCCTGTTTTCTCCTTGCTCTGCCTCCGAGGACAGCTCACACAGTCCTGTCCCCCCAGAGCCTCACCACCTTCTCTTTCCCTCTGCAGAGATGGCTCCGAAGTCAAAAAAGAAGGGGCATCCCGGGAGGGAGCAGAAGAAGGTACGTGGTCTCAGGGGTGTCTTCCAGCAGGTGAGCCTTGGCCACCTGCCCTTGTGGGCCCCAAGGGTACCCAGGTGTGTGCCGCCGGCCTGACGTCAGCCTGTCTGTCTGCAGCACCATCACCACCATCATCAGCAGATGCAGCAGGCCCCGGCCCCCGTGCCCCAGCAGCCCCCGCCGCCTCCCCAGCAGCCCCCGCCGCCTCCACCTCCACAGCAGCAGCAGCAGCAGGCCCCGCCCCCGCCGCCCCCGCCTTCCATACCGCCACAGGCAGCCCCCACGATGAAGTCCTCGCCTCCGCCCTTCATCGCCGCCCAGGTGCCCGTCCTGGAGCCCCAGCTCCCAGGCAGCGTCTTCGACCCCATCGGCCACTTCACCCAGCCCATCCTGCACCTGCCGCAGCCTGAGCTGCCCCCCCACCTGCCCCAGCCGCCCGAGCACAGCACTCCACCTCATCTCAACCAGCACTCGGTGGTCTCTCCTCCAGGTGAGCTGCAGCCACACCTGCCGAGGTGCAGGGAGGCCCCCTTCCCATCCTGCTTTTTTACTGTGACTAGGCACTCTGGGCAACCTGTGGATCTCCCCCCCCCACCCCACCCCCATAGTTGTCTTGCCTCCAAGAGGAGCTTGGTAGCTTCTCTGAGCTGTTAAGGAAATCATGGGCCACTGAGGCACAAGCTCTGCATAGAGTTAGTGCTTCGATATGGAAGATACCGACTCCTTTCTTTTGCTGGACTAGGCGTTGTGTGAGATAGAAAAAAGATGTGCGCCCCTTCCCCTCCCCCTGCACCGCCACAGCTCCCAGTTGGGAATGGAGATGCTGGGACACATGCATGCACACACACACACCCCACCCACAGACATCCCTGGGGGATTCAAGGAAGGCCTCCTCTGAGACCTGAAGGGCAAGTGTGAAAATAGGGAGCAGCTGAAAGGAAGGGGAAGAAGGTCAAGGGTGCAGGGTACAGAATGGCAGTGGTGAAGGAACACAATCTTGTGGACCTCTCTGGAAACTTCTTATTCTGGAGTTTGTGGGAAGCCAAGGAGGGTGGGGCGAGATGGCTAGCTGGAGGGAAACTGGCAGGAGGAGGTCACGATGGAGCAGAAAGTCCGGGCTGGGGGCCATGGGGTGCAGAAGCTGTGAGCCTCACTGCCACGCTGTCCTGTCCTTCCAGCTTTGCACAACGCGCTGCCCCAGCAGCCATCGCGGCCCAGCAACCGAGCCGCCGCCCTGCCCCCCAAGCCCGCCCGGCCCCCGGCCGTGTCACCTGCCCTGGCCCAGCCACCCCTTCTTCCACAGCCCCCCATGGCTCAGCCCCCCCAAGTGCTATTGCAGGAGGACGAAGAGCCACCCGCCCCACCCCTCACCTCTATGCAGATGCAGCTCTACCTGCAGCAGCTGCAGAAGGTGCAGCCCCCCACACCACTACTCCCTTCCGTGAAGGTGCAGTCCCAGCCCCCGCCCCCTCTGCCCCCCCCACCTCACCCCTCAGTGCAGCAGCAGCTACAGCAACAGCCACCGCCGCCACCCCCCCAGCCACAGCCGCCCCCCCAACAGCAGCACCAGCCTCCACCACGGCCTGTGCACATGCAGCCCATGCAGTTCCCTACCCACATCCAGCAGCCCCCGCCGCCCCCGGGCCAGCAGCCCCCGCACCCGCCCCCGGGCCAGCAGCCGCCGCCACCACAGCCCGCCAAGCCACAGCAGGTCATCCAGCATCACCCTTCACCCCGGCACCACAAGTCGGACCCCTATTCTACCGGTAAGTTGATTCTTGCTCCTGGGTTCTGGGGAGGTTGGTGCTGGGCCTAGAGTTTTGTATGTAAGAAGCCAGGCTGGTCAGCTCATGCTCCAGGCTGAGGTGGGCCCAGAGCTCACCTGGTTGCAGAGGTGGCTGAAAGGGGGTATTGATGCTTCATGTAGCATTATCTGGGGTCTGTCTTGGCTTGCAATCTGAAATGTCAGGGAACAAGGTTCCCACTGATCCTTTTCTTAGAACTCACAAGTATTACAGTACATTGTGATCCTGCTAGGTGAGGAAGCCAGGAGCCCAGGGAGGCATCTAATCCTTTTCTGGAAGTCAGACCAGGCTTCCTGGAGGCGGTGATCAGAGCGTGAGCCAGAGCTAATTTAATAAACAGGGTGGGGAGTGACGTCCAGGCAGAGCTAGGGGCAGGCCTGGGCAGCGCATAGCCATCAGGTGGGGGGCTGGGGGGATGGGTATTTGGGAACCTGTAGGGATAGGTGCTCTGCTCTCAGCCAGGCTCACCTGCTGGTGTCAG